>NC_046680.1:13562651-13865681 GCF_009870125.1 Drosophila pseudoobscura | reverse complement strand
CCAGCGTCGACGCAGCGTGTATGACGAATACAACTCGCAACTCGCAACTCGCATTGCACACACTCATATGTACATATGTACGTGTGGAGAGCCCGGTGGAGCCGAACAGAGGGGTCGGCGAGGGGGGGGGGGGGGTTGGGACGATGACGCTGCCTGATTCGTACATGGGTACATACACTTACACATACACACACACATACACATGCATATATGTACCATGTATGTCCATGTATATCTTTGGATAGAAGGTGGACACTGAAGGGTGCAGGGGTCATGTGTTTTTCAATTTATTTCTGCCGGAATGTGGCCAAAAACCCAATGAACGGTGGGCGGTAGGGTGGCTAGGGGTGGGGTGGTGCCAAAACGAAAGGGTTTGAGGAATGAATTGAAGAAAAATGATTAAAATAACCTGCCTAAAAGCCAAGGCAGGGGCCTGCCTCTCTTCAGCTCCTGTTTCCGAACCAGATTTGGGCGCAAATACGAAACGGAAACAAGTCACAAACAAGTCGCGGAAAAGCAAAACAAATGCGAGCCTTTTTTCCCCGAAGAAGAATGAAAATAAATTAAAAATCTGACTTAATGCGCAAAAAGAAAAAAAAAGGAAAAGAAAAAGAAAATCTGTGCAAAGGCTCCAACTCCGAGAGAACTCAAGCCAGAAGCCACTCGTAGGAGCAGAGGCAGTGGCAGTGGCAGTGGCAGCCTTCCAGCCTGACGACGCTCTGTCTGTGGGTAAAAAGCACTCAAAGTGCTTGGGTTTTTCGGGCTGAGAGACAGCGCAATCGTGTGGGAGAGGGAGAGCGCCAGAGCCAGAGCCAGAGAGAAAATGAGTGACTTTTCCAAGCCGTTGGCTCTCTCTCTCTCTCTCTCTCTCTCTGTCTCTCTCTCTCTCTCTGTCTCTCTTCTAAGCCATTGTGTCGTTTATTTATCTCCTTATGTACTCGTTCTGCAGTGAAAGGGTTAAAAACCTATGATCTTTCCAGACACCCCCCCTGCCCCCGTCCCCGCCCCCGCCCCATCACAGAGTTAAAAGTTGAACTTTTCTAGCATGAATTATTGATTAATTCTTCTGGCTGGCTGGCTGGCTGGCTTCTCTGACTTTTCCCTTGACTTGACTGCTTTTATTTTTCGAATATTTTTCGCTTATCTTTAAAATGCTAGACCAAAGTACTCCTCTCATTCATCAGGATGTTTAAAAGCATTAACCCCTTATTCGCAGTCATTACACCTGCTCCCCACCATCCCCAACCCCATCATCGTCGCCCCTGCCCTAAGCCGAGTATCTTTAATGCTCATTATGGGCTCTGAATGATTCCCCCGTGATTTTTCATACAAATCAATGTGCCCCCGCCCCCCGCCCCCCTCCCGCTCCTGTGCCTGTTAGAGCCTAATTGATAATTTTACCTCCCGAAAGCCCACCCCCCCCCTCAAACTTCTGTGCCATGCAAATCAATCAGCCTGGCATTTGGGAAAATTAATTTCCCACATTTTTCTTTGCTGGCGAATTGAAAGTGAAACACCCCAACGCGTTGGCAAGAAGGTCTTTAGTCTGTTGCCAAATTCAATTAAATGATTAAAGTACTCCCCCTGGTACTCCCCCCCCCCTCGCTTTGTCTCGAAGGCTAATTGCCTAGTTTCGGCCACGCAATTAACTAATGGATAAGGGCTGGTTAATACTCGCATTGATGGGCTCCCTATCGACCCCCCCCAGCCCCCACCAGTAACCAATAACCAATAACCAGTGCAAACGTGCCTGTGATCGCGTCGATTGATCATTTCGACCTCCTTCGGCTGGGGCAGCACTTTTGCACAGTTTTTTTTGTTTGTGTGATGGCTTCCAGGCATTGTTGCCTTCTCTCTTGGCATACCCTGTCCGAGAACCAGGCAAACGGGGTCTACTTCTATCGAATGTATTACCTTGTGAGGATATCACACTCGTTTGGGTCTAGTGTCCGCCCTCTCTCTTCTAGTTCGTAGCTAATTTATGGCTTTGGCGATATTTTGCTGTAAAGTAGGAGGCGGTTTCACTCTCTGGGAACTCGGGAGAACGTCAAACAATACATAATACCACCACCCCCACGTTTGAAAGTATTTAGTAACTAATGATTGCACCCCACGGATTGCAGCTCCTGGAGGGCTCTACAAAGGCCAGTCCGAAACGAAAAGAAGTCTACTATGATTTATTTAGAGCGCCTCTGCTGCTCGTTAGAGAGAGAGAGAGAGAGAGAGAGACCCAGACGGAAGCTGCAGGGAAATAGGGACTGGATAGGGGTTGAGAGTCGGGAGTCGAGAGCCCAGATCTGGGCTTGCAAAATCGATTTTGGCACCAGCTCCAGCCAGCCCGCCAGCCAGCCAGCCAGCAAGCGGTTGGACATCTTCGACGTTCCAGCCATCGCTTCGTTAGTCGGGCTCTCGTTGTCTTGGGAAATCTTGTCCAGACCAGACGGCAAATTTAGCTGTAAAATGTCATTTCGTGCAGACAAGTTAACAAGGCAAATAATAATGTTGACGGGACCCAGTGTGCATGGACCCAATAACCGAAAAACCGAAGAACCGAAGAACCGAAAAACCGACAACCGAAAGACAACTCGGTCAACTGGTTTACTGGGTCAATCTGATTAGCCTGGCCGAGGAGCCAGTGGACCACGGACCACTCGGCTTGCAGGCCTCTTTTTAGTGTCGAAATTCATTCGCGTAACAATAAATTATCGCTGGAGATTATGAGGGCTCCCCTGCCCCTGCCCCTGCCCCTGCCCCATACCCCTGCCTCCCTTGCGGTACGTTGAACTTTTCTGTTGACATTTGCATTTGTCTAATTACCGGTTAAAGTTCAGGCCTCGTCCAATGATGGATCAATACAAGACACGCCACAAACGGAGACGGAGACTCGAACCCAAAAGATACGCTTCGTTCACACACTGCCACTCTCTGGTCGCCGTTCCCACACTGCCTCCCTCCACGGCAACAACAATGGGGGGTGAAAATTATAATAGATACATTATACGAGCAAGATCAGACAAATAACCGAAACTACAATTCGTCAATTGTATTCAAATTGTATGCAAATGGGCTCCAACGCCAGCTCCAAAGCCAGCTCCAGAGAAGAGAGAGAGATCGAGAAGAAGCAGAAGTAGTCCCCTCTGCCGGTCCAGCCGGTGCCGGAGTCGGTAATGTGCCATGAAATTGATCTTCACACTTGAAACACTTTGAAAGCGCTCGCATGCTGTGCCCTGGGCAACTCTTTCGTGGCCGACGACTGGGCTCGAACCGTTTTCGAGGTCTGTTTCTGTTGTTTGCCTTTTGGTCTGAGGACTGGCCTGCTGCTTGATCCGCTGATCTTTCTGCCAACGATCAGGGCATATGTCTGATGAGAGAGCAGAGTCTCTGGCCTCTCGTCTCTGCTAATCACGCGTGCAACATGCCGCAGAAAGTTCGCTGGCGCTTTTGTTTGCGCCAAAATGTGTGTCAGTTAATTTCGGGACTGAGTTTCGGGAATGGCAATAACTAAACAAATTAGGATTGGGCCATAGATCCATGGCAGAGCCACCAGCTGACGAACAGAACCGAATCGGGGGCTCCAACTCCAGACAATTAGAATCAAATTTGGTGCTGGGCGGCGCTCTTTCTACGTCTGTTGCAACTGCAACCTGGGAAGGTTGGCCATGACCACATTGTGCGTCACGATGCGGCCTTTTGATCGGGATCTTCCTCTTGCTGGGGCACCACAAAACACACTCGCTCCTTCCCTGCCCCTGCCCCTGCCCCTGCCCCTCCCCCGTCCCTTCGTTCGTTTTGATACGTACGGCGTGGCCGATGATGTTGCTGATTTTGATCTTCTAGTTTCTATGTTCTGATCTTGATTTCGATTTCAGCGACATGCATTGTTGTTGGTATGTTGCTGTTGCTGTGTGCACTGGCGACGACTCCCCGGTGCGGCAGCTGCAGCTTCAACTCTGAACTTGCAACAAATTCAAGCGCCAAATTTGAATGCCCCACCACGACGATGAAGATGATGACGATGATTGGGTTTGGGTTTGGGTTTGGGTGTATGCGGGGCAGCATGGAGACGGAGATGCTGTTGCAGCAGTTAAAGGAGGCCGCGTTGAGGCGTGTTGTGTATGCGATCGGTTTTGTTCCCGAGTTCTAGTCCAAATGCACGGCTCCCTTCTCTCATTGTACCATTTTTCTTTTCGTATGACACGACAAACATGATCTTGTTGTTGCTGTGGCAGTTGTTGTTGCTGTTGCTGTTGCTGTGGCAGTTGCTGTGGCAGTTGTTGCTGTTGCTGTTAGTAGATCACTTCGCTCTTTGTGTGGCTTTATCAGTCCCGGGCAGGCACTACATTTATTGCTGCAGGAGTTAAAAAGGAGTCGGAGACTCCAGCAACCGCCACCTACACCGGCAACTGCCTGTCCCCGCCTCTACCCGCCTCTCCCCGCTGCCTGGTCCTGGGCCTGGTCCTGGGCCTGGCCCTCTTGACCACGTGATCACGATTTATTTGCTTGCCTTGCCTTGTTGTTTTTGTTGTTGTTGTTGCTGCTTTTTTGTGTTGCTGTTTGTTTGTGTCTAAATACCCCCGCGTGTTGCTGCTGCTGAGGCAGCAACTGCAACTGCAACTGCAACCGTTGCCGTTGCCATTCCCGTTGCCCCACGTCTGGGGCTCCCTTGGTGCAGCGTTTTCATCATTTGTCGCCATTCGGCAGGGCTGTTGCTTCCCACCGAAATATGTATATTCGAAAAACATTAAATCTAGCTCGCAGTCAAATAAATTACAGCCTTGTTAATGAAATACAACCTTTCCGCATCATCGCCCAACGAGCAGCAAGTGAAACCCCAATTAGCAGGCAACCTCCAGGCAGAGTATTCCCCTCGATTCCAATTAGAATCCAAAACAGAAACAGAAACAAACAAAAACCAAAATCGGATCGGAGAACCAGCTAAGATGGCTTTTCTTTTTCCTGCGGTTAGAGCCCGGTGCTGCGTGGGGGGGGGGGGGGGGGGCAAATGTCGGTCATAATATATTTTCTGACCAATTAGAACGAAAACTAATTGCTCAAGAGCCGACGTTGGAAGACCGCCGCTGACCAATTAGTCGGGCGAGCCACATCGAGAGACAGAGGCGGCCAAAAACCAGTTCCGTGGCCAGCCAGCCAGCCAGCCAACCAGGCAGCTCGAAAACCGCTCAAAGACCCACACACAAAAAGCCCCAAGCCCGGCTTGGCTGGGCCGAGTGCCTCCCGTTGGAGGCAGGCAAAAGCTGCAACAGTTGCTGGCAGAACGCGAAACGAAACGCACGCGCAGGCGCAGAGCCCCACCGGAGAGGATCCCCACAGCCAATACCGTAATACCGTAATAGCGTAATACCGTAAGCGAATACCGTAACTAGCGCGCCGTCGGAAAGCCCACGAAATCGAAATCGAAATCATTTAAGGAGCGACTCCAAGCTCACGCGAATGCAAATTTTTACGAATTTTTGTATAGAAAATATGGGATACAGTGCCTAACATTTAATACAATAAGTTTGAATTTAATTAAATGTGCAAAAGCAACAAAGAATAGAAAATCGGAGAATCGGAAAAAGTCTGAAATGCCGTGTGTCTCTGTGAGGGCCGACAGCTGAAATATTTTCAATATTTGCATAAATTCACATCGCAAATTAAGTTAATTTTTAAATATTTCTTAATTGAATGTTAATGGTGGGGGCCCACCACCCCCCGTCCCGGCCCGTCCAAGGGTAATATATTCCATGAAACTATAATCTGAAGGTAAGTCCCATGAGTGCCGAAGAAGTTGGAGGTTGGAGGTTGAGGTCGAGGGCTCTCTCGATTCTCGTGGCCCGTGGAATACAATATGCCAGGCACGCAAGCCATCTCAGTCGACGGATTTCACTTTTGATGATCGATGTTTGAAGGTCTGAATGACAAGTAACCAGGACGCCGAAGCCCCGCCTTTAGCAAATGTCAGAGTCCAGGAATAAGGTCGAACCCGAGGAGAATGGGAGGGGGGGAGTTGCACCTCGACAACTCGAACAATGCCAGACATGGATACCAGAAAACGTCATATCCGCAGGGAATTGGCAACAATTACTAATAACAAAACAAAACAACAAAAAAGAAGGCAAAAGGCAGCACACAAAAAGGTTATCAAATGCTGAAATCAAAACAAATCGCACTGCGAAATGAAGCAATAAAAGCCAAAGCGCCGGCATTCGTTTTGGCTTTTTCTGTTTTTGGCCCAAGGATATGCAAAAGGATACGACAGCATGTTGATAGTGGGGCTTGGTGCCCGGACGCCAGATGCCAGATGCCACAAACAGTAGCCGGAGTGGCACGTCCTTTGGGCGTGCATAAATTTATCGCCGGCGAAAGCACTCAAATAGTCGCCCCTTGAAGTGCGGAAAATTGTGGCAGGATCGGCAGCAGAATCAATGGACTGGAATCTCTCTGGCCATCATTCAGGGCAGATCTCCATGAAATTTGAGTTCTCCGGAGATCTGGCTCTTGATCACAGATCTTGCCTAATTGTGATGATTATCCGCTGCTTTGCTGCCTCCTCCGTCTCCTGTCTCCTCAGACTGACCTAATTTCCGGCGTGTAGGGGATTAGCCGCGCCCTGTCTTGTGGTCACTAATAGTGTCCCTCGTGTTCCCGATGCCAAGCCTTTGCCTGCCCCTCGGCGCGCCGAGACGATGCTAATCTTAACTTTTGCTGCTAAAGGATTTTGGCATTCTTCGGCCTGCTAATGTTTATTTGATTTCGCTTTTGTCTGAGCCCCCGGAGTCTGGCCGGCCGGGCTAATCCTGGCGCTAGGATAAGCCTCTATTTGGCCAGGGCTCAGTCACAAGTCTAGACAAAGGCCAGCGCCAGGCATCGCGATAAGCCTAATGTGTGTCTGAATGCAGTTCACATGATCGTGACGATGATGCAAGGCACTTGACAAATGCACTCTCCACATGTGGCAGGGGGGGCGACCGCCACTTAGTCCTGGCCCTGGTCCTGGTCCTGGTCCTGGTCCTGGTCCGGGCCGAACAATGGACCACTCCACTCCCAGCCCATTTCGATCCCCACCCTCATAGAATATGACGCCCTTGGGCATCTTTGGATGCAGCTGGCAAACAATAAAGCCGTTTGATCGGCTATAAATAAAAATACCATTTGATTATTTTTAATTATTTTCCATACGATTGGCTCAGATCTTCTTTGTTGGCCAACAGAGCCATCAATTGTCCAACTGCATCGAGGCCAGGCCATTGTTCGGCGCCTGATGCACGTGTGGCAGAGACTGTGGCCAGTGTGTGGTTCCACTGTGGCCGGGTGTGGCCCGGTCTGGCCGGCCACCGATAGCCTTGGCATCAAAACAAACCTTGAAGGCTGCCAAGTAAACAGGCTCCAGGCCATCCGCCGTTCCATTCGTAAATGTTACACATAAATACAGTTATTATACAGTCTTGGCGGGGGGAGGGGGAGGGGGCGGTGGAGGGGGCGTGGGCGTGGGCTTTGCCCACAGCGCGCTGAAAGTTATCAAAGCTCCAAACTCGGGATTAATTGCCTTTTCTAATTACGAATATGAGTCAATTAAAAGTTTTTCTCTTTGGCATTTCCATTCGTTGTGAGCGCAATTTCAAAACTTCTTTCAAAGCTAATTTTTGTGCCCCGGAAACAGGCTGCGAATGACAATTCTGAGGAGATCCAGGCGATTCCATATTGGTCCTTCTTGTGGGGCTCCTTTTGGGCCTGCCCTTGGGTCTCCCTTTGGGCCTCCTCTTGGTTCTCCTCTTGATCCCCCTCTCGATCTACCTCTTGATCCTCCTCTTGATCCTCCTCTTGGTCCTCCTTTTGGGCCTCCTCTCCTCCTTCCGCTTACGAAAGATAAACTCGTTATCCTTAATCTTATTTTTGTGCATTCATGTTTCAAATTTTTGTTTGAAAAGTAAGGAAATCAAATTGTTTTCTTCCAAAATCTTTGCATCTGTGGAATCGTAATTGCCGAGGCGACGAAGGGGGGGGGGGGCAACTCGAGATGCAATTAAAAACAATGAGTGACCATTGTCCGAGGCAGAAATACCAACTGTATGTTTTATGAAAGAGGAATAATACAATAAAAGTAACAGCTGAACGACGAAGAAGATGCAGATCCACCTCCACCCTCCACCCTCCACCCTCGACCCTCGACCCTCGAACAAAGCGGCCAGAAATTCGAGCAGGCTCGAACGGAAAACGGCAGAACGGTGGCACACAACAGGCCGAGATAATATCTCTTTAAGGTGATTCCCAGCGCGTATTATGACAAAGATAGACATCGCTTAAAGCGTCGGGGAATGACCAGCCTTAAAGGCAGCAGAATGTGAATTTAGCCCAAGAAAAAGTGCAAGAAAATGTAGGAGAAAAGAGAGTAATAAGAAGAACAACTTTCGGACAATAAAGGTTAAGTTAGGAAAGTTGTCCGCCACTTTCCGCCGCTGCTGGTCAGCCGCGGTGACGGTGGCGGTGGTGGCAGCCGCGCGAATCGATTTTTATCTCGGTGATAAGAGAGTCGAGCGACGGGGCGGGGGGGGGGGGGTGGTGGGGGAGCACAACTATGTGCCACAGTTAATGAGGCAGCGCAAACAAGTCACGGCCTGGTCGACTTTCTTAAGGGTCCCCTCCCGGTCTTTGCGAAGACGAAAAAATTTAAATTAGCCCCGACAGCAGTTTTGTAGAGTTCCGTCCGGCGTCTCCCTCGAAATGTATGCTCATGTGTAGCACCACCAGCCAGCCAGCCAGCCAGCCAGCCAGCCAGCCAGGGGTCTGGTCTCGTGTGGGGGCCGGGCAGCACCCGAATTAAGAAACTAACTGGAATTATAATTTAAGCGTGTGAAAAAGTCATTGAATTGTGTGAAAAGCTGAAAGATTTCCCTCTGTGCGGCGGGGTAGGCGAGTGGGGAGGAGTGCGGGGGCGTGGGAGTATGGGAATGTGTGTAATGATCGAGTCTGAATGCGTAACCAGGTGGGGATTCGGGGTTAATGTCTGGAGAATGACCAGCAAAGGCCCAGAGATGGGCTAAGATGGGGAGGGGAGTGGGGGGGAGCGCCCTGCCTTGGAGGGAAGGGCTTAGGTCGGGTGCGACCCCATTGGGGGAGCTGGCATCGTATGAGAATGGGGGCAAAACTCGTACATATATGAGCTGGGCAGAGCAGAGCAGAGCAGAGGAGAGCCGAGCAGAGCGGCGCGGCGCAGGGCAGAGAAGTCCTGTATATAACGGGCGGCACACATACAAGCGCAAACATTCAATAACACACACACACACACACACACACACACACACACACACACACACGCATACAGTGTATCTACTAAAGGAGGGAAAATCAGCAAACGACAACGACGAAACTTTTTTCGTGTGGTGTGGGGGTTGGAGGGGGGGCTGGTGGGTGGGGGAAAGGAAAAAGGAAAACACAGCTCGCGGAAAAACTTTGGCACACACGCGGAAACGAGATAGATGATGACGACGACGAAACACGAGGATTTTTCAGCGAAAAAGGGCTGGGTGAAAAGGGTGGGGGGGGGGGTAGGACCTCTGCGCGTGCGAGTGCGCGGCGACAGTCGGAAGACACCACCACCCCCCGCCCACCTAATCACTACTCATCGTCCCTCCGCCCCCCACCCCCCACCCACAGCCTCCGCTGATGAGTTGTGGTGCAAGGGCTTGCGTAGGTGCGCTCTCCCCCCCCCCCCCACCCTCCACCCCCCTCGGAAAAGTCTTCGCGCATTTTCAGAACTCCCGTCCTGGGAGAGACTTTCACTTTTCGGCTCATAATGAGTTCCTCGGGCTGGAGGGTCCCTTTTTGGCTGGGCAGTTTATTAAACTGATTATGTGGAGGGGGTGTGGCGAGAGGGGAGAGAGGATTCACACGATATTAAGAGGAAATACTGGCTGGAATATTCCGAAATAAGTGTATCGGCACTTACCTCTATTTTGGGGCCCATGTCCTGCGCAGCATGTCCTGAAACGATGAGACAAACTCGTTAATGAAGATAGACAGACGGTGGGGGGGACCCCCACAGGACCCCGTTAACCCCCCCCCCTCGAAGTACAAAGAATGTCTGGAGAAGGCTAATAAGAAAGTGGAAATATCTTGAGTAGAAGAAATTAATTGAAGTACAGCATGGCAATGGCAGAGCGAAGAAGAAAGCAACCGGGAAAAGCAACCACCATCGAAACGGGAATGTCCACATATCCCTTCGTATAGCCCCCTTCTCCCAGACAGCCCCCCCCCGAATCGCTATTTGCTTTTTGAGCTTCCGGGAAGTTATTTAAAAAACTCGGCTATTGTCTTTGGAGCTCAAATTTCAGCTTAAGACAAACGAGAAGACGGACATGACAGGCCAAGGACCGGGGAGTGGGCAGTGGGGAGGGGGGGAGTGGGGGACTGGGCATGGCCCTGGCCATGGCAACGGTTTCTGTTTCCGTTTTTCAAGTTGATGCCGTCCAGGGATAAAGCCCGGACGGGGACAGGGACGGAGCCAGGGACAGCTGCTCTTTGGACGAAAAATGCTTTGGTAAACAATATTAATGAAACAGCAACGAAGGAAAGTAGCGCCCGTAACGGCCATGCCAACTGTCTTGCCACATTTTCTGGGTTGACATGGCAGTGGCAGAGCGGCGAAGGGAACGAGATGGAGACCATATTTAATATGGGGAAAATCAGACAAAGACAAAGAATAAATGAAAATCCTGCACTGCATGAACGAAGCACAAAGTGGAAAAGGTTAAGCGATAGTCCAGAGGAGGAGCTGCTGCTTCTCCTCCTCGTTGCACGTTTGGCAATTAGGTTTACGGGACGCTGTTGGACATCTTTCCTTCTTTCCTTGGCTTCCAGTTCAGCCTTCAGCCTTCAGCCAGGCCTGGCCGCGGAGGCTGACATTGTCAACAGTTGCAAAACGAAAATGGCGTTGACGGCCACAGCAGTTTGCCGCTGCCGCTGCCACTGCCACTGCCACTGCCTCTGATCTTGACGTTTGTTATGCATGCTGCAAGTCCCTGTTGTCCCTGTTGTCCCTGTTGTCCCTGCGTGTGTGTGGGTGTTGCGTCCACTTGACCAATACCGGGGCAGACATCAGCTTTTTATCCCTCGCCCTGCCGTAGGTCTACGTGCCTGCGTTGCATCAGCAGCAGCCGCCCACCCCCATTACCCACCCCCCCCCCCCCCCCCCCCTCTCTGGGCCATTTGCCGTTCGCTTGTTGCTCTCGAATCCCCGGCGTATTTCTTGGGAAACTTTTCTCGGGCCCTCCTTCCTTCGCTTTCTGTCTCTCTCGCGCTGCCTGCTCCTTTTTTTTCTTTTAATCATATTTAATTTTTTTTTTTTTAGTTTTTTTTCCTCCTCTTTGCAGGTTTTTCTCGCGGGTTTTCTTGCCGTCGCTGAGAGCAGCCTGCTGCCGTTTTCTGGGCTCCTGTTCCACAGCTGGACGTGGCCGGCCATCGAGCTGCCGCACTGCCACACGGCCACACCGTTCTTGCCCCAAGCTGTGGCGCCGCCGTCGCCGCTTGTGGTCAACTTGTAGCGCATTGATTTTTCCTTCTTTCCTTGTTTTTCCCACTGTCCGGCGAGTAATTTTTTTGTTTTTTATGAGCTTTGTTTTTATGCGTTTTCTTGCATAGAAATTTTACTTTTTTCCGTTTGCTTTTGTCTCTCGTCTTGTCAACTTTTGACCAGACTTTTGAGTTTTCCGGCAGGTGGGGGGCGGGGCGACAGACTTTTCCCTTTAGACAGAGTGTTTAAGGCGTATTTTAGCCCATTTTCGATTCTGTTTGATCTTCGAGAAGATTCTCCATGTGGTTCTCAGATGAGTGTATAGTTGATTCCCAGATTAGTGCTGGAAAAAGGCTTGTGGATGCCTCGCTCTGGCCACCTGATACCTCGTTAACATGCATTAATAATCACCCAATCCCCAGAGCTGTCTCTCCGGCCATCTTTACATTTAATGATAGAAGCTAGAAGCTCTCCAAACACGCTCCTCCCAGCCTGCCAGCCTGCCAGCCTTCCAGGGGGGGAGGACCGGGGGACGGCGGACATGGAGCAACTTGTGAGCTCTTAATTAGTAAATGTTGGCCATTATGGCGGCTCCTGCTCGGCTTCCACCCCAGCCCAGAAGGGCTCGTGTAGCAAGCAGACCAGAATCCCCATCGCCATCCCCCTGCACCCTGCCCAGCCACTGCAGTGGGGGGGTCTCGTATATAACCCATACAAAAGGGAATTTCATACATTTCATAATTATCAGGCGAGTCAAGAACCCCTTTATCACAAACGGGCGCACCTACCTCCCCCCCCCCCCCAGCCACCCAACCCCTCTATGTGCTTGAAAATCTAAAGGATAACGAGGGAGAGCAAAGATATGAAGAGGGAGAGGGAGAGGGAGAGAGAGAAAGGGCGCATCCCCCCCTCCCACCCCCCCTACAATTCATCTTCTCCAAACGCGCTCATTTTCGCGAGCGTGAAAAATTGAGCAGCCAGGGAAAATACGAAAAATATAACTGCGTTCGGGGGCCAAAGACATGCGCACGTGTCCTGCGAAAACGTACGCGGAAAGGGGTGGCGCGGAAAGCGTGCTCCGACTCCGGCTCCGGCTCCGGCTCGGGCAATGAAAATGTAAATTTCCACTCGGGCTTTCCAGGCTTTCCGCACAGAGACGCAGCAGCCGCTGTCGCGGGCAGACCTTCAGCGGTGGCACACGGCAGACAGCAGCGGCAAGCGCTCCCTCGAAATAGTTGAAAACCCAATTTGCATAAAATCGAAATAAATCCCCTTTTGGTACCCCCTGGAACCCCTTTGGTGCAGAGAGGTGCAGGGACCAGGGGACCAGGGCCAACCCCTTGAATCAGTTCCATTCTCTATCACTCGCTCTCGACGCTTTGTTCGAAGGTGTAAAAAATGTGTAAACGTATCCTTTATTTGTTCTTTGTCTGAACTGCATTTGCATATCCCCCGTCCACCCGTCCCCCCGTCGCCCCGTCGCCCCGTCGCCCACATTTGCATAATCGAATCGCGCATGCGTGCAGTTTTGGTTTTTTTTTCTACCGATCCGATCCGAACCGATCCGATCTGATCTGAAAATTTGAGCCTGGTTAGTCGACATATGGACGCTTCCTCATTAAATATGCGCACCACTTTTTCGGATAGTTTTATGGCTGATTGAACGGCACTCCCCGGCGCTCGAAACTCCCCCGAAACTAGGGGCGAAATATTATTAAATCTCGGAAAACTCGGCAGCAGCAAAGCCACAGCTTTGTTTGACTTCAGGGCAAAAGTTTCGGAAATGGAGGAAGTGGCGAAAGTGGAGAAATGGGCGGACAGACAGGCACAAAAGTTGCGACTCCACTGGGCCTCCACTGTCTGCCCTGCCAGCAAATTGCAAAAATCGAAGAAAGACAATTAAAATTTATGGCGAAAAAGGGCACAAAGCGCAGGCAAACAAGTCTGAATATGCAAATGAACTGCAAGCAGAAGAGAAAGAAGGCAAAGGCAAACAAAAGCAAAGGAAAGTAGGCTGTAAAGGGCCCAGAAATGAGTCCAAGAGGGGTCCCCCCTCGGTCAATCTTCATCATTTGCACATATGTATCTGCAAGGATGCATTTCCCTCCATCTTTCTAGCCCTCACACACACACACACACACACACACATGTAGCCTTCTCAGCGCCTCGACCAATGTCTGGCCTCGGCTGACCCCTCGACTAATCCATCCATCCATCTATCCTGCCTGCCTGCCTGCCTGCCACACACATGTGGGCGTACATATGTGTGTGCCGTATCCTGTCCTATGTGCTGCTGTGTTGGTATTGGTGGGCGAGAGATTTGCGCCAACAAATCGAAATGTTGCAAAAACCGTGCTCATATGACCCACCCTCTCTACCCCACCCTCATCCCTGTCCGCCGTCCCTGTCCCCACAACCGCTTTTCCGCATTTGATGAAAATCGCGATTGGCCAGGGGTTGGTTTTTCCGAACATCGCATCGCGTACATACGTATACTTTTTTCACATTCATTTCTCTTTCGCACACATGCCAGAGAGCGAGAGACATATGTATTCCCTGCAAAGGATGTGTGTGTCTGTGTGTGTGTGTGTGTGTGCGCAATATGTTGTGTATATGATTTCTTTTTGTTGGTGGGGGGAGGGGGGTGGAGCGGGTCTCTCTTATGTAAAACGCTGCTCGCATGCATGGCACGAAATAGATAACATATTAAAAACTGAGCACATGCGACAAGGATAGCAAGATAGCAGCGGCAGCGGCAGAGCGGCAGAGCGGCGGCAGCAATTCCAGCAGCTGGAAAAGCTTAAAAAAGCTGCTCTGCCCCCAAGACTGATGAGCAGAAGAGTTGTACATGTGTGAGGGCAGCACACACACACACACAGATACACCCCCATCCACGTACGTTGTTTAGGTCTCTAACTATCTCTCTCCCTCTCTCGCCATCTACCTCTCTCTCTCTCTCTCTCTTGACGATTGTGGCTCTCTCTCTCTGTCTTTCTCCTACGGGAGACGTGGAAAAACTCAACTCGCAGCTTTTCGAAAATTTCCATAAGCTGGGCAGCAAAGGGATATACGAGTATGTTGACGCCGGCAGAGGCAGCGGCAGCGGCAGAGAGAGTCGACGCTGGCGTTGCCTTCCCTTTGGTGGGTGGTGCGGCGGGGGAGGGGGAGGGGTGCCCGTTAAAAAATGTTACACTCACGCGCAGTTGGCGGCCAACGTGTGACAACTCCATGTGGGCCAACAACAACAGCGCCAGAGCGGCGGGTGGGAGGGGCGGGGTGGTATATGGTGGTGGGTGGGTGGCTGTTGTTGTTGTTGTTGTTGTTGTTGTTTCCCGGTGGTGGCTATTACTCTTTACGAGCGTTCGAAGCCTCCACATGTGTGTGTGTGTATGGGATTCGCTCTTTCGTTCTCTTTTTTGCTGCCGCTTCGTGTCGCTTCCGTTCGTTTCTGTCGCTGCGTTCGGCTGTCGGTTGTGTGGCCTTCGGGTCCGCATCGGGTACGCATGTGTATGCAAATGTATTTCGTATACAGATACACATGTACATACATACATACATATATATGTATAATAAATATTTTTTTCGGTGTACGTGACGTGCGAGGACATCCTTGCTGCTGCTTCTGCTGCTGCTGCTGCTGCTCCTACTGCTGTTGTTGTTGTTGTTGTGATAAGGCACAAAATATATGTATGTATATTTTATATGACGAAGGAGTAAAGACGTCGACGTCGCTGCATCGTCGTTGCCCGATCCAATCTTCGTCCTGGCTTCGCCTTCGTCCTGCCGAACGTAGCATCCTCATGTGTTTCGCAAGCTTTCACTGTTTGTTGCCCGCTGCTCATACGTGTGCGCGTACGTGGGCGGCTGCAACATACGCGGTCTAGGGGCGTGGCAACTGGGGGGGTGGCCTCCTCCTCCACCGCCTCCGCCGCGGCCACTGCCACTGCCACTGCTGCTGCTGCTGGCACTGCCACTGCTGCTGCTTCTGTTTGCTGCGACGTTACTGTGTTTTTTCGGGCCGGGCCCGACATCATTTGAATTAGTCGCTTCGTGACGTTTGAACGGTTCGAATCTACACGCGACGACCCCACACGCGCGCGGCGCCACACACTCGCACTCGTACGTTAACCGTTTCCACTATCCACTAGCCACTATCCACTGGCCAACCGCTAACCGTTGCGATGTTCAAAGGAAGTCTATAGCCCCAACGCCGACGCCGACGCCAATACAAAACCCAAACCAACAATCGAGTGGATGCAAAATGTATGTTCCAGGGGAAGGACCCCAAAGAAACGATCGTTTCAAAGTGCTTTGATCAAAAGGATTCAGTGCCATTGCCCTTCTGGCAACAGTTCCATGAGTTTTGGGCAGCCTTTAAAGGCTTTACTCCCATAAAGACCGTCAACGAACTTTGGCCGAACTTTGGCCGAAAGTGTGTGTGTTTTTCGAGTGTTGCAAGTGCCGCCACGGCACGTCATAAAGAAGCATATGCGAAACATTTCACGGGAAACCCAATCCAGCCGCGTTTCCGCGAATATTGATGGCCAAATCGAGAGGATCGACAGAATCACACACACACACACACACAGGCGCGTAGCCTTCGACCTGTCTGTCAGCGGCCATTAAAGAATAAATATCCTGCCCGTCCTGCCCGTCCTGCCCGTTCTGCCCGTCCTGCCCGTCCTACCTATTCGGCCCGTCTTTGTTTCTGTTTATTTGTTGTTGTTCTGTGTGCACGCACCTGATTATCACCTGCAAGGCCGTGGAAGAGGGAAATTTTATGGCAGGTCGTGCGAGGGGCAATTTGAGAGCAACTGATCTCGACTGATCCTGCTCCTGCCCACAAACACTGGGTACACAGAGTCGGACCGGCAGACACATCGAGTGGTGGCTGGCGGTGTTTCGGGGTTGCATGTGTGTGCGGGGTGCGGGTTGCGGGGTGCGGGGTGCGTGTGTGGTGCGTGGCGAGGGCAGCCCTTGCCTTGCCTCTCATAGGTGCATATTTGCATAGACCTCGCATTCAGTTTGTTGCGAACCTTCGACGAGATTGCAGACGGTCGCTTGTTCCGCACACGCGTGAAAGCCACCCCCTCTCCCCTTTTGAGCAAGAGAAAAAAAGGATACTGTGTTCAGTCTTGGATCAACGTTTAAAGTGTATTCCCTACGGATATTCCCCTGAAAATTGCTGCGAAAACTCGTAGATGCGGTATGTAAAGTGAAAGGATGTTCCCTGTTAAATTTTGACATTAAATTCGAGCCAAAACAGAGTCCATCAGGAAAGATTCAAGCGACTTACTTTACAATTAATTAAAAAACTCGAATGCCTCGCTGGCTGGCTGGCTGGCTGGCGTGCCACTAACTTGCTTTTACCTGTCGCCAGCACTCGACAGGAAAGTAAAATAAATAAATAAAAATGTTGTCTCAGCTGCCGGGGGACCGCAAATGAGATACGGGCCAAAGCCAAAAACCGAAGAACCCAAGAAGGCGAAAGGCGAGAGGCGAGAGAGCCGACCGGAGCAGTTCCCTGCTAATTGCACATTGTTGCACTAGAGCGTGGTTATCCTTTCGCTCCAGCTCTGACTGTGGCTTTGCCACAGTCCCACCCACCAGTGGCACCTTGCCCCCAGCCCCCCCCCAAAGATGCAGCAGCTACGGCAAATAAAAATGTTTATTTTGCTTACGCTTCTAGTAAAGTTTTTTAATTTTGCATCAAGAAGTCGCTGGAAGGACGCGTCTCTGGCTCACGGCGGAGCGAGTCGGGCAGCTGGTGACTCTTTTAAAAATTCACACACGCAGCACGGCAGCACGGGAGAGCACACAGTTGCTGAATTAATTAGATGCCACGCACTGAGAGGTGCGACTGCACTGTGGGTGCGACTGGGGCATGAACAAAGGGGACTGAATGGGTGAATGGGTGAATGAGTGAATGAATGAAGGATCTGTGGTCCAATTAACGCTTTTTGGCGTCGTTGTTTTGCTGGGAATAAACACGATTCACGCCACTGTAGACACCAAATCAGGACACACTCAATGAAGAGACAAAACAGCGGCAGGAGTGGCAGGAGGGGCAGGCGTGGCAGAGGAAAGCCATTATCACACATCACACATCTGCATGTGATATCCTCAAGGATATGCGCCGCGACACGTAGCAACTGTGATTGTCTGGTCCTTGGCCTTTGTTGTGCTTTGCTTTGCCTCCTGCCTGAGTCCTGCCTGCCTGCCGCGTGTTGCCGAAAAAATATGATATATGCCGCGACTCATTAACATATTATCACACATATTGCCCCACAGCATATGTCATGAATACGAGAATACATTACGCGCCTTATCCCTAAGCTCTGCTCCCCCCTCTAACACCTCTCCCTCTCTTTCTCCATCTCTTTGCAGAGAAGCGGAGCTCAGCTTTGCACGTGACTGGAGCGGGGAATGTTAAAGGACGCCGAGGAGTTGATTAAACGCCGCACACTGACGTCGCGCCACATGAACGACTTTGGACGCCAGGTGGCGGCCCTACCGTTGCCCCTGCCACTGCTGGCCAAGACCCCCACCAGCGAGCACGGCCCCATGCACTCCACACCGCCCACAACGCCGCCCACGCCGCCGCCCCTGCCGCTGAACATGAGCCAAACGGCCACTGGAGCGGCCGCGGCGGCCCACACATCGCCAGCCGGACACAGTCCACCGGCCACGCCCACGTCGGTGGGCGGTGGAGCCGTGGTGGCAACGGCCCCGCAGGATCACTACAGCCTGCGCTGGAACAACCACCAGAACCACATCCTGCGGGCCTTCGACGCCCTGCTGCAGACCAAGACGCTGGTGGACGTGACCCTGGTCTGCGCGGAGACCTCCATACGGGCCCACAAAATGGTCCTGTCCGCCTGCTCGCCCTTCTTCCAGCGCGTGTTCGCCGAGACGCCCTGCAAGCACCCGGTGATTGTGCTCAAGGACTTCCGCGGCTGGGTGGTCCAGGCGATTGTGGACTTCATGTACCGCGGCGAGATCAGCGTGCCCCAGCAGCGGCTGCAGACCCTGATCCAGGCCGGGGAGTCGCTGCAGGTGCGGGGACTCGTCGAGAGCTCCGTTCCGGAGCACACACCCACGCCAGCGGCGTCGCCCGACGACTTTGGCCTGCTCGATGCCTCGATGCTCTCATCCAGCTTTGAGGACGACTCGCCGTCGATGGTGCGAGCCTCTCAGGCAGCGGCAGCGGCTGCGGCGGCGGCAGCGGCGGCGGCTGGGAAGCTGATCATGCCCTCCAGGCAGCACCTCTTCGGCAACCACCCCGCGAGCTCGATGGCGGCGCTGAGTCTGCGCCGGAAGAGGGAGCAGGAGTGCGAGCGGGATCGCGAGCTCGAGAGCGACCAGGAGCTGGGCGGGAGCTCGCCGATGCCCAGACGCAAGCAGGCGCGACCCCGCCGTCGCTCGGGCGACGTCTCGCACGACTTTGCCCTGAACAAGCCCGAGGCGGAACCCCTGCAAACTGTGATCAAGCACGAGCTGCTCGAGAGAATGGAGCGGGGCGAGGAGGAGGAGGAGGAGGAGGAGGGCCAGGGCCAGCAGGAGTCCTCGCGGGCCTCAGAGGCGTCCCAGGAGCAGCCGAAGGAGAAGCGGCCCAAGCCCGAGGACAGCGAGCAGCCTCTGAATCTCAACGAGAGCCACCGGCACGAGCAGCAGCGGGAGCGGGAGCGGGAGCAGGAGCTGGAGGAGGAGGAGGAAGAGGAGCACGAGCAGGATCAGGAGGACGAGGAGGAGGAACAGGACATTGAAGAGCTTATACACACGACGAACGAGCTGAGGCGCCAGGCGGCTGTGGCGGCCGCCAATGCGGCAGCCATGTCGCCTATCCCCTCCCCCTGCCCCAGCGACGGGCCCGAGGACCTCTGCACCACCAAGAAGGACAAGGACACCAGCCACACCGGCCACACCGGCCACACCACCCACACCGCCCACTCATCCGATTGTGAATCGAACAACAACAACAACAACAACAACAGCAGCAAGCTGCAGGACAACAACCAGCGGATCATGCTCTCCCTGAAGGACATCCGACAGCTGAACGCCAACCCGAACGCCTCGTCTACGCCCATCCACACGCCCACCAGCTGCTCGGCGGGGGGCAACGGACTGCTGAGCTTCCCGCCGCCTGGGATGCGGCCGCCCGGCCTCCCGGACAGCCCGCCCTGCCACATGGAGGCGCTGGAGGCCCAGATGCACGCCGCAGCCGCTGCGGCCGTGGCTGCCGCCGGCGCTGGGGAGCATCCCTTCCACCACATGGAGCACCAGATGGAGATGTCGCTGGCGGCGGCGGCTGCGGCCGCTGCCATGCACCAGCGGGACCCGCGAGACCCGCGCGACCACAGCGCCTTTGCCAACAGCATGCTGGGGCCCATGGGCATGTCCCCCTTCGGGGGACCCAACGGCGGGCCGCCCGGCACCAGTGGCGGCCCCGGCGGCGGATGTCCGGGCCAGGCGCCGCACGAGCGGCTCGAGGAGAGCATGAACCGGCTCAGCAAGGAGCTGGGCAAGGAGTTCGGCAAGGACTTTGCCAAGGAGTTCGGCCCCTCCTCGCCGATGAGCCTGCCCGGACACTTCAATCAGCAGGACGGACATCCTGGACACACGCATCCGCCATCGCCGCTGCCGTTTCCCGGCATGTCCTCCGCCATGACGCTGACGCCGCCGCACAGTGAGTACATGATTTGATTACGCTTCGAGCTTCGTCCGTTTCGAGTCCAAAGAGGTCACTGGGTTATCGGCCAGGTCGGGTGGGGTCAGGTCGGGCGGTGCACCAGGAACCCAGCGGAAGGCCCCCATTAAGGACACCTTCCTGGAGCCCTCGGTGCTCGAGTGCTGGAGTGGCATGCAACATGTGGCCTCTGTGCAACATCAAAGTGCCTGCCAGAGACGAGTATCCTTGGAGAAGTCCTCTTGTCGCAAAGCTCCTCTAAGCACATTAGGGCTCCTCCTCCCTGGCCTTTTGAGTTGCCCTCTTTTGAGGCTTATGTCACCTGTTTGGCGACTCCCAGAGGTCCTGAACCGTTTCGACAGCATTCAAGTGGCAGTTGCAGGTGGCTTTAAGATCCCAGGCAACTCAGGCAGCCCCCTGCATCGGGGGGAGGGGGGCCGGGGACGAAGACTAATTAAGTCGTAAAAAAGTTTGCGCTGCAGACAGCCCGTAAGAAATATTGAAAAGCAATGACAGGGCAATGGGCTTCCAATAATGTGACGGGTTCAGGCCCCCTCCCCCCTGCCGCCCTCCCCCCACTGCCACTGTCTGGGGGTAGATTTGCGGCCGAGTCGAAATAAATTCAATTGCGTTTTATACGATATTTTTGTGGGTATATTTATGTCACGGGGAGAGTCAGCCGCAAATTGAGGTGCCAAGGGTGGCCCCCAGCGCGACGGGGGGGGGGGAGTGCCAGTGGGTGGGGTGGGGGGCTCTGGCATTGCGTGCAGAAAGCGCAAGAAATTTATGTTGTGTCTCTGTTGCAACATGTGAGGAGACTGGGTTCAAACTGTCAGCAGACGTTTAGCGAAATGACTTTTAAGTTGCTCCACCGTGCCCCGAGCCCCTCCCCCCCTTCCATGTGTTGTGCTTAAAGTATGCCGGAGCGCACAAGTTAAACCTTTTGGCAAACAACTTTGGCAGCGTCGGTGGCATAAATAAGAATCCAAAGGCCCGAACGCCAAAAGGGGGGGACCGACTCGAAGAAGGAATATGACATCTCGTGGCTGGGCTTCCCTTTATTTTGCTTTTTGCATACAAGTCGCGCGATATTCATATTAATAATATCCGTTTGGGGAGACGGAGACCCAGGAACCAGGACCTTTACCTGGCACACAGGATATAAAATAAATTAAGGCACAAAAATATGAAAAATTGTACGAAAATGCACAAGTGGATGGAAAGGAAGGCAGGAAGCGCAATACCTTTTAATGCGACACAAATTTCAGCCAACATATCAGCAGGGACTGCTGTGTGGCAAGGACGAAGGCAAGGGGCCCACGCCGGTGGCGGTGGCAGTGGCGGTGCACTGAAGTCGCTAACTACTGCATAAACAGGCTGCAGGCAATGAAGGATCCAGTCACAAGGATACAGGCCAAGTCAGACGTAAAGCCAAAGAATTGTGCCGAGGCATGGACTGCCTTTTACCCTGTACTCGTGACAGTCTACCCAGCAAATGGGAGTCCGTGAGGATTCCTCCTTGTACCTGTGACCCAGGACCAGGTCCTGCCCAGGCCCAGGCCCAGGCTACCCCATGGCGACCCCCAGACTGGCAGACATCGCAGGAAGAGACTTACCACCGCTCGTATGGGGAATGTGATTTATTTTTTCTCGGCGAAATATATTTTCGGCGTGAAAATCATTGAACTAATAGCTGCGGACGGGCCGCTGTGGGGGCTAGAAGACAACAAGTCTATCTGTTGTAGACCCCTTCAGAAGATATGAAAGGAAATCCACTAATTCTGCACGCCGTCAAAAGAAATGCAGAAATAAAGGAAAAGCAAAGGAAAATATTACGTGTATGCGGAACGGAACGGAGCGGAGTGTTGTAATGTCTACTTGAGAGTCACAGAGCCAAACAATGTGCGCTCGTTATTTGTGTCATTATGCGGCAGATACAACACATCCTCGAGACACAGATACAGCCAGTAGTCCCAGCCACCCAGCCACCCAGCCCTCAGTCACATGCTCCTGCATTGTCTTCGTCCTGGCATCCACGGCGCGACTTATGCAATGTCAATATTACGCGTTGCCTCTCGCCTGACGCTCCGTCTGGGGCAGAGCCTGGCTATCCTTCGTGCCTGCCCTCGTTTGCGCCTCATCAGCGCTTCAATTGTTTCACTCATGTGTAGAAGTGTGCTCCGAGCGTAAAATATTAATGGGATAACGACGTACTATTGTCTGGCGTCCGTCCCTACCGGAATCCGCCGTATTGTTCGTCCCGGCTAATCAGTGAGCCGGAAAATTACCCGCTTACGCGAGACAGGGCCAAGTGCACTCGTTCTTTGGACTCTCATTTGAATCAGGGCTTTTCACTAACTCTTATAATGCTCTTCTATCCGCAGTGTTTGGCCTGGACTCGCCGCTCGGCCTCTTTCCGCCCGGCATCGATCCCGGCAAGCTCTACAATCCGCTCATGGAGATGAGCGATCCGCGGGACATGCCCGGCGGACCACCGCCGTTCCTCAAGAAGAAAAGTAAGTACAAGAATGAGCAAACAACTAATTAGCCCCTCTAGTCCCTCTAGCCCCTCGAAACCCCCCCCTCGAAAGGTTCAATCACGTTGGGGCAAGGCATGGCAGGGCAAGACATGGCATGGCATTCGGGTTCCCTTCCTTGTTGCCAATACTTCACACCTGACTGATTGATCTCGCGCTGCTGCCCTTTACCCCTGCCCCTGCCCCTACCCCTCCCTATCTCGCTCCACTCTGTTGCACGTCTTTGAGCTGGGGGCAGCTCCAGATCGATTTTGAGTAATTGAAGAGTAAATAGAAAGGGTCATAACCGGTTTCAAATTGTGCCTAAATTGTGGCCGATCTCTGGCAAAAGAGCAAACAGCATTCGCTGATATTCCACTCTTCCCCTCCTCCTCCCCCCTCCCTCTCATGCCACATCCTACTCCTCCATTCCAGATCGTTCCAGATGCGATCATGTGAGGCGGTAAATTTGTTTCTGTGGTTTTCCTGTTCAAGAAATTGTGTTTGCTGTTTGTTTCTTTGTGTCTTTTATTGGTTGCCTCAATGGGGCAACATGTGCACCTATGCATATCGCGTGAACGCGAAAGCGCAAGCGTAAACGTCGCTTTTTTTGATTGACAAATGGGCGAGCGAGCCCCCCTACCCCCTAGACCCCTCTAGACCCCACTAGACCGCTCTAGTCCCCTCTAGACCGCTCTAGACCCCTCTAGACCCCCCCTAGACCCCTCTAGACCTGCGCTCCATGTGATGCAAGTGAAACCTCAGAAAGCAATGAAGTTTTTCTCTATATTCGACTCTTAAATGTGGTTCAGAAATCAATTAGATTCCTTCTGTGATTGCCAGGTGATTGACAAGCCACAAGTGCCACAATCCGCATGTGAGCTCCCCCCCTCCCCACCCCCCTTGATCTGACGTTGACGCGGCTAAGTGCTGGTCCATGTGTGGGTTGAGGCGCCCCGATTCAAGAGGTCAAAGTCTCATACTGGAGATAATTGCTTCATTTTCTGGTCAATCGGCCATCAAAGCCAAAATCGTGATACCAGAGACCAGAGAGCTTTTCAATGGTCTATCTTATCTGCCATCTGCCCACAAACACAATTACAACAATGTAAGACGGTAAACAAAACGCAAATCTGGCGTATAACACGATATTCTTTATTGCAAATCGGCTAAAACCCGTTCCACTCAACCACTGATACCGATCTAGAGCTGGAGCTGGAGCTGAAGCTGAAGCTGGAGCTGGAGCTCTCCACGTTGCCTTCCTCTCCCTCTGCGCCCCCCTGCGACCCTCCTTGGCCCTCCCTGCAGCCGTGTGGGTGTGATTAACTGATTTGTTCACATTCATTTGTTCATTTGGCGATTGTTTTGTGGCTCTCCGCGCCGTACCGAAAGGAGGCTGTCTTCGCTGGAAAGACTACATTTATTTCGGGTATTGGTATTAGCCAAATTCCCTGGAAATTCCATAGTTTCCTTCCTGGGAGATCACTCGAAATTAAAGGAAAATGAATATGATCAGTCGGATCGGAATTACGAGTGCTGCTTGCCCCAAACTTGTCTTCATGCATGCAGCATGCAGCATGCGGCATGCGGCATGCTCTTCGGGCGGCCATTGTCACACAGCCATCGACAGAGTCATGAAAGCAACCTGTGGCTGTGTCTGTGGCTGTGGCTGTTGCATCGTCGATATCTGGGGGATCTAAATTGAGTTTTAGCGGTGCATGTGACGCCACAGTCGATGCTTAGTCGTAATTTGCATATAGAAGGAGAGCCGGTGCTGGGGCCGGTGCCGGGGCTGGTGCCTGGATGGGAACCACCGCAGCGCTTGCTCTGTTTGCTGGTCTCCAGGTGATCGCTCTTTGTGCGAGTACGAGTACGAGTGCGAGTGCGAGTGCCTGCAATAGCAGGGTGTGTACGAGTACGAGCTGAAGGCAGGACTGGGCCAGACAATGGGCGACTGAGCCGAAGAGCTGGCTAGGCAGCATATGGGGCCAAGAGATTGAAACATTAGCAGATTTGAGCCACAAGATAAGCTCCGCTATTTGTGTGTGTTTGTGGCGCCTCCAACCATCCTTGCCCCAGGCCCTGGGCCCTCCCTGCACTCTATTCCCCTCCCTTCTAATCGACATTTTGTTCCCTTCTTTGTTGCAGTGCCACGACCCAAGGGACAGCACTCGGCACCACGGGGCGGACCACCTCGCTCGTGGACCAACACAGAGCTGACGGAGGCCCTGCAGCACGTGTGGAACAAGAAGATGACCACCTCGCAGGCCTCCCGCATCTTCGGCATTCCGTACAACTCCCTGCTGATGTATGTCCGCGGCAAGTACGGCAAGAGCCTGAAGCTGGAGCAGCTCCGCAAGGACTGCATCAGCGGGCCACCCATTGAGATGCTCCAGATGGGCATCAGTGGGGGGGGCAGCGGGGGCGGCGGCGGCGGCTCCGGCAAGAGCGAGAAGAACAAGGACCGCAAGGACAAGGACAAGGAGAAGGGCTCCTCGAGCAACAACACCTCGGGCAGCTCGGGCAATGGCAGTGGCAATAGCAGTGGCAACGGCAACGGCAACGGACCCCACAGCGGCTCCGGCAGTGGCAACGGTCCCCTCATGCCCCATCCCAGCGACCTGGGCTCCTTGGGGCCACTCGACCTGGAGCTGGGACTGCCACTGGGTCCGCCGGGCGGGCCCCGGAGCGGCAGCTCGGAGCCTGATCTGCTGGGCGGACCCAACGCCCTGTTCAATCCCTTCAATCCGCAAGGATTCTACCCCGACTTCTCCGGCGGCTTCCCGGGACTGCCGTTGAGCATGCTGAATCTGCTGCCGCCGGCAGAGCGGCACCATGCGGCGGCCGCCATGCACCATCTGGGCGTGACAATGGACGAGGACTGCAAGTCGGTGGGCTCCAAGCAGTCCTCCTCCATGGACGACGACTTTGCCGGCCAGGGCATGTCCCTATCGCTGGAGCAGCGGCGCGAGATGGCTGCCACGGGGCCGCCCCTGACGCAGCTGAATGGCGGGGGGGCAGGGCAGGATTGAAACATGTGGCGGGATTGGGCAACCGGGGCTGCCAATCCAATATACTTCCCGCCCTTCGAGCTCGACCAGGAGCAGAGTCCGGCACTGGGTCACCACATGGCCTGTCGCGAGCTCAGCTTCAAGCCCGGCCCGCTCTTCATGGCCCGGCGCAAGCTGAAGCGCTATCGGGCCAAGCGGCCGCTGCAGCTCCAGATGCAGATGCAGGGCCCCCACCCGCACCCGCACCCGCCACCGCCGCCGCCTGCAACGTGCCCCGCCGCCCACGCTCTGCCACCGCTGCGGACTTGAAAACTGTGAACAGAATCGAAATGCAATATGTCTATTCTTAACCGATTATTTAGTTTTGTTCGTAGCCCTAAGGACAATATTTGATTATGATTTTGTTTCGTTTGAGCAAAGGATACGATTTGCTGGTGCTTTTAGTTCCTATTCCCGACTCCCGGACTCCCGGACACCCGGACACCCGGACTCCCACCCCCTCACCCCGATTGTACGATAGTGTATTTATTGATATTATTATTTCGAGACTTGCGATTAATTTCCATTTAAGTAATCGAATACGACAAAGCTTACAAAGCATTTGAGGCAATATCTGCTATTATTATTATTATTATTATTATTAACATTATTGTGTATTATTTAAGTTTTATATCGAACGGTATATAATCAAAAGTGCAAGCCAGGTTTAAGAGAGTGTTGTAAATACGCAGAAGTAACCAAACAAGCCGACAGCATTAGACGGACTCCAGGGGTTGGGCTGTGGGTCCACAGATTCCACGGCCACCACCGGCCGCCGCCACAGCCCTACCCCCCCCCCCCCCCCCTCACCACCTCCTCAGACGTAGATTGTAGATTGTAATGCAACGTTTGCAATTAGTAGTATTGATAATATCGATCTATCGACTGCCGATGACCGATTACCGATGACTGTACCAAAATTTTTAATGTTATTTTATAAAAAAAAACAAAACAAAACAAAACAAGAATTACAAATACGAACATTAGTTGTAGTCCTAAGTGTTCTATTAGGCAATCTCTATTTGTATAGCAGGCATTGGCACCTGTTCCCCTATCTTCCCCTATAGACGTGCACCGCCCACCCCCCACCCCCCACCACCCACAAAATATGTATTCGCAGACGCCGCTTTGTAAATCAAAGGCATCCATCTTTAAGGAACCCCCCCCCCCCACTCGCCCCACGCACAGATCTAACCGTTTTGTAATCTATTTTGTAAAGAAATCGAACAACAATCGAACCGATCATCCGATTGATTTCCCCCGAATAGTGTGAATAATTTATAAGCTCAAGAAGAAACACACATACAATATTTTAATATTAAATATGATAGCACACAAGAACGTATTTAAGTAAAAACAAAATTAAAGTGTATGCATTACAATAAATAGTAAAAGTTATTAAATAAAAGGTTAAATGAGAGTCATCTTTGAATGTCAATCAATCGCGGGGCGAGCGTACAGTAGTTCATCTTGGCCAGTAGATGGGAATCGATCTGGTACCTGAATTATTTGGCTTTTAATAATACAATATGCTCTTATCAGTGGACCCATTCGCGCGCCCAATTTTGAAATTCTCATGTATTTTTTCCAGCACTGTTTCAAGTACTTTCCAGCACTGTTTTTGGTGTAACAGCTTGTTAACAGCAAAGACCTTACATTTTACATCAGAAGCAAATGTCTACAGATCTACATTAAATCTACATATCAACTACATGTTTCAGTAGCGCCACCTGACTACAACTGTCCGCACTCTAACACGCAGCCTGGTGTCTTATTGCTGCAACTGCGCAGTTGTTGCACAATATCACCAGGTGGCGCCTGGCAATTTTAGCTTTTGTCAGGTACTGGTACCCTTGACAAATGGCTGAAATGTATGCAGCTTGTTACATTCAAAATATCACACAGAGCAGACGCGGCGAAGTTGAAGAACGACTTGAGTTCAATAGCACTAACCTTTTTTCTGTGCTACTTTGGCGGGCACTTGGGATTTTCAAATAATTCGCAATAGAAATCATTCAACGATGGAAAAAGGAGCAAATAGCAACAACCAAAATCAATTAAAAACGAATGCATAATTCAGGTCACGGCCTCGTACTGTATTTCTGTCTACAGTCGTGTCGGAGAAGGGAGAATAAATCATCCATATTCAAAGTTCATCAATTTCAAATCACCCATTTGACTCTATAAACGTCCAACCACTGGCCTGGACCACATTGAAATCGTTGTATGGCTTTTGAACACCAAAGCGCCGCCCGTGCCGCTTCCGCCGCCCACCAGACCGCATCTTCATCATCCTCGGCACAAATTGTCAACCGACTGACACAAAGCAAGCGACGGGCAAGGCCAATAATCCAAGCTCCGATGGACGGACAACCCGACCCTACTGCAAAATGGAAAACGAACAGAAAATGGAAAATACAACCTGCAACCTACCCATCGCAGGACGAAAGGATGCAATATCCAATCTGGTGGGTGCCACGCAGTACAAGAGGCGCAAGGGCAGGCGAATTTTCATTAGCCCGCTTCGATTGCAGAAGTCCAATCGACGTTCCATCGAGTTGCAATGAAATTATGCCTTAAAGGGCCACCAGTCAGACCTGTCGTTACCTCTGCCACCGGCATCAGTGGCAGCTTTATCTCTACTTTTGCATGCAAATGCTCAGTCATGGATTTACCCTCTGCTCTGCTGCTACCCGCTATCTGTCAGTGTCGGGGGTCTGTTCTATGCTAAGCCATTGAACGCTCTGGCCAGTCGGCGTCAACGACTCATTAGCTTCCAAGCGCCAGGCAGACGGCCAGCAGCCTTTGTTTTGGACCAAGACGTTGGCGATACGAGTACTTGTGCTCCAGACGGATAGAGCGAGACTTCTAGCCATTGCGTCACGTCACGCTGCTTTGTCTGAGCAGAGCAGAGCAGAGCAGAGTTCGACGAGGGTCTTATCGCCAGTGACGAAGACTGTCTGCACGTGCAGGTGTATTGGTTTGTTTACCTGAGAATTGGCCAACAGCAGCAGCAGCCAACTGCTGATTAGCGGATCCGGGCTTGCAGGCGGACATTGCACATTGCCTAAAGGCAAGACAAGACAAGACAGGGAAAGTGCACTGTGGGCATGTGACATGTGCCTCAGAGCTGAGGCTCGGATCTATAAATAAGCAAAGCCTTTGGTGAAAATATACCCCAGAGCAGCGACATCTTGCCACACACAGCTGGAGGTAGTCCGCTCTCTCTCTCTCTCTGTGTGCCTCTCTCTCTCTGTGTGGTTCTCCATGTCTCTGTTTCTCTGGCGGGACATGCAGCGCGGCAGCGACTCGGCGCGTCTGCTCTCACTTCGCGTTCTGCTGTCGTTCGAGTCAGTTGGGGGTTTTCCGTATCTGTTGGATACCAAACCATTTGATTGTCGGCTGGCGCCCGTGCCAGCTCGCTCCGCTCCGCGCTGCGCGTATCTGTGAGTCTGTATCTGAGTGTCGAGGGTCGCTGAGCGGCTAGATAGTTTGTTTGCTGAATGGAAAAAACTAGTAGGTCCGACTAGCTAGCACATTGGCACATTGGCTGAGTGAAATATCTAAAGCCGACTGCAGAGCAACGCCAGAGCAACGCCAGCGCAACGCAATACAAAAAATACAACAATAAAATCAAATATTCCAAGCGCGTACGAAAAAAACAACATCAGAATATTACGAAAAAGCGCCAAGAAAACTCAAAAACAAAACGAGAAGAATATTTTAATCGAACCTACAAAAAGTATCTGTTGTTTATTTATCTCGTGTGCGTGTGTGCGTCTGTGTGTGTCTGTGTGTGTGTGTGGGGCAAACAGCTGTTGGTGCAACAAAAGCCTGAGCGGCGACGATTATCTTGAGTGTGGAATAAATTTCGCGACCAGCCGCCAACAACAACAACAACAACAGCAGCAGCAAATTTGTTGTTTCTGGACCACCCCAATACCCCCACCCCCACCACCACCCCGCCCTCCAGGGACCACGCAGGTGAGTTTATTTCATTCTCATTGGCATTTTGTTTGTTTGTTTTTCTCCGTTGGAAAAGAATGTTGAAATTTATTTTCTGCCTTTGCTTTTGCTTTCGAAAACTCTTGTCTGCCGATGACTCGGCGGCTGATAAGTGATAAGAGCAGCGCTTGAGCAACGCAGTGGCATCCACGGACTCGCATCTGAGTTCAACGCTAGCCCTCGCTCGGGCCGAAGGCCGGGGGGGAATCTTTGATTCCGAGGGCTTTATAATTTATGCAACAGGTTTGAGAGCCGATCGCAGGGGGGGTGGGAGGGTTCCCTCCTCTATTTATATAAAGTGCAATGGGGAAATCTCTTGGCTTGCAGCTTCTGCCAGTGGAATCACGACAAATGCATTAGTGCCCCAACAACAACAATCGGAGCTGCAGCAGCGGCAACAACAATTCGCTTGTGGGAAAAATCAATAAAAACGCACGCGACCAGCGGCCATAAGCTTCTGCCCCACTCCCGCCTGCCCCCCTGCCTCACACCGCTGGCCAGAGGAGTCCTACTCCTTCGACGAAGCGGAACGCAACTCCTTGAGCAGTTGGAAATTGGTTTTAATTAAACGAAGGGAGAGGCGGGAGAGGCTCTGATCAAGTGCAGGCGGAGTCCTCGGCGGAAAGGCCTCCCTCTTCTGTCCGGCGAGAGAGAGAGAGGGAGTCCGGCCGTCTCTCGCGGGGGAAAAAAAGGGAAATCAGCAACAAATATTTTTTAGCTATATTTTCATTTGGGACTCCCAACCTCTGGCTGTCAACAAAAACAGTGCGGGAGTGCGACAGAGAAAGCGCCTGCGATGAGGGGAGGACGAGCCCGCGCAGGCGCAGACGCAAGGATCCGGCTCTCTGCTCTCTGCTCTCGGCTCTCCTCTCTCGCGTTGGTTTCGGCCAAGATTCTGCTGCTGCTGCTGCTGCTGCCGTTACATTGTTAATGCTGCATTTTTGGCAACGAATTGTGTCGCTTGTGTGTATCGTTTATCTGCGAATTGCACTGCCCCCTTCCCCTCCCCCTTCCCCCTTCCCCCTCCCCCTGCCCCTGCCAAGGCACATAAATAAATGCGTTTTTCGGTCTTTTAAGCAGAGGCAAAAAGTCAAATGAAAACTGACATGGAAAACGAGTTTTTCATTTCAGAGAGAACAGCCATTGCCGTCGCTGGGGGAGGGGGGCATGTGGCATGTGGCATGTGGCAGGGGCGTGACATAAGTGTATGTTCACTTGAATCGCAATTGTCAGCTCAAACTTTGCATTGATCCACTTTTCCACGAGTGAAAGTCTGAGAGAGGATCCAAGCTCCACTTGACACTGGCAGAGGGGTGGGGAGGGGAGGGGTGGGGTGGATGTGGGGTAGTGCTCCACTTCTTTGGCTCTGCGCCTGTTGATATCATCGAGCTGCAATCGCCTGCTGCAAGTGGGTCACATGGAAATAATATTCTAGGCCAGCATCTAGGCGAGCGGATGCGTTTATCATATCGAAAAAGAGAGAGGGAGAGGGAGGGAGAGCGAGAGAGAGGGAGGGAGAGAGAGTGAAATGGAAAATCATTTCCGCATTCATTGGGGCGTTGTGCCTCATTGTTCTCTTGCCTCACCTGCCACGGCAGATTGGGATGCGTCTGTTCCGTCTTTTATCGCCCCCACCGCAAACAATATCAATTAATCTGCAATTTTCCACGTCATTGTCTATATTAGCCAATGCCAATATGTCGTTGCCTTCCCTGCTATTATATCTCTCTGTTCGCTCCACCCCAGGCCCAGGCCCAGCCGTTCACCGACCATGGAGTGGAGTGGAGTGTCTGCAGTGCATCGAACCCCCCCTCCCCCCTTGGCAATCATCCGGGGAATTAAGTGAAAAGCATTTAATCGTTTCCATGTTTCAATGAAAACTGCCGTCAGACGGGGAGGAGGTGCAGGTGGAGGTGGAGGAGGAGGTGGAGGTGGAGTAGGTGGAGGAGGAGGAGGTGGAGGAGGAGGAGGTGCAGGTTGTTCATGCAAATTGTGCCACTGGAACCATCTACGTGCAGTTTTTCGCCCATTCAAAGCACACGGCACTTTCCTACTTTTAGTTTCTCTCATTCAAGGGACAGGGCGGTGAAAGGGGTGAACTCACAGGTGCCATATCTCCTCCAGAGATGCCAGGGCATCTCCTTTAACCATAATTAGAATGGACAGAATAATCAATACCGTCTTGTGGAGCTCCATTCCCTTCCATTCCCCCATCCCCATGGTCGCCAACTGTGTGTTTTTCCGCCTCTCTCATGGTCATGCCTCTCGCTCACCGACTGGCGTCCGTCCTTGTCTGTTTTGGGGGAAATCCTGCATACATTTTTAATCGCCAGAGTTTGCAGGAGTGTCCCCCCAGCCTTGGGCCCGGGGGCACATTACAAATTACATCACACAAGTCCCGGCATGCATGCAAATGCAATCGCGATGTTGCTGCCACTCCATGGTGGTGCCCCTCTGCCCTCTAGCCTCCAACGTGTGCCTGCCCAGAATGGTCTGTTCCGCACTTTCACTGGGAGCTGGGAGCCCATCTAGCCTCGAATTCAGAGCCATTCAATTGATTCTGGAACGTTTTGCTTCTATCGGGTTGGACGTGACGTCAAGCGCTCGCCCCCAGGGCCGTGAATCGGGGGCTAATACGACTACCGGCTAAAAACCCGCTGCCTGGCCCCCTGCCTGGGGAGACCCGATTCGACGTCACCGTTCTGCCTGCCGTTGCTGTCATCCGGTTCCAACGGCCAGGCGAAAATCAAGCTGCGACCGGTTCAATCCAATGAAAGCGTTAACGAACATAAATTACTTATTGCATTAGTTCATTAACTGGAGTCCCGAGGCACGGGGCCTGGAGCCTGGGATCGTTTGCCAATTGTTTTGCCCTCTTATCCGATAAAGACTCACGAGTAAATATCAGTTTCCTAATCTGTTTATAATTGTTGGCCCGAAACTAGTTTGGCTCTAAGCTGCTGCCTGAACGGCCCTTGAGTGCGTCTCAGTTGCGGCTTGAACGGGCTCCAAAGCTCTATTCTAATTATGGCTGTAATTTGATTTACGGCCGGGCCACAGTTCGGCCACATGCTGCTGCATATTCATTGGGTGCAGAGGTCAGCCCCAGCCACGAAATGCACTGCCTAACCGGTTCGCTTCGTTAAAGGTTACACCAGAGCGGAAGGGGGGGCTTAGTTTTCGGTGTCTTGGACATTGTTTTGGGATTTGTGAACCTTGAAAGAACGCTTCAATGCCGTAGCTGCCGAGAAGATCGGAAATCAGCTCAGAGAACGTGGTCGGTCTTGCCCCCAAAACTTCCTCCACGTCGCGTCGTGAATACGAAATACAAAGACTTTTGCCACACGGTTCTATGACCCTGCCCTGTGAGGCCTCACGGGAGGCTTCACGAAAGAAAGGCAGAGAAAACAGCACAAATTGGCCGGGTCAAGCGCTTACTTGGCCACAACAAAGATTACTGTTGATGGCTCATTATGGTGGAGTGGTGGAGGGTGGGGGAAGGGGGGTATGAAATGTGTGCCAAGCAAATATTTGCTTACAGTAAAATGTAAACGCTGTAATAACAAATACGTTATGGAGGCCGGCAAATGGGTTTCAAGGGTACGCTTCAATCGATCGTCGGCCATCGAAATGACTCAAAGCGAGGGATGGGGGGGTAGGGCAACCCCCACCTGCCTGTGAAAGTGCAAATCATGCTAATTGAAGAGCGTTTTGTGTCATAATTATGGTGCAGACATCGCGGCGGCTGTCACTCATTAAAAACCGTTTAGTCCCCACGAGCCCCCAATGAAACGAAAGTAAAAAGAATAACCAGCATCGCAGCCGATATGGGGAGAAAGTGAAGTGTTGGCGAATCGATTCGCGGTGGGTGGGTGGGGGGGGGGGGGGACTCCAACTCCAACGAACGGCGCCACATGAGGGGGCAGCCAGAGTTGAGTGGGTTCCCCTCACTGAGGATCATTTTGGGGCAGGCCCAAGAAGCCATGGTCCTCCCTCGTTCGAAGAAAGCACTCCTCTGATTCATCCGTTTTAATGACTGCCAAAGATATTAACTCCCGCAATCGGAGTAAAAGTTTTACAATGTCAAAAGCTGTGGGTAATGGCTTTCTCCCCAAAGGCCACTGACAAATCGATTTTCATGTTTCTTTGTTTGCGAACTACTCGTCTGCACCCCCTCTACCCCCCCGCCGACCCTAGATAGAGAGTAGAATCTCGCCCGCACACAGAGACCCAAGGCCTGGGGGGGAGGAGGGGGTGGGGAAATGAACTTTAGACAGAGGAAAAACCAAATGAAAATGGGGAAACGCGAGTGCGAGTGCGAAAAGCGCTAAAAGTTCAACCGCCCCGAGGCGACGACTTGCAGCCATAAAAAACAATGATGTCTCGGGAATTACGCCACAGCGGATAAAGGATAACGGATCAAGGATATCTATGCCACAAATACACGGACTGGCGATCGTCGAGAATGTGACGGATTTCGGGGGGGGAGACAAATAATTGGCACGTGGCAGCAAAAATTACCAACAAGTGCAAAGACCCTTGACAAAGTGCAGACTCCGTCCGACCTTTGTCTAACGAAGCCTGCCACATGCGGGGGCACTGACTCTCCGCCCCGAATTTGCACAGCTGCTGCGCGCTTCAATCGTCTCACATCTGAGACGATACGGTGTCTGGGGCCTGTTTAATTGCCGTGAAACTAGGGGGCATTAGAACTGTTGTCGATGCTCCATCAATCAGAGACAGCAACGAGTCAGAGCACACATCGCAGAAGAACGATTAAAAGCCATTAATTAAATGTAAACAATGGCCAAGCTAAGCCCCCCCGCCACGGAATCAGCAATAAATGACAAATGCACTCGTACCTATCTTTGATTGATGCCATATTGGCCACTCCACCTGCCCCTGGATGGCTAAAACGGGGGCAGGCGAGTGATAAGCGGCAGCCACTCCGATAAGAGTCGAATAATGGACTGCTTGGCAGCCCATCAAATATTTGCTATACAAATTATGGCCCAATCGAGGGGGTACTTGCCGCTGCAGTCGTATATCAGATGAAATTTCGGGTATTATTTGAGGGCTGGCACAGGGGCTAATCGAGACGGCCCCACAGTGGCACCAACCACCAGGAGTGCGTTGCCCTCGGTCCCCATTCCTCTCTAAACTCTCTGCAGGAGACGCCTTTGGCTTTGTTGGTCTCCCCTTCCCCCTGCCCATGGCATTTTGGGGGGGACCCTCCGCTCCACGGAATCGGTTTTTCTCATTGTTTTTCCAGCCGCAGCTGCGTGTTGAAGTGCAAAGCGATCGACGGGCTGCTTGGTTCTGGCTAAAGATAATATTTACTCCAATTGCTCTCTTCTGTGCTGCAAGGAGGGCTCCCCCCCTCCCCCGTCAAGGAGGTTAATTAGCATTGAGTGTCGCCACAGCGTCCCGCCCCCGAAAATGTTCCCACGACCCTTGAAGCGGGGAAAGTTGAAATTTGTTTGAAATTCAAGTGCCGGATGGAAAGCAAACCTGATCCGATTGAGACTTCCGAGTGGCAGAACAAGGAAGCGTGGCATCCAATCCGTTAGTCGAGCGAACCAGTCTGCCGACTAGGCCTCCCCCTCCCCCTCACCCTCCCCTCTCCCCACTCCCCTTCACTAAACTTACTCACCTTGCCTATCGCATGTTGGTGGAGCGCGGGGGGGGGGGGGGAGGAATAGAGATTATGAGAAGCAAAACAGAATCAGATATTTTTCCGCATTAGAAACGCGAATGATCAAAATAAAATTGTGAATTAATTATAATGTTAAGTGCAAAATCATGAAGCGGACACAATGGGGCATGGAGCGGAGGCGGCGAGACGGACAGACGAGAAAAAAGAGACGGAGAGACAGAGGGGCAGAGGGGCAGAGCCGGAGGCCTGTGCGTGGAATTTTATATCGATAAAAATGTCACTCCATAAAAAATAAATCTCCTTTACTAATTGGATACGAAATGCGAATAGTGTGATGGGGATTGTGGAGAGGGGGGACGGTGGACGGTGGACGGTGGAGGGATCAAATGAGGCTTCCTTCTGACGATGACGACGACGATGATTAAATACCTCGACGTACTATAAAAATCAATATTGTTTAGCAATCTCAGCACGCAAATCGCCAGCACGTTGCCGTGGCAGCAGGAGGCCGGGTAGGAGGGGTGGCGGGGTGGCGGGGTGGCGTCTGGCGGGTGGTTTGGGGTGTGGGGTGTGGGGAGTGGCCTATAAGGGGACTGCTCACTAATTACCAAGTGCTAAACATTCTGACGCGCGTCTGTGCCCCCCCTCCCGCGCCTCTAATGCCGTCGTATCTGTATCTGTGTATCTGTGTATCTGCTGGCTTGTATCTGTAGTTATTGGTCTGCTGAATGCGGTGCGGTATCACGTTTTTGCGGCAAGTGCAAACGCAACAAGTGCCAGTGCCAGTCCGTGGGTGGACACGAATTGGAAGCATTATTGTGGTAGATAAAGATACGCAGGATTGGTATCATTTGGTAGGGGCTGCCCCTCGGGCCTCGATTTATTTCCCAATTAAACATTCATTCGCCTTCCAAATACGCTCCCAAAACTGGCACACATCCCATGAACTATTCACATCGATTTATTTACTAATTGGCATTGGAATACACTTAGATTTGTCTGGAATTCTCTTCTATTGACTGCATTTTTCTTCGTTTGCAGCTTGCGAGACCCAAAGCCGAAGGAATTTGGAAATTGGAAATTGCGGTGAGCGAACTTTGGCCATCAGCTGTGGCAGCCCCAACGCCATGTTACGGGGGCGTGGGTGGTGGGTCACATGTCACGCATTTCGGTTACATATCCTTCGGATATCACCCTCCCACATTCAAGCAGGGGGCATGGGGCCAATCAATCACTCCGTTTGGGAATGAATAGAATATTCATAGCTCGCAGATAAGGCTACATAATTACTGAACATTCTCCCCTGTCACCTGTCCCCTGTCCCCTGTCCCCCCCAGTAACAGACTTGGGGCTTCCGTTCTGTGGGGCTGGGGGACTCAAGCGCGTGGCAAGCCACGTGTCTCTGGGGGGGGGGGTGGGGCGGCGTCACATGGGGCAACAATGGAATAAGAACGACAAATACCTTATAAATAGACAATGCAAAACAGACAGCAAAGCCACGACCACTCGTAACTGTTGACTTTTTCTGTTTCTTCTCTAAAATTCCGTAAAAGTCGAATCGATATTTTAAGAATTTATTAAACGCCCACGTAACTTTCTTTTAATTAAACCCAAACTGTCGCTGGCACACGCGATACACCCTGCCTCAGCATCCGCCTCAGCTCTTCGTTCGGTTCGCAGACAGATTCAGGTCACTGGCTTAGTATCCTTGCTGGCAGCGCAGGCGAGACCGTTAGGAGCAGTTCTCACTCTTGGCACTGAAAACTGTCGAGTGCGCTGATTTCTGCCATCTCCAGCTCCATGGAGGAGCAAGGGATGTGGCGGGGACGGGGACGGGGACGGGGACGGGGACTGAGGCAGTGGCGCAGAAATGCTGGCAGGCCTGCTCTGATTGTGATAGAGTGGGGCCTTGCCAACAACTACATACAATGGCTATGTAACCTGGTTATTGTTGTTACCACTGCTCTGGCGGGGGGGAGGGTGGGGAGGGGGGGGGGCTATTATTGTTGTCGTTGTCACTGTTGACAATGCTCAAAATCAATACCTGCGCGGGCAAAGGGACTGCCGTATGTTGCCACTGTTTGGGCCCTCTCCCTTCCCCCGTGCCCCGTCCCTCGCTGTGCTGTGCTGTGCGTAATTTACGTAATAATGGAAATGCCTTGATTAGGCGGAATATGCCTTGAACGAATTTACGGCACCCACTATTCGCGAGAAGCAGCTGCAATCTCTTGAAAGCCTTTCCAAAAGTTCTCTCCGGCAGTCAGGTGTCAACAGGAGAATGCCGCTGCAAGGCACCTGTCACTGGCACCCACTCTCCGGCATATGTACAGGATCTGTCAAGGAGAAAGCACTTTGGAGTGCTCCCTCCCTCCCTCCCTCCCTCCCTCCCTCCTGGGCAGCACTTGGCGAGTGTTCCGCTGGAAGCCGACGGGCCTAAACAATTATAGTGGCAGCCGACTAGCGGAAATCACGTTTTTACGCTGCTGACGTTCGAGCGGCTATCGAGAGAGACAGAGAGAGAGAGAGAGAGCGAGAGGCCCGACCTGCAGCAAAGGGGCGGAGGGGGTGTACAGCACGCGGAAGGTGTGTAAAGATTTATGACGTCGTTGGCGTCGCTGGCTTACACATGTTGCCCCCCTCAGTAGAACGACAAACACAAAAAGAATAACAAATCCGCAGTTATATTTGTTGTCCTCCCCCCCCCCCCCCCCCCACCACCGACCGGTTGGAACGTGACCACGGGGAACCCAGCGGCTTCCCAGGGGCTTGCCAGCGGCTTCCCAGTAGCTGGTGTTAATATTTTTATGCTCATGTGCGCGGGGGTCCACCTCCCGGCCTCTGGGATGCCTCTAGCCTTGGATGCATTTTATTCCCGCCTCCCTCCCCCTCTGATCTCTCCGCCGTTGGCCAAGCTACTGCAGAACTTTTATTAGTTCTGTCTTCGAGTCGTCAAGCAAAGGGCATCATAAAAATGTATGCAGTTTGAACGAGTCTTATTCTGGCCACGGTCCAAGGCACAAATGTGGCAAAAACTTCAAGTGCAGGGCCATCATATTCAGGGCTCTACGGCAAGGGAGGACTAATCATCAATTTGTTAAATGCTGATCCATCGCCAGCTCTTTGGCTGCGTCCTTGTCCCCATTTAAAGGCCCATTCGCCCAGCCCCAACAATGGGCAGCCCCATAACAACGACGTCGTCGCTCAGGCAGCTCGAATGATGAATGACGGCTGCAAGACACTTTGCAGCAGAGAGCCATTAAAATGCATTTGCCAAATAAAAACGAGCCTTATAACACTGGGCAGTCGGCCAAGTGCCAAGCATTACCCCCCCCCCCCAAAATACACACCCCCCTCCAGGCCTAAAACAATTGAAACCGAGGGTAATGCTTCTGTGGGCCTCGTCTCGCGCAATTCAATTGAAATCTCTTTGGCGGCAGCTGGCATGCAATTAAAAACTCACTTATTCTGGGGAGCTCCTAATGAGAAGGGTCGGGGTAGGTCCCCTCCAGGGCAGGGCAGGCCAGGGCAGGGCAGGGCAGAATATGAAGCAATAAGTTCTATCGATGGAGCTGCTTTCCTTTGAACTTTTCTGGTCATGATTTATGCCCATCAGACCGACCAGAACTTGCCAACAAGTTTCAACTTCCGCAGTGGAATATATATACATACATATGTACATACATATATCATGGGAGGAAGCCTCAACAGCACCATTGAAACTTTCAGAATTTTGCTTTGCTCTCCCTCCCCATCCGGCCGGCGGCAGAAGAAGCACATTCGATTTGTGTCAAAGTAAAACAAACAAGTAAAGACTTCATCTTGCAGTTGATTTCCTAGTACCCTCCTCCTCCTCCTCCTCTACCAAGTGCTTGGAGAGAGGCACACAGCTCGTATTTGATCTTTCCTGGGCAATGCAAAGAGTATGGAGAAATGATATGGCACTCGGGAAAAGAACCACAGCAGCAAGAAAAGTAGGTCAAGGCTTTCGATCTTGCCGTTTGCCTTTTTCTGCATTCGCCCTATCGCGGCGAAGACGAACAGAAAGAAACAAAAAAGCAGTTTCAGCTTGGCTGGTGGGTGGAGAGGTAGGCAAACGAAGAGAGAGAGGGGACGAGTGTAACAATCGAATCCCAGAAGCTGCTCTCATATTAGTGTTTTTTCGAGTCGCGCAAAACGGGAGGGGGAACAAGAGAGGAATGGAAATCTACCACTTGAAAATTATATTATGTATCAATTAATCGAAATTGGTGAATTATTAAACATACTTGCGCCAGGAAAAGTCATATCCACTCCAAATAATCAAGAATCGTCCATTCCTACTCCTTGTTGCTCGTATTCGTACTCCTATTTCGGCTTTTTTCACACACATCACACACAGCTTAAAACATACAGAGGGCATAAAACACGGAAGCACGCCAAAAAAAGAAAAAAAAAAACAAAATACCGTAGCGGCGAGTGGCTGCTAATATTTGTTGCTATATTTATTGCAATATTTATTGCATTTTTCAGCAATTTTCCACCTATTTAATAGCGCACTTAACACTTTCACTTTTTCCGTGCCGAAACAAACGCGTGATTTATGCTTAGTCTGGGCGATCTCTCGTTCTCCCATTCTCACTCTCGCATGCATTCTCTCTTTGCCTTATAGTGATGCTCGCGTCGGTTGTTGGTGTGTGGGAGAGGGAGGTTGTTTTGCTCTTGATTAGGCAGTGATGATGTCACGCGACGAGCCTCTCAAACCTTGCCCTTTACATACATGCATACACCTCAAACATACTCTCTCTCTCTCTTAGTTCACACACCGAACATGTACATACATGTGTATATGTGTATACATATGAACATTCTGAGGTTTCTTAGCTTAAAACACTTGCTCTTCTTAACATTATTTCTCAAAACTTTTTAACATTCCTCGGCAAGTTGAAATCAAAGTCCCAGAGTGCTAAAGTGCAAAATATGCGAGTAATTAAGCATAACATGTCACCAAATTCCCAAAATTCTGTATCTGAAAGAGCCGGCGGCAAGACAAATTGAAGTTCAAGCAAAAGTGCAATAAAGACGGAACATAAAGACGAAGACTCGAGAAATGTGTTGCGGTTGATATTTTTAGAAGCATACATATGAAGGGAGTGGAGTGGGTGCGACAGCATGTGCATGTCGGACGGAGCCTGTGCTGTCGTATGTTTTAAATTGCTTTCGCTTGCACAGATGTTGCAATATGCAAACAAGCGGAACAGCAGCCACCGCCAGGAACGACGACTCGACTCCCTTGCAAGGTGGCAGCACCTGGGTGGGGGGAGGGGAAAACTGAATCATTTCTATGCATTTCACAGACGGCGCGGCGTGGCGTGGAGTGGCGTGGCGTGGCGTGTCTGCTGCAGTCACAATTTCTCATTTTTCCCAGCAGCAACAGGAACAGAGCCACAACTGATAAAACAATTTCTTGCTGCGTAAATACTAGACTCGTAAGATTCTATTCCATACGATAACTAGGAAAAACCATTTGCATACAAGTAAATTACACCCTCCCCAGTTGTCGCAGTTGTGGTTTACTGCTGAGCGATAATTCGATTTGAGACAACCGCAGTTGAGCGAAAAATAATATCCACCTAACTCTGGGGGCCATGCATAGGTACATATACGATTATGTATGGCGTGCCATGAGTTCAAATTTAATACAAATAATAATAATAAATCCTGCAAGGAATACTGATTTGAGTTGCAAGTTCTTTGACTCAATAGAGAGTATGGACTGCCCCACTTTCGAGCTTTGCTTCAGTTAACGCAATTTTAATGGAAATGCGAGGTAATTCAGATTGGCTTTCAACATGCTAATTGCTGCTGGCCTTTTTTAGTCTTTGCATTGTGCCCCATCTCTTTGGCTGTTGTAATAATTACAATTATTGTTGCTTTGCAGCGCTGACTGTGTACGCAACAATAAATACGGTAACAGCTGAATAAATTAAGCTCACAATCGGCGCAGCAAGCAGTGCGATTACAGTTGCCCAAACAATGCCGCGCACCTGCCCCCTTCAGTGGCAGTGGAGTGGAGTGGAGTTGTTCAGAGTTCAGCGAAATGCTTTAGGCCCAGCAGAGCATCAAAATCACTCAAATGTTAAATCAAAAACTTTTCTAGTGTCAGATCCCAGATAGATGTTCAACGAGAATTGTACAAAAATTTTTGTTGTTGGCTGATGGCTAAAGAATGGTTAAAACACTGCAATTAAAACAGCTTTGCAGCATTTAAGAGAATTGTACGGAAACTGTGAATCATTTTCAGATATTTCAGAGTTTTTGGAGCACAAAATTCCATCCACAGAAGCGGTATAGAGCTTAATGGCTTGTGGCTCTAACTGGCTTAACTTAATTCTGCTCTCCCGCCTTCCACTTCTTTCAACCAAATAACACTCACCAAAAATCTGGTAATTGCTTGGTCAATTTTTAATTTTTAATTTTCTACAGTTTTATACCTTTATCCATTATGAAAGCTCTTGGCACTTGGACACTCGCCTCTTGTCGCTTCTGTGGTCGAAGCGAAGGTTTTTTCTGCTCATCTTATATGCAAAGCCCCTCGCAAATCAAGTATTTATTTATTTCAGAAAACATGTGAGGCAAACAAGCAAACAGCCACGGCACGGACACTAGAAAGAAACTGAAATAAAATATCCCAAAATGATTATCATTCGAAGCACGTTTTAGCAAATCACGTTTTGCCAGGCAAACAATCGAATAGATACAAAAACTATCTTTTATTTTTAGCTTTTAATTTGAATAAATTCGATATAATCATTATTAATTCGCTATCGAAGATGCAAAAGTATCTCAAGAAACAAAACACAGCTGAAAAGGCTCTTTGTTGCCATTAGAACAGAGCCACTTGTGGATCTCTTTGTGCATTTAATGAAGTAAACAAAGGAATATATCAAGTGACGACTCAAGACTTGTCCAATTATACATAAATATCAAGTATGTGCATGTGTTTTTGATTGAAATAGAAATAATGAAGAAGACAGAAATGCTTGGGAAAACATTTCGCGGCGTGGCTGGCAATTGGCCAAAATGAATAAAAACATTCTTATAAAAATAAACAATAACAAGTGCAATGGCCAACAAGATGCGCCACGAATCGAAGTGATAATAAGCATTTTAACGTGGCACAAAGCAGAATGAAAAGGGAATATACTCAATACTAAAATGGAACATTTCGGAGGAATTTCCGTCTGATCACCTGGTTCATTTTTTAAAGAATTCCGCGCATTTTCGAGATTAATCCCTCAGCGACAAGCCCATCTATTACGGCATACCGGCTATCGTACATCCACTCCACTCATGTGTGCAGGCAAAAAGGCAAATTCAAAATTCAAAAACCGAAAGCCAAAGTCAATCGTGTCATTTTTCACTTTTGTTGTTCTGCATTCAACCAGAGACACACAGATACAGACGAGACGCGTGTACGAGTATCTATGTGAAGTTCATGCTTATACTCGTATGCACACTTTTGGCAGCAACTGTCAGGGTCATTATCCTAACCAGACTGACTGTTGTTGGTGCTGCTGGCACTGCTGTTTGGCACATGCTCGTATAGTTCTTTGCAGTCGTATTCAACCCATCTATGTATCTCACCATGTTTTTCCTGTTTGGCATATGCAGATACATACATACATTGTTGAAACAGATCTCATAGCTAAACAATTCTTTGATTCCTGTTTAGTAAGAGTGATTAGGGTCCAGAGGGAACCCAATTCGAACTACGAACTCCCTGAATCTGATAAAACGTATCCGTAGATGCCACTCCCAGCCGTGCATGTGCAGAAGCGAATCGGCGGGTAACCCACACAAATCGCAGGCACTCACTTATTTGCACATAAATAGCCGTCAAAATATAGTTGGTATTCAACTCGAGGCCCGCTGCTGGCTAGGACTTCGCTGGAAACCTTATTTATTATGGCCCCATGAGAGGCAGAAAAGTAATCCCAGTAGGTGTCTCAGACCAGGTCCGCGATTCAGCCCAAGACGCACCGTGCACATGCAAATGTTTTATAGTGCCTGTGTCTGTGGCAGTTTCTTATTGTGTTTTGGATAAAAAGTCGTATGAGAGAACTGGTTGCTGTCCCAGCCCCAGCCCTCTTTTCATGTCCGACCGAACCACTTCTCAGTGTCAGGCGCACGCCCACGCCCACGCCTCTGCCTCTGCCTCTGCCGTGCTTTGCCCTGCAGCATCATCCTGGCCACCCATAAACCGTTGGCGGGGCCACAGTCTCTGTGCATTGGCCTTCAGAAGACGTTGGCAGAGAGAAAGTAGCTGAATTCCCTCGGACGGGACCCGAAATGTAGGCATAATTTTTAATAACTTAGTATACTCTCCAGCAAGACTTGGATTAACGACAAGTTAATGGTGGTCATTTCTTCAATGGTCTTCCATGCGGCGCAGTACTGATAAGGCCCTTATCGGGTTAGACAGTCAAAATAACAGTACCAAAATAGGCGCTCGTAAATGGATGGCCGATCGTCGACTAGTGAGAGTTTTCGAATAGGCTACTTATCGCCAGATAAACACGGCCCTCCAGGTTGTTGGCCAAAATTCACATTTCGATTCCGCTATTTTTCATTTTAGTTGCCGAATCGATCTTGAGTGGACGCGGAGGAGAGGCAAATGCCCCGAGTTGATTAAAAATACCTAAACAGCGTCAGAATTTGCCCACGTCATGTATCTACAAGAAATGCTTACGCTGGCCTGCCTGGTCCTCCTGCTCGGTGGTCTGCCGCATCTCACGTCAACAAGCACGACCACCACCCTGGTGGCCGCCATGTCGATTGCCAATCAGGACCTGGAGCGCTACTTTAGAGCAGCCAATGCCACGCACACCTTCGCCAGCATGGAGGAGCGGATTGCCGTGGATGTCTACAACTACGCCTTCCTCAACTGGTCATATGTGGACCACGGCAACACGCTGTGTGAGACTGATTTTGCCCTGGAGCAGGCTCGCTACGGCGAGGGCCGGGTGCTGAATGTAACTGGCCGCTTGATCCACATCAGTGCCACCGACAACGTTAGCGATGACTACGCCTGCACTCCCTATATCCGGGGAACTATGGGCGCCGCCATGCCCGACAAGGGGGTGGTCTGGATTGCCCTGGTTAGACGCGGCCGCTGCACATTCGAGGAAAAGGTTAAGCATGTCTATCAGCAGAACGCCGCCGGTGTCATTATCTACAACGACAAGCAGGTGACTCAGCTGGAGAAGATGCAGATCAAGGGCAAGACGCGTGAGTTTTGTGGTGAAAGCTCTTGAATTCGGAATACATATACATTTTTGCAGGAAACATTGCTGCTGTGATAACGTATCAAAATATCGGACAAGATCTGGCAATGACTGTTGATAGGGGATACATTGTGAACATATCGATAATCGAGGGACGTCGTGGTGTGCGAACTGTCAGTAGCTTAAACCGGTAAGTTATAAAAAATGTATTAAAAAACGACACAAAAGTGGCCTCGAATTTAATGGAGACGCCGGGGTTTGAACCCGGGACTTCTCACATGCGAAGCGAGCGCTCTACCACTGAGCTACGTCCCCTTGAAATTGTCGGCTGTTCAAAGCAATTGTTCAACTGGGACTTCTATTACGGATGCAATTTAGAAATTGCAGAAAAATTTCATTGTTGATTTGTTTGCAAATTCAAATAATTGATTGGTAGAAAAAAGCTGAAAAAAAAAATATATAAGTTGTGAAGAAGAAATATGCATACCGGACAGCCGACGTTCAATTTATTGAATTTAATAAGTACTTTCCGTTCCGTTAATAAATGTTTGCAAATAGGTAACGTAATTCGTTTACGATTTAAAGTCAAGAAAAAAAATTAAGAGTTCTAAGCTGAAAATGGAGACGCCGGGGTTTGAACCCGGGACTTCTCACATGCGAAGCGAGCGCTCTACCACTGAGCTACGTCCCCTGGCATCCAATTCGAGACAAACGTGGCATTACCGCCCAGAGAACTCTCACATCTTACAGCGCACTGCTTTGTTAACAAAGGTCGGTAGCGCAGTGCAACAATTTTTCATTGTTACGACTCGTAAATACTCTTTTTCTTTAACACGAATTCCTTATGGAACAAATTTTAGATTGAAATGGATTTTTATACCAAGTTTTCTTAGATTAGTACTGAAAGTACTATCGCATTAACATAAAGTAAAGTCAAATTTGGGATCCTCACAATTCAAATCCGTATTTGGAGGGACAAAAAATAAAAAAATAAGACTTGTTTTATATGGAGACGCCGGGGTTTGAACCCGGGACTTCTCACATGCGAAGCGAGCGCTCTACCACTGAGCTACGTCCCCATGAGCCATGCGTTCGCCAAATGCTTTAGTCGACAGCAGCCAAGATATGCTTTATCGACTTGGGCTAGCATTGGGTTACATTTTTAACGGTTCACAATTCCTTTTCAGAACTTCAGTGTTATTCGTCTCCATCTCGTTCATCGTACTGATGATAATATCGCTGGTATGGCTCATCTTCTACTATATTCAGAGGTTCCGTTACATGCAGGCGAAGGATCAGCAATCGGTAAGGAAATCTCCTTTAAATACATATAATGACTGTCTCCATATACTAACTTCTAACTTCTTCTACCTTTAGCGCAATCTGTGCTCTGTTACCAAAAAAGCCATCATGAAGATACCAACGAAGACGGGAAAAATAAGCGATGAGAAGGACCTGGACAGCGATTGTTGTGCCATATGCATTGAGGCCTACAAGCCCACGGATACAATACGCATATTGCCGTGCAAGTAAGCGAAAGCATCTTGAATCCATTCAAAGTATAGACTAATCTAACTAAATACATTCCCTTAGGCACGAATTCCATAAGAATTGCATCGATCCATGGCTCATCGAGCATCGAACCTGTCCGATGTGCAAACTAGATGTGCTCAAATTCTATGGCTATGTGGTGGGTGATCAAATCTATCAAACGCCCAGTCCACAGCATACTGCGCCCATTGCTGCTGTCGCTGCCGCCCAGCCCTCCTTTGAGGAGGTTCCTGTCATTGTAGTGGCTCTATCACAGGCCCAGCAGCAGCAGCCTCTGCAGCAACTACAGGCCAGCAACATGAGTAGTTTTGGTGCTAGCTATTTTCATCCGCGTAGTCGTAGTCCTAGTAGTAGTAATCAGCCCCAATTGCAGCAGCTTCCGCAACAACAACAACAGCAACAGCAGCATCAGGGGGCCATGGAGCGCGTCCGACGGAACTCAGCCCCGGCTACAATGCCGCATGCTATCATTTGTACTGCCAGCCATCAGGTCACTGATGTTTAAGGTGTCAGCAGGCCACCCACATCTAAGTCTTAGAAACTACTTACCGTGTAAATAGCGAGCGCCATCTGCCTCTGCAAGCAGTGCAGGCATTCGAGAGTAAGCAGTCGTGGTGTGCCATGAGCGGTTAGATTTGAATATCAAGAACCAGAACCAGACCAATGTTCATCACGTTTTTTTTTGTCAGGACCTTTGTATTGTATTTTTATAGCAAAATGGAAGGGAAAAAATTAGAGCGGGTACACAGGGCAACCTACCATCCGCCACCAGTAGAGGAGAAATCGTCATCAAGCCGCAACTGTCTATTAATTTTAAATAATTTATGATAACACAAGTTGTAATATGAGATTTTGTAAGTAAAAAAATGTAAAATTAGGTACTCTTTTATAAATTGGTGTGAAGCGATGTGTAATTTCCTGTTCAACAAAGGACACGAGCTGCAGATCATCCAGTGATTGATGGGCCGGACAGCTACATCCCAATCCATCAGCTGCTGACCGAGAGTAACACAAAGGCTTTATTTAAAATGATATATATACACTCGTTTGTAAATAAGTTCATTTGAGAACAGTGTACTTAAAAATGCTGACCAGAAGACTTCAGTTTTAGTTTCTACAACAATCCCACGCACACTTAAACATACAAATAACCGCTGGAAGTTCAACTTGAAAACGGAAATATAATTGCATCACGTAGAGTTTTAAGTTAAATGTTTAAGTTCTGATTAAGCGTACCGATTGTCGATAAAAGTAGATGCAAATAGTAGCGTACTCGTACTACAATAACTATACCTACCTAATATACCTACATACCCACACGAGTATGTATGACTACACTTATAAACAATGACTATATCGTATAGACGTAGTAGATTAAAGTATATACTTAAATGCAATCATTTGTAGCCTGATTTGCTGATCAACGGCATTAAGAATCCCTGCCGATTACATATACATACATATATGCATATACAACCATACATACATACAACATAGTAACATATACCAATCGCACAGCGCACACACTTAATCATAGATGTCTATAGTAATATCGAAGGTGCCAAAGTATTTGCTTTTAGTTGTTCAAATTGAATAAATCTACAAAAAAAAGATATTTCAATTTACATTAATTTACATCCTGAAACGTTGGTACGAGTATTACATTTTTATTTTTTGTTTGGATATCTTGAGCAGGTTTTACTGCTGTGCGACATTCCAAAAATAATATGCTGGATTATTTTAATATTCATATCATTTGGTTTTTATTTTTTGTTTTCAAGCTCGAAACAACCCAAAAATCAACTGCCCCCAAATAGCGAAATCAAATAAGGTAGAAGTCGTCTTGTAAGACGATATTGTATTGTTAGATGTATCGGAAAACCTTATAAGATTTCCGTTTGCTAGTACCCTTGAACGAATTGTGGACCCAAAACTATTTAAGAACCAAACCAATAAAATAACACAAATTATTCTAAAACTGCCGCTTGTTTGCTGTCTAGAATCGCTCGCATCATAAAGCTCATTGAAACTTATGGAACCAGAACTAGAAAGGGTACCATATGGCCCGCCTTTCTTTTGCAGTTTCTGGGCAGCGAAGAGAGCATACTGGAATACCAGCCAGATCGTCCGGATGTCGCAAGAATTGTGGAAGTGGGCCCCCAGGGCTCTGGCACGGACCCCGGTCAGGGCCCACCTTCGACACGGCCCACAGCCTTGGCCGACCTCATTCGCAGTCGGGACTTCGTGATAGACTTTCCTCGGGTGTTCGTCCTCGAAAGTGGCAGCGTGGTGGGCGCCCGCGAAATGCTTTTCCCCAGCCGACTACCAGAGAGGTCGCAGAGTTCGTTGTCGCTCCGGCAGGCGCGAGACTGGATGAGCCTGATGACCAACAAGCTGGAGGAGCAGCAGGGACTGCGACGTCTGCGAAAGGATGAAATGCAGCAGGTGGCCAACGCAACGAATAGCAAATAACTCCACATTCACTACCTTTATTTACCGATTTTTTTTCCGCAGCAACTCCTAGGCGCCCGGGAATCGGCCCGCCATCGTCGCTCGCGCTCCGCGGATGGTCGCTACTCCACCGGGTGCTTTGGCGGCCGACAGCGCCAGCTTTCAGTCCAGGGAACCCAGCTTCAGACGGACATCCCTCAGATCCCTCGATCGAGCTCCTCCCAATCCCTGCAACAGCTGACGGATGCTTCGTACGCTCAGTCCAGTCAGCGGCAGCGGGAGACCTTCGACTTTGCCAGAACGCGGCGCCGCTTCATGGGGCGGGAAAGCGATGAGATATCCTTGCGCCCATTACCCAGGCGAGGGGGAATGGTAGGCACTGGGGGAACAGCTCCTGTCCCGGCCAATCGTGAGAGGGAGGTCAGCGGTAACGGAAACGGAGACTACATCACCATTCAGGTGAATGGGGAAGGCGTCGATTTCAATGAATGAACTGTTTGCCTAGCCCCCAGGGCCAATTGTATTCCTCAAACTATTTGCTCTCTCGCAACTGTATAAAATATATTGTATAGAATATTCGTGTCATAGAAATTGTTAATAAAATGTTAATACTCGTACCGATAGCCAGTTACGACGAGTGGGTCGATAAATTAGAGAAATCTTATATGCTACATTCTACATTCTCTACTTAGCACTCTGCACACTTCTCTTGGCCTCACATACGAAACTTGGGGCGATTCCATTAGGGATTTGCGCGTGCCTCCAACATGGGACGCAGCTCTGCTGATCCCAGGCCAGTGATATGCTGTTGTGGCTTACGCAGACCTGGCCAGACAGCGAGGCAGCAGCAAGAGGCAGACTGCGGACAGGCCCCAATTCGACAGCCAAAGGGAGATCCACCGAGATCTGATCCCACCGAAAGCGAAGAGCAAGAGAAATAGAGCACAAGTTATGAGGAAGCCGAGCGGTTGAAGTTTGCCGCGGCCAACGACAGCTAATAAGAATTCATCATGTGCTCCATGCTCCACGAGAGGCAGAGGCAAAAACTCTCCCAGGTGGAGGCACAGCGTCCCCTGCACGCGTCGTAATTGCAACGCAACAGGAGGGCTGAAGATCTCCTCGTCCAGGAGCAAACCAGAGCAGCCGCAGCCTCAGCACCGTCGTCGTCGTCGTCGTCGTCGTCGTCATCATGGCCCCTCGATGTTTATAAACTTAAAGTCTGTAATCACATTAGGGCATGTAGTCCGAGAGCTCCGGCTGGCCAAAGTTTTGCTGCTTTATCACCTGACGGGGCTTCGCTTCTTCACTTCTTCGCTTCTCGGCCTGCGCATCGATTCCTCTCCTCCTTGCATATCCCACGATCTCGATCGATGACAGCACGTACGAGTTTTTCTCCCCCCTTTCGGAGGCCGGAGAGCAGGCTGCCGCCTCGCCGGCTTCGGCTAGCTTGGGGCACGAGAGGCGTGACCGAGGTGGGCGTTACACTGCACATTCATGATAAAATTATTATATTGTTGGAGCTTCATGCCGCCGCTTTAAGGAAGCCGTGGGTAAGAAACAGCAACAGAAACAAAAACAAAATAAAGGGGGACGACATCTACATAAATACATCCCTTGGAGGTGTTGATGTCTATTAGGGTTCAAGAATACGGGCATTTATTTCATTGCAGTCGCAAGAACCTAAGAAGAAGAAAGTTGATCGGTTATTTTTCCAAGGATCAGGCTCATATGTATATGGTCAGGATGTTGGCCAGCAGAGAATCGTTTCTGGTTAGGCTTGCAACCCATAAATAAATAGACGCACGACAAAAACAATGCACCGTGTTAATGTGGCAAGTAGGAGGCAATGCCGGTGAGGCGAAGCAAATCGCACGGGCGGCAGATGTGGCTCCGTTCCCGGGCTTCACTTCGTTCATGGTTTGGGACCAGGTCATTCCACAAAACGATCGCCACTGCCGTCGCTAATCTGCTGTAAATGAGTAACATGAAGCAATGGGAATCGTTACTGAGGCTCAGGCCTCACGATCCTCCATATGCTCGATGGATCCTCATCCTCCCAATCGGAACTAATTGTGGAAACAATGAAATCATTCTACTCCACGTCCCTACGAAGTGTGAAGGCAAATCCAATCATAGACTGAGCGTTCGCCAAATAACATATATGTATGTATGCTCTAACAAACAGTGAGAAGGAGCGGGACAGAGTTGCCGTTTTCGATGGATGTGGCATTAAAATGATTGTCCAAACAGCAAACAGTCCAAGAGAGGATCACTGATCAGCAGACAAGATGATCGCCAAAAGGCAGAGGACAGCGCAAAAATGGCGATTCGATGCGCTGACTTGTTACGTTTGCCGATCAACCCCGAGCTGGCTGTCGGCCCTCGGCCCTCGGCAGGGAGCCGACCTGAAGCTGGGTGTGGTGCCACTATTGTCAACTCTGTGCTATCGCCATCTTGCTCGCTCTCGGCCAGTATTGGCATGCGGTCATGCTGTCCTGCCGTCCCGCTATCCTGCTGCTTGGCTCGTACTATTGCATCATGCAGTGAGCACATTTGTCATTACCATGGCACCGAAAAAGAAATGCTGCGAGTCCTGCACATATCAATTCACGTATCAATCCTTTGACGTTCTCATAGGCCACACATTCAATCACATCGCTCTGCACATACCCCCTCCTGCCCCTCCAGCGAGTGGCCTTTTTTTGCACCCATGTTCTGGCGGATGGCTGCTTTTAGAGGCGACAAAAGCTGCATGAATTTTCTCTTTTAGGTTTCCCATTTTTTCTTTTTTCCACATTTTTTGCCCCTAGCCTTTGACAAAAAACGTTGCTCCAATTGCAACAGCAAAAATCGATATCTTTACTTGCTTTTGAGTGCACTTAATGTTGGGTTGCCCCCTCGGACCTTCAATTGGCAGCCTGGTGGGTTTACTAAGTGCTTCATTCAGCCGAGGATCAGCTTAGACGAACGGACAACCCAACGCCATCATCGTTGGGGAGGCTGCCTTGCCTGTGTTAGCCTTAAGGTCCTGGCCTGGCTCATGAATATGTTGCTTGGTGGGTTGCTTGCTCCGTCTTGTTTCTGTGAGTGATTCATAGGCCAGTGCTCTCCGCAGGCAATCTGTCTTGCTGTTGCTCTTGCTGTCGATGGCGATCATGTCGATTGTTCGCTGATATGAATATAAATGGGCGAGTATTGCGCTGATTTGTCGGCTCAACTACAAAGGCAAGTCTAACGGCAATCTGGCGGAGGTCTTTTGTTATTTCACTGCCTGATCTGCCTGATCTGCGATCGGTGCGATCTTGATCTTGTAAATCAGTCCGTTAAGCGATCCATCAGCATTTTCCAGTTTAAGTGAACTATATTTTAGCAGCGAGAGTTTAAGGCATAGTCATGGCTACAGTACAGCATCATTCTTCGGTTTATACTCGTATATACCGTACACGATCCTTGTTCATTCACAAATGAAAGAATGGCACAACCTGAGCACAAGGGTAATCCATAAATTGTCACAAAATCAAAAATCAACCAAAATATTTTTCAGGAACTGCCTAAGTCGTTTCCTGCCAGAGCCTCTGGAGTTTTCTGTTGAAATCAGAATATCCGATTATATAGATCAATGCGATCAGCGGACAAAAACAAGCTGGCGAAAAAAGACAAGAAAACGGCATGTTGTCAAACGTTCGAATGGCTCAGCCGCAGACCGCAGACCGCAGACCGAGCTTAAGTCCCAGCTCGCATCCGAGTCCGAATCCGAATCCGATGAGGGTACAAGTCAAGGAACGGAAAAACGAGTCAAGGAATCAAGGCATCAAGGCATCAAGACTTGACCGAAGGCAACGTGGGCGTTGCTGCATTTTGATTGAAATCAAACACAAAAGCAGATTACAATTTATTTATTTGGCCAAGCGTGTGAGAACAGCGAAGAGGCAAAAGCAGGCACCCTCGAATGCGCGTGTGCAGCGGATTATCCTTTGCACTTGTTACACATAGGCGACCGCAGAGGCAGGTCCCGGGTCCCGAGTCTCGGGAGTCGGCCACGGAAAGGCGACAAAAGCAACAAAATTTAAAGAGGTTCAAGAGCAAGAGCTCTTTGCGATAAACTCATCACAGACAGGTCGACAGGCCGGCAGACACGCCGCGTCGTGGCACTGATCCTTCTGGCCTGAGCCGCTCCTAAGTCGAGTAAACGCCTACTGGCCCAAAAGTCATGTCATGTTGTGGCAAAAAGGATTTGCCCTGCCACTGACACAATTTCTTGCACCTCCTGCCTCTGCGAAGCAACCTGCTGTAGATCAAGATCGTCCTCTGATCCTTGCCCTCACAAAGCCCTGAGCCCGCCACAGTTTGGCAATATTTATTGGTTTTATTGGATTTTCAGCTTAGGCCCAGAGCAGTGCGCAATCTTGGATGCGAATCTGCCATGAGGAAAAGTGAGGTACAAGCCACCCCCCAATGACTTTTCGTCCTGCGCTGTCACCTCCTTGTGCGTAGCAAATTAAACTTGGTCACGGCGTATTACTTCGTCTCATATTATCGGAAACTTCTACGCATTTTGCGGACATGGTCGAGTTTTCAGGGGGTCCGGAAAAGATAAGCAAGGTGTCGGTAGGTCCTCATTGAATAATGAAATGTGTGCAAAATCGTAATTCCTTTAATAGTAGCACCTACAGAAATAATGATTTTGAGTAGTGTAGATTATGGTATTAGCAAACAGCTTTTGCATTCCATTTATTGAAATGGAAAGAACATTTTTTCCTAAGGACTCTTTTCCGACTTGAAAGAAATCCCATAATGTAAATCCAATTATAAACGCCACATCAGAATTGCAATGGCTTCCGTTGTTGTTGCTCGCAATCCATGATGGCTGCCGTATTGAGGGGAAAATCAGAGTTTGCAACCCCGACTGGAAAGTGTCGTACTACTTGGAACGACTTTTGGCTGGAGCGCGGTCACACCAAGCGTTTATAACTGCCCAAAGCAAACATCCACCGAGCAGATCGAAATAAGCGTACAAATAATCCATCTTTCTGCTAAGCAAGCTGCAGGCGCTGTCCTGACACACGGCCTGGCGCGGCGACCCCTTGCCGCCGCCAGTTTTCGCCATCAGGATCCGGGTAGGCAGCTGCGGAGAGGCCAAGGCAGGAGAAAAAAGTGTCAAGAAATGTTTCGTTTTAGATATGTTGAAAAATAATGCTCCCGCTCCCGTCTTTGTCCTTTTTCCATGATTTCTGCACGCTTCACGCCAATTTGTGCGCCTATCAGCTAGCTGACGGCGGTGGTGACGGTGACGCTGACGCTGACGGTGGTGGTGGTGGTGGTGGTGGTACACGCAGCTCCGCTCAGGCCGCTCCCAGGGCCGTACGCGTTTTCCAATCGGTATCAGCTTCAACTACCACATCCTTTCGCATATTGTTCCCATTTTATCCTCCCTGTTCCACGCTGGCTCTGGGAATCACTTTCAATGCCACGAAATATAATTCATTTAAATGATTGGGTTGTTTGTATAGCCAAATGGAGGGGAAGGAGGGGAGACGGAGAGCTGAGAAATGGTTGCCGTGGAAATTTAGTTTTCCATTCGCAGGCAAAGTTGGGTTTTGCAGAGGACATAAGGATATATGATATATGGTTGGTGGGAAATGCCTTACAATAGTTGAGATGAAATTTTCTGCTGTACCTGACAGATCGCTTAGGCAGAAAACTGATGCTGAACGTCGTCGCCGCATGGCGCATCCAATGTGAGAGCTTTTGGGAATCCAGTCATCTTTGAAAATGGTAGAAATTACAAGCAATTGACATAATAACAAACGCTCGTCTCACCCACTCCCCCTGTGCGTTCTGATGGAGAAAGAGCGGGCACAGGCTGTAAGCGAAACTACTCGAAAGTACGAGTACTCGTGCTCGGGAGAGCACAATACAATTACAAATGCCAGTTGGCGGGTCGGCGAAAGATCAAAGCGAGGCAAAACCGCTGCGCAGCCAAAGAAATAACAGAAAATAACGTGGCCAGCGTGCAACAATAACAATGGCAATAAAGATAAAAATAATAAAATATAAGCCAAGGAAAAATCATGTACAGAAAAATGGCACAGACACAGCGGCAACAAGCAGCATCGCAGCATCGCAGCACCAATGCCAATACCAACACCAACTTCAACTCCACTCGACTCGACTCGACTCGACAACTTTCCCAAGCAATATGCAAATATATCATAGCCGGCTAGTTACCCTGATGGATGGTACAGCCAAATGGTTCATGAGTCATCCGCAGTGGTGGCCGCTCACTCGATACCAGGATACCACGATACGACGATGCCACAAACTGAGAGCAGGTACGACACCAAAGTTACGGTTTGATCACAAGTTGAGCGTAAAATATGCTAAAGATCATTCGGGTGTCAGTGACTGTGTGTGCCGGCAAATAAGCGTAAAATGATCAAAGACTCTTCGCGCGCTATGCCAAGTCCACAATCGTTCTGTACTCTACTCTACTCTACCCTTCTCTCTATCCCCAGAAAGGTAACTTTATTCTGCTGCCACGCTGTGGCATACTGCACGTATACTTGCTACGTGCGCGCATTTTGCAAAATAACATTCAATTTGTGCAACCTGATCAAGCAATTGCATCAACCGCTGATCGATGATCACCCAAAAGCAGGCTTTAATAAATAATCAAAGTACTCGATTGTAATCACATTTCGCGATCCATATTTCGAGAACCCTTAGCTCTTTCGCTTGGCGTTTGTGCATATTTTTACGCTTGCTTAAAGCTGCCGAGTGCCGGGCTCAAAGAAGATCACCGACGGATCGGCTCTCCCCCCGTCCCCTCCGCACTACTCGATCTCCATCTGCATCAGCGATGTAAATTACATGTTGGCCACTTTGATGATTTCTACAATTGCTGGCCAGCATCAGCAGCAATAACAACAATTTGTAGTCGCTGCAGACAGGCTGGCTGCCGCAGCCTCAGCCGCTGCATGCCGCAGTCCAATTGGCCCAAGCCGGCAACGAAATCACAGCACAGCTGCACTACCATTATTCAGCCGTTCTTCCACAGCTCCGGCTTCGTCTCTGTCTCTGTCTCTGTCTCCGGTGTCTGGTCTTCTCCCGGTCGAAGTGGTTTCTTATTGAATTATAATGTTATTTGGTGGTCGTTGCCGTTACCGCTGCCGCTGCCGCTGCCACTGCCACTGCCTCTTCTCCATCTACGTCATCGACTGCGACTTGCAGACTTTGTGCAGGCAAAGATCGCCTAAGGGGATCCCCTCCGAATCGATGGTTAAGTCTCGTTTCAGCGGGATATTAAGACATTTCAGATGGCAAAGTGAGAGTAATCCTAGTTGCATCGATCGATACAGTAACCCTCTCGAGTTCCAAACCACCTGCTGAACCAGCCATCACATGTCAGCGACTCCCAAGAATGCTACGGGTCTAATTTAAAAGCTCGCATGCGTAACTCCAACACCAGGCCTATCAAGTTTTCAACGCGATTCGATCAAAATTCAGGCGTAATTGCCCTGGAGCGATTCTGGAGCAGTACAGAAATGAGGAACGGGACCGGCAAAGGGCCACCCTCGGAAATGAAGACGCAGAGGAGCGGCAACCGGAGGTTGTGTGAACCGAAAGCCAGCCCTTGCACAGTGCCGAAACAAAGCAGAAAGAGATACGCTCTAAATTTGCGTTACGTAACGGAATTTAAAGCGTTCCTTATCAGATTGGTTTTGATGTTTTATCAACGCTCGCCCGCCTTCCCTCTCGGCCGCTGCTCGCATGAGCATGAACGACTTCCTTCACAGTTGTTGCTCGGTTGCGCCATTTAATACGTAAATAATTTTTAATGAATATATGATAAATTTTTTTTGGCGTGTGGTTCGGAAACAAGCGCATGAGTACGTGAAAAATTTGCGGAAAATTTCCTCACCGTCAACACTTGAAAATTGTGTGTGTTTTTCGGCGGCTGATGTTTGTTTCGGTGCGGATCATTGGATCGACGCGACGTTGGCTATCGGTAGCAATTAACGGTTGCAACTCGGATTGGACACGTACGATTTGGTACAAGATTAAGCCGTCAAGTTGTCAGAATAATCAGCAGAGTGGATTAAGGTCTAGAACTTTGTATGTGGTTTAAATAGTATCCACCAACAGACTGCAATTGCTCATCAAGTCGTCCATCAACGCGGTCTCCGATCATCAATCAAAATTCAGCATTTCGAGACAAAGCGACCACAAACTGAACTCAGCTACCGGAGCTACACTCTCAGCCAAGTTGGCCACACAGGAAGTTGGCTTTGAGCGAAAGAAGGAATGAAGAATTCGCATGCTACCGGCTACCGGCAAGTGAGGGCTCACTATCGAAAACGCATAAATCACGATCATTTTCAGACGGTTGGGCCTTTCAACAGCTTTGTCAAATGTGTGCCGCATCGGAACTCACACTCAGCTCTCGACTGCCACACAAATTAAATTTGTATAAAAATATCCAAGTTGGTGGGCCCGGACCCAGGGACGAGCCGACAGGACAAACGAAGCCGCAGGCTACTGTATGGCAGTGCAGGGACAAAGTGAAACTGCCCCAGGCAGGAAAGAACTCCGCTCCCCAGGACGAGCTGGGCGATCAATTATGATTGTCACAGTTGACACACATTATCGCCCTCGTAGTGACGTAGTGGGCCCGAAAGAGAACTAGGGAACCTGTCGTCGTGGCAGGACTCTTCCCATTCTTCAGTGTTTCAAGACCCTGGCGATATGAACTAATTGATGTTTTCATTTAGGCACTCGGACGACCCGGAGAACGTATTCATTCTAGGTGGTAAGTGCGACGCCCGCTGTGCACACATAATTGAGAGCAGCGGGGAAGGGAGGGCATATCCTGAGCATCGGCTACCTACCAGGGACCTACACCTACACCACCACCACCACCACCACCACCCAGGACTTCGATCGGTCGTAACTAGTGCATGAGGAGGATGCCCAGCCGAAGGCTACGAGTATGTAGTGTCCATCCCTCTTCCCTCCCGCATTTTGTCAATGGCTTTGTTCACTCCCGTGTGCTCTCCTCTCCAGTGTCGGGTCGTCTCATCCTTGACCAGGCCCACAACTTGGCGGCATCTTGAAAGTACCCTCATATTTGACGTTGGTGGTCGTCGGACTCTGCCCATACTCTGCGCATCTCCTTTGTCAATTGCTCTATTTTTCTGCTATGTGTGTGGGTCCTTTAAACAATTGCCAATTCCTAAATTATTTTCGTATTATCGAATCCGCAGTGCGTGCTTGTCGTTTTTGTATCTAATTGTTTAATTGTCAGATCATGAGTCGGCGTGTTGTCTGGATATGTCAAGAGAGCGCCCTTATCCATGTCTGGGAAATGCTCACTCTACAAGGGATATCTCAGCTCCAGGCGTATCCCTGTGTTAGTTCATTGTTCCCCTGTCAGTTTAGGGGACAATTTCTGTTCGATTTTGAAGGATTAGTTGATTGTGGACCTGTCCAGGCCCAGGCGACATGTACACGACCGAAACAGGACATGTGTGTGGTCCAAGATCATGAGGAACTCCATTAGTTTAATTAAGTGTGAGAAGGTTTCTCTACTTCGATTTCACTTACTGGGGGGGTGTGGAGACTGGAATGGCTTGCCGCAAAAGCTCCATCCAGCGATCGGCTCACGTACACGTGTGTGGCTGTGACTGGCACCAATACAATGTTCCTTTTCGCACACAAACACACTGGAAGGAATACGAGTGAGTGCGTGACGAAGCGCACCAACATTTGCCCCAAACGAAACTTAATACTTGAAACTTCTTTAATGGCCAGAGGTGCCCTTTGCCCTTTGTTTCGATAATCATAAAACAAGTGCTAATTTCTCCAGTTTAGATTTAAAATTTTATTGTTTTGATTTTCGCTTTTTGCTTAAATTTACTAGGTATTCAAAATATTTATAAACAGTCTTAGGGTCTTTACACAAGATAATGCTACCAGTAGATTAGAAGTAAAGTAATAAAACAATAATTGTTTAAACGACGAATATCGAATCAAATTTCCAATTCCGTAGAGCCAGCCATGGCGGCCATTCTGTTCTTAGAAGCCAAAGTACGGGTAGGCTGGAGCAGCCGGGACCATGGAGCTCTTCTGCTCCACCTGATGGTGGTGGTAGCCGCCCATGTGGTTGGCCGTGGGAGCACTGGAGGGGAAGAAGGACCCAGCAAAGTTGTAGCTGTCCCACGAGGAGGGGTGATGCGAGCCAGAAGCCGCGGCGGAGGCGAACTGCGAACGGAGTTGCTCAGCGGATGTGGCTGCAGTTGAGGGCATTGTGTAGGCTCCGGCGGAGCCAGTGGCCGAGTACGCAGCACTGGCCGATCCCATGGAGTAGGTGGAGTTCATGAAATCGTTGCCGCTGGCCGGATGCTGAGCCTGCGACTGTACGGGACTGTGGGCGGCGGAGCTGCTGCCCGTGCTACTGGCTGGCGACATGGAGGCCACCGAGCCGCCATAGGCAGCATGCGTCTCATAGGCCGCACCCGATGCGGGCCACGCCTGGGAGCTGTACAAGCTCATTCCCATGCTGGGAGCTGTGGCAGAGGCGGCTGAGGCTGTAGCTCCATAGGAAGTGGCTGTGGATGCGAAGCTGGGCACCTGCTGGGTGTTCAGTTGCTTGCGCAGACGAGCACGACGGTTGGAGAACCACACTTGGACACGGGCCTCGGTCAGGCCGGTGCTCTGGGCCAGCTCCTCCCGTGTATAGACATCTGGGTACTGGGTGCGAGCGAATATGCGCTCGAGGGCATCGATCTGGTCGTTGGAGAAAGTGGTGCGCGAGCGCCTTTGCTTCCTCTTCAGCTGCACACTGGGCTCGGTGTCATCCTCGCTCTCGTCCTCGCTGCCCGCCGAGGCAGCGCCACCCCCGAGGATGCCATCAATGCTGTGGGAGGCTCCGGAGCCCGAGGTGGCGCGCAGCAAGCGCGAAATGGAGCTGACTGAGGGGGCATTCTGTTTGTCACAGATCCCGGCCTCGATCAGCTTGGCGCGAATTTCCCAGCTGAAGATGCCGGGCTGCGACTGCTTCAGCTCCTCGATCCTGGTCTCGATGTCGGGTGTGGCCACACGTGGCTTGCTGCCGCCGATCACACCAGGGCGAATGGAGCCGGTCTCTTGGAAGCGGTTGAGGATCTTGGAGACACAGCCGTGGGAGACACGCAACTGGCGAGAGATCACGCACGGACGGACCCCAGCTGCTGCCATCTCGACGATTTGGCGACGAATGTGATTCGGCAATGGACGGCCATTGATGAAAACGCCTCCAAGCTGATTTACCCGACCTTGTCCTGAAAGTAGACGAAAGAGAAAGGATGATTAGTATCATGTTCTAAGAGTTCTTTTCAGTTCCAGATAATCTACAAGCTGGCTTTCTTCTATGTGTATTTATTGTGTGTGGAGGGCCCGTGATCCTGTTCTTGGGTCGATCTTTCAATTAACTTTTCTTCTGTGCTCGATTGAGCAGCAATTGGTAATCTATTTAGACTGCACTGCCCACTTCACTGCATTGCATTCGAAAATGCACTAAGCAGGATCAGCCCAAGGATCAATTCGCACGATCTTTTGTTCTGCTGAGCTAGAAACGATTCGTTGGTCATTTGTAAACATAACAAAACGCAAATTGCCAATTTGCGTAGGTCTTTTCGAACAGAAGAAAAGAAAGCGCTGATCGGTGGCAGTGGCAGTGGCTGGCAGGGGGGGAGGGGGGGGATATACTGAAACTGCCGCTCAGGCCGGAGAATGATGCGGCACAGCTGCATCCCATGTTGGCCCATGCAATCAAATCAAACTAATAATCCATAAGCGCTGCGGACACCCAGCTGTGCCAGCTAATATAAGTATATAAAGGCCAGCCCCAAAAACACAACAACGGCCAACAGGCAACAACCCAAAAGAGAAATAAAGCCCCAGCCCCAGTCGCAGTCGCAGTCGCAGTCGCGGACGCAGTCTCTGTCCAGGCCTGGCTCTGGCTCTGGCTCTGGGTCTGGGTCGGAGTCTGTTGTTTGGGGCGCTGACGGTACTGCTACGTGATACACAAGACCCAAAGCACAAGCGCGAACCCCAGCTCAGACACAGACACTGAGCCAAGATCAAAGCGCAATAGCCGACAGAGGCAAGAGACGAGACGAGACAAGAGTCAAGCCAAGAGCTGGCCTGGCCAGACGACCGACCGCGCCAAAAAGTCTGCAAAGTCTGCACTGGAAGCTGGGATGCTGCGGTGCTGCGGAGCTGGGATGCTGGCCGGCCTGCAAGTCCCCGATCACAATCAATAAGTCAAAAAGCTGATCATGCTGCCGACCGGGTAATGATCTCTCGTTTGAAAACAGCGGGCGAAAGCGCTGCCCCAAATGATGAGCCAGCACTTTTCAATGTCCGACTCTGACGTTTTGTACTCGTAATTGTGGTAATTGGTAATAGGCCAGTGCGTAGAATCTGTGATCTGCTATCAGTGCTTACCTTGGAAGGGATATCCAGCAAAGTAGGGAGTCATGTTGAGAGCCGACACAGCCATATCTTTCAGTAATCCGTTCTCTCGGCTTGGCTAAATATAGACAACACTTGTGTTCGTTCTACTTTTTCTTTTTTTTTTTTTGATCTAACAGTATTCAATCTTCACAATCACTAGGAAATCCACAAAGTAAGATTTTTCTCAAGATAACTTTTCCCTTCGATTTGTTAATGCGAATGCGCAGTGCTCAGTGCTCAGTGCTCAGTGATGCTGCTCGTTTGCTTGACACCTCGAAACTGATTTTGAAATGGTCAGCCACCAAGACTAAAACGAATTCGTGAGATTCTCAGAGCCAAGGAAACAAGTTTTTGGTCGGAGAAAAACCCAAGCGAGCGAGGGTGGAAGTGCAAGCAGGCAGCATTCAGCACTCAGTAGTCGGAGTGAGAACGAGAGGTAGGTAGCGATCGGCCGAGAGCGTGGCTGCGGCCTGTGCTAGAGCAGAGCAGTGCCAGCCCTGTGTTAGAGGAGATAAGCAGGCGAGAAAGAGAGAACCACACGAATTTTCATAGTATGGCTGCAATGCCGCTTAGCTCCGCCCCCGGACCAAAACCAAAACCAAATTTAATGTTGTTTCATTTTCTCGGTGGAGCTGATTTTTTGGATAAGCCCAAGTGGGCTCAGAGTCGGTACTCCACTGCGATTATTTATTTTATTTGCGCCTGATTTGGAGTTATGCGAATTCCAGTGTTTACCTAGGGCTGCTGCGTCTCTAAGGTCTCCAGTTTAGCAACAGTCACTTTATGTTTCCGGCTGGCATTTGGGTTGATTGGACACGTCGTAATCATATTATCTACAGGATTTCCGTTTGCCTTCCGTTTAAAGACTCACTGCGAAAATACACGTGTATCCTCCATTGAGGAAGCCGAAGGAGAGAAAACACTTTTGCTCATTTGAATTGCTTTGAAAGATTGAAGGAAGAATAACAGAATGTGAAAAAGGTTACAAAGCCCCCTCGAAAGGGAGTGGGTGGCCGGGGGTGGGCAAGATGCACGCGCTCCCGCCCATATTCAACAGTCTGACCGACGTCACTGGGAGGTCTTAGCGTGGCTCCCCTTTTACCCTTCGAATGGCATTTTATTTGCATTCCGCTTTGTCTGGAAAACGCCTTCAGGCATACCTTGGCCTTGGGCTAAAAGGGGAGCAGCCTGGGTCCACATCAGTGTTTTCTGTGTTCGTTGGCTTCCGGATATAATATGGTATCATAACACTCGTACAACTCATAACTATTTCGGTACAGCACTTACCATAACTTCGGTGTGCTCCATTAAATGTTTGTTCCCTTGCACACTCCCAAGATGTGATTCAATTACTGGAGCTGGCCAACAGGCCTGCTGTTGCTGTTGTTTGCTTTTGTTAATTAGAACGAACCCGATACCCAAGACAACAGACAACAGACAACATTAATATTCATGGGAAACGGAGAGGCGGAAAGGCCACTAATATGTGTGAACGAGTGGGAAGCTGACAAAAAGATTTTCGCACGAGGAAAAGGGGAAAAAAAACTTCATTTCCGAGTGCATGACTTTTGGTTAATTTGCTGTTTGCGCTTGGCTCTTTCGGTGCTGTGACCTCTTTGCGCCGAGTGTCGGTCGAAATCAAAGAACTTTTGGGCATGTTGCGTATACGCCGCGTGTGCGAGCATTGAAAATTATGCGGCATCATATCCAAGGCTGAAGCAAGGCTGAAGACATGGACAATATGAACAAACTTGTTGCCACTGCCGATGGAAGCGCACGAGTGTGTATCTGTGAGATACTTTTCGCGTGGGTGCTATGCCGCCACCGCCACTGACGCTCACGTTGAATGTGTGCCATTTGGCAATAATTGTAAGGCTATTGTTTGGTTGCCCGCCACGCTCTGTGTGTGGCTTCGCCTCGAGGCAATCGCTCAAATCTTATGACAACTCAAACAGCTACTGTGCGATTGGCAAAAATACCGCTGCCGATAGCGATACTGCTGCAGATACACATACAGATACAGGCACAGATTGTTTGTCTGCGGCAGTGATGTATCTGTATCTATTGAACTTTCGAATGGCAAGTGTTCGCTGGGTGCGTTCGGTTTATTGTCTGTCTCTCCATCTCGACTGCCGCTTCTCCTTTATTCACCCTGTTTTCGCGCTTGCCTTTCAATTCATATTATTTGGAAAAATAAATAGCCAACTATTCTTCAGGTTATAGAGAAATACTTTACACTCGTCGACTGTGGCATTTTTGTGGGAATTTTTTAATATTTTACCCAGACAAGGACAGACAAGGAAACGAGTAATGGAGGCCATGTATTGGCCTAGCTGACGGCTGACGGCTGATGGTTGGCACATTGCTCGGGTATCAGTTGAAGTCGGAAAATTCATTTTTACCAACGAAGGTCTTTGAGTGATGCCTTTAAAATGCTGTGGAATTCGATTTCTACGGATATTGGAAGACGGGAGAGTTTTCTTTTCGGAGGCCTGCTCCAATATTGATTTAAGTTAGTCCCTGGAACAACAATTTTTCAAAACGTCGTATATTAGTAAGTAATGAAGATCCCTCCAAAATGCTGGGCTAATGATTCTTAAAGCGCTCCCAATAAATTCCTCTGAAAAATTACCACTAACGCCCATATGTCAGCTTAAACGAAAGCCCCTCTGCCCCGAGGCCCCGAGGCCATCGGGAACGGCAACAGCTGTGGGGGCAGAGGCTGCCCCGACTGCGGTCGGTGAAACAAGAAAACTAAATTAAAACCCAACCGCAACTGTTTACACAGCAAATGTTACCACGAAGGGGCGGCTCAACAAAGCCTCGAACTGGGGCTGGAACTGAAATCCCAGAAATGAAATAAAGGAGAAAGATGATTAATTAGGGCGGCTACTTGCCAGAGTGGGATCGGATCGGGAGAGCAGTTGCCGGTTGATCGGGACAGTTGGGCCGAGAGGTGAGAAGAGTAATATGTACAAATATATCACTCCTTCGGAACGGTTAAAAACGAATTAATAATGTGTGATCGGATGACGCCCCCAAAATGTGGAATGCCAGTTGGCCAGCTCAACGAAAGGAGAATCATCTAATAGCCCTTCGGCTATCCTGGGGGATGTTGCGGCCAATCAGGAGTGTTGCAGAGGCGGGCACGCGTATCGCCACGATGATATGGCAAAAGGATGTCTCGAACATACGAGCAGAGCATAGGGATCGCTTGACTTTTGGATGGGCACACAAAGAATGCCATTATGTGCATGATCTGTGGTTTCCCTTTCAACTCTGCTCCGCTTGCGGCGCTTTGTCGGCAAAAGAGTAGAGAGAGAGACCAGTAGGGGAGTGAAGTGAGCGTCAATGACGTAGAGGGAGGACACCCAAGCCGCTGCCACCATCGAAGTGTGAATTCTAACAGCCCGCGTCGGCGTGGCCCTCGCCGTCGTAAATAAAACATTTGATCTCCAGTCACAGTCGCTGAAATGTGGCGGATTCGGATTCTTTGAAAAGCAAAGAGGGACAGGCAGAGAAACGAAGAGTCCGACGAGTCCGATGATCAGGATGAAGATGAACCTTAATTGCACTTCGGCGTAGCGCCTTCGTTTATCGCGTTCCTGTTAATTTGAAGCTGATCCTTGATTAACACTCCGCTCGTCTTCTGATAGGGACATGCCCTCAACTCCTTTGCTTCAATTCCTCGCCAGCACCTCCCTGAAGATCGTGCGGTGTGTGGCGTCAAGCCATAAAATTCGTTTAACACCTGCGGGCCCTCGAGAGGTGTGATGTCAATGATTATAACTATAACGCCTATAATCCACAAATGACTTAATAAAAGGGTTTCGCCGCCCATTTCGGACACGCACAGAATCGATCGTCATGAACTTGAAGGCAGTTTCAGGGGCAATCCTCCTTGTGCTTTGCCTCCGATCTACGCACAAATGGGGATGGCCCTATGCTACTTTGATCTTTGCCCATCCTAGAGAAATATGCATTTGCGATCCACTTCAGTTCCATTTTCCATCATCCGTACCCAAATAATTCATATATTTATCAGATTTGATTACAACTAATTTGACATTGAAATATAGGAAATTTTCCAAAATTAATGCACCGAGAAATCATAGACGAAATAATCACGAAACGCAATCAATCCTTTCCTACGACGATGCAAAGCAGCTCAGGGGAACACGAGTAGGTACTCGGTATTCGGTATTCGGGAAACAAATACATAAATAATCTACATAAGTAGGAATCTCTTGGAGACTGTACGGTGGCCACTGCGCCGCTTTCCCGTTTTGATTTATTTACCATAGGAAATATAAATGCATTCGAAATGGATTTTAGTTCTGCGTGGAGGCCGCCAGAGCTCTCGAAAAATTATCGCCAGCAAATGCTATGTGAAAATAGGAAAATAAATAATTATTGAAAGGCTAAAAACCCAAGTCCACATGGAGCTTCTACTTCTAATTAAAGACACATTTCTTGGCTTCCATGTGCAGGTCCATTTCCCAGTCCGGTTCCAGCTGCAGGCACAAATCGATTTGCTACAATTTCAATTTTCGTTGATTTTCCAAAAAGTGACAATTGGCCAGCGTGATTTTCAATTATTCTCAGGTGAATCGATCCGTCAGTCGGCACATGTCAAAGTTGGGAGCTCCCCCCATAATTGTGGCATCAAGTCCAGGTTCCGTTAAGCCAAACGGCGAGTCTCGTGCCGACTTTTCCAAAACAAATTGCAGCGGCTTTTTGTGGATCGTTTCTTCACACTGCGGAGTGCGGAGAGTGGAGTGTGAAAAATTGAGCTGCATGTTATCTCCAGTTGATTTAATTAGATTTTGATTTGCTGCGGCATTTTTCGCATCTAATTGAAGTAAGTTTCCCAGAATCGAAGATTATTATTGAGCTGGTTTTGAAGATGCCGCCGATCCGATAAGACCATTATTATATTATTCATTATAACTTTGTGAAATCGTGATGTATATTGTATTCTATTGTACACATAGCCAATAAATCTGGCAAGATCTTTAAAGATCACGCACCTATCAGAATATTTGAATATTTTTCCGATTTTAAAATATATCTCAATATCTTTAGTGGGCGTCGAAAATCAATTTGCAATAAGCAACTAAACGGCATTAGGTCAATTAACACTTTAGACACATTGCCATCGCCATCATCGTCATTATTGTTATTGTTATTGTCGCTTTATGCTAACTCGGATGCCATTTCGGATGGAAACCACAAAGATTCCCACTCCCATAGGCTGTTTCCACCTTGACGCGACTAATTCAATTAGCATAATTTGGCAACACCTTTTTTGGGTATCGAGGCGGCACCTACCGGCCTACCAGCCTGCCAGCAGATGCGTATGTATCTGCTGGATTGCGCGTAGATACTCGTATTTCTGTTTTGTTCGTTTTGGCTAAAAAGCGCTGCTAAAGCGATTGGAAACGCCAGTGCAGGATGTAGACATCCAGAAGTTGACTAAGTTGGCGTGTCAAATCGATCATTGGCACAGTTTGACAATTCTATTCGACTGGACAGCCCGGGGGAAGCAGGAAACAAAACGAAGCAAAACAAAGGCAAGCGACTACGCTTGGACCACCGACAGGTACATGTCCAGACGGTGAGTCGCCGGCGTAGAGCAGAGCGTAACACTTACGATTTGTAATGGCCTCTAATCATGCGACAAAAAGAAGAAGACTCCCAGAAGACTGGCATACAGGGCCAGGACCTACCGCCGTTCCCAGGTACCAAACGTCGCATCGGAACATCTTCCCCGGGTTGTCAGTCTGCGGTTCGAGTGTTAATGGTTTGTTAGTACATGCCGGTGTCCTTGCTCCTGCGTCCTGCGTCCTGCTTCGTGCGCTGTCTCCTAGTCGGTCACAGCAAACACGATTTTCCGCCCACCCAAAACCCCTCCGCCGCCCTCCGTCAGCTTTACCGCAATTATGACGCCTGTGGTCGTTGTGTTTGCCGTAATTTAGTTATCTCCCAAAACTGCACGCGATTTTCGCCGGAAATCGACAGTCGGCGGCTGAAGCCCACAGATCTTTGATTTAAGATGCACTGTTTAAAAACGCATTCGGCAGCCCACAAGTCTGTTTACTGCCGATGCCCCAACAAGATATAAAACACCCGCTCGTCTCATAAATCTGCGAAAATCTGGGCAGTCTCGCTCCATCGATTGGCGGTTGCATGTTTAGCAAATTACTCAACAGCTGTGCCGGGAGAATCTTAGCCGGAAGGCAGAGGGGCGAGACGGGAGGGGAACGGGGGACCGTTGGTAGGCCATTAAATAAATTATAACGAACTGCCCGCCAAAGAACGCCCCCCGTCTTGAGACGCTAAGCGGAATGGGCATCGCTGCAAACAAATTGCTCACTGCCAGAGTCAGAGCCAGAGCCAGAGCCAGGGCCAGATCCAGAGCCAGGGCTAGGGCCAGGGACTTCCAGAGTCTGCTGCTGAGCCCGCCAGTCCATGTGGGAGACGACACGCAGTCTGGAGATTCCTCCGACCCGGCGTTGGGGCCACAGGGAAAAAGGTGGAAGTCAAGATCGCGTAGAGGGTTTGCATATGTCAGCAGCTTGCTCAAAGCAAATGCCGCTGGGAGTTTCCCTTTTCGGCTGAGTTTTTAATTTATGTTATTGATGCGAAAGATGTATGGACTGCACTGGGAGAAATGTCTGTCTCTCTATCAAGCATTCCCACTCTTTGGCCGTAAATCTATATACTTCCTCGGGAATGAGCCCGTCGTCCCTTGCCTGGATCTGCCCCAGCCGTCGCCAGTTGCTGGTTTGTGGAAAAAAACACTACACAGGCAAGTGCAGATTCGAAATTTCGGTTAAGGTTGCACCTCAGCATTTTGTGTTAGTATTTAAACAACGAAAAAATGAAGAAAAAAGAGTCGAAATGAGTTACGGATTTGCAATCGCTTAACTTGAGTGCCAATCTGAGTCGGCACCAAACTTCAGTCGTATAAACAAATGAACATATGTAAAATCCATGCTCGGAACGACATCTTGGGGCTGACGCTGATGCTGATGTGTTTTACGACTTGACACAGAGTTTCAGAGGACTGCTGGGATGGGGACGGACATGGACGGAGATGGTGTCTGTGGTGTCTGTGGTGTCTGAGGTGTCGGTATCTTGCAGTGACTGGACAAAGTGGCCGACAAAAGTCGGCCGCTGATCCGTGCGCACTCGAAGGTTGGCGGTTGGCGGTCTTCGAGCTCGGAGCTCGGAGCTCGGAGCTGACCGAAATGGCTTTGAAGCGCACATTTGCCAAAGTGATCGTAAAAATGCCAAGCCAAATACCTTGGGCACGTCAAGCGCGGCAATTAAAATTGAACTTTTATGTTACAATGACATATAGCCCAGTCCCGTCCCGAGTTGGCCCACGGTGGAGCGCCTTAGCTTTCAAATGAGATGCTGATGGGTGGCGACGGAGTGGGGAGTGAGTGAAAAGGCCATGCGTGTGAACAGGCAAGATCAAAAGCTCAAGCCGCAGCAACGCACTTGCAACTGAGAAAAGGACGCAGACACAGTTTGAGATAGCGAGAGAGAGAGAGAGCGCAAAGCAAAGTCTTATTTTTTGACCGGACAATGCAAATGCCCAGGCCCAGGCCCAGACCGGTTCCGTGCAGTTTTGTTTTTCACAATTTAATTGCAAATAAATTGAGTTTTTGGTACTTCATTTAAGCGAAACACGCTAAACTTTCCTGCTCTGGCGGATCCATCAAAGTCGCAAGAGGACGTCTGTTTTGCTCTCTCTCTCTCTCTCTCTCTCTCTCTATCTCGCAGATCGCTTTTACAAGTCCGACTGTATCCAAAAGATACAAAAAGCACATGTAACGAAATGACCAAATGAAATTGAAATTTATTCCAAACCATCTGCGGCTGCACCTTTCAAAATCTAAACTCACTCTGTAGCACTAGATGGTTAAACCCTTTCAAAAACCAGACCACAGGCTTCTGGCCATCATTTTGGTGTTCCTGGAACATGCTCCTTATTGCAATCCTTTACAATCTATCAATAAATACTTATCCGTTAGTCCTAGACTATAATGAAGTTCCGCAAAATGATCCATCAAAACTCCGTTGGAAAACTGTCAACAGACGAACAAGAACCCGAAAGGATACAGTTGCAGCAGTAGCCAAGGACATGTTGACCAAACGGAAGGCAAAACAAACAGTTTGGCAGACCGACAAATATTGAACAATCACATATGACAGATCGCTCGACCATCTGGAAGGCTGGGCCTACAAGTGAAAACTGGGCCCTGGGCCCTGGGCACACACCCTGAAACACTTGGTTCAATACAGTGGTCAGGCAGTTTTCACTCCTTCATGCTAAATTTGCGAGGCAAACAAACGCTGTCGTTGGTCCCGCCGGGCCCAGGCATGAGGCACCAGAGAGTGGACGGTGGACGGAGGACGGAGGACGAAGGTGTCACATCGGCAGGGGGCTTCGATGGACGGTAGCACAGCAAGCGTCAAGATCTGGGCAAGGACATTTAGCTACTCGTTTGTAGTCGATTCAGTAGTCACTAGCCCCAGACAATACCAGAGTCCCACTCAAAGTTAGAGTTCCATTCTGGGAAGCCATCACTACTCACAGATGATGATTTCCCTTGGAAGCACTCACGTTCCCCGGTCGAAGGAGTTCACACTCCGAGATCCAGTTACGAGAGAGGTTTATGATCTTGTCAGTTTGAATGAATTAGACTGTACTCACATTTCGCCCTTTGCGGCCTCCTATAATGATCTATAGAACCATATCTTTTATGTCTTCTCAGCTTGGCGACACAATTTACAGCCCCTAGTAAATCTTCGGCTAGCATGTGATTCGATTCAGGGAAAAGAGCTGGCGTACAGTTTAGCACTGCGATTCAAAGCATTCACGAAATCCTGTCAGTAGCCCATCAAGAAAATCAAGAAAGAATTTTCGAATTTTGTTTATGGCACCCTAATCGAAGGCTTTGTTTAGGCAATATTAACTGGAAAGTGTCCCAAAGAGTGTTAATTGTCGTTTTCACACTTTTCGTTGCTGTTCGTAGCATTTCACATGTTTGCCCGTTTTATGATCCATTTTGTAATCTCAAGTATTCTTTGAGCTGAAAATTCACTTATCTTTCCGATTCTTATTCAATCATTCTGAGAATTTTGTACTTTTTCAATTGCCTTTCGTTCTTCTTGTTCAATTGATATGCAAAACAATTTCCAAACATGAATTTTCTTCATCAAGACGCAACTGCTCAACAGGAAAGGAAGCCAAACTGCCACGCCCAAATACTAGTATATAGGCGGACTTCCGTTTCACAGGGCAATAAACAGAAGTCCTGCCCCAAGGCTCCTCCTTATCGAAATTTCTGACGCAGACGTTGCCACGCTTGAGGCGCTCCGGTAATTGAAAACTGTCAATACGCAAATTAAATAATTTGTCATGTGTATCGTGACCAAGTTTCTGTGGTTACGGCCAGAACATGGAGCGGCAGCAGTGTAGAGGGGGAGACAACAAAATTCCTCATTCGGGAATGTCCTGTGCGGCTCATTTGCATGGCCATAGCCATTGTAAATGACGCATGCGAGTGCACTCAAGTGGTACTTGCAGAACGCTTCATTAGCAACGAGTTTTTGTTCTGATTATTGCATAATGCAAGACAGTGGAGGGCCCAGAGCCTAGAGCCTAGACCAGCTGAGTATTTCAATCATCGCCCCTGGTTTCCACTCGATGACCAGCGGTTGTTTCCTCAGCCTTGTTGCCTGGCCGGCTTATTCCGCTCAATGGAATTTATGGAGGAAATATTGCTGCTGAAATATCATTATAGATCTGAGATTTGCATGCGGCCCAACTCCACACAGACCCACGCCGGCATACCACACACATACGCATGCACATACAAAGGCAAAGGGCAGCCATTTTGTCGCTCACTCTCTCGAAATTTTCCTCTGTCCCTCTCTGCCCTTTCCGAAGCCAGATGCAGGCGGCATGTGCGTATCCTTAATATGCGTAAACTTCACGCTTAATTCCTCATAGTATGATGATGTCCTTTCGCTGTTTTCGCTTTTGTTCGTTGGTTTTTCAATTTTTCAATTTTTCAAAAACTGCAGACAGTCCGAACCGTACCAGGTGTGACTTTCGTTAGCTATAATGGATGTTGATAAATTTTTATGTTTGTATATCGGTAAATGACTTTGGCAGTTGAGGGAAGGATATTGGAAATCCACTCATCCGGGTAGGATTAGGGTCGTGCTTGGTATAGGGATTGGCTCCCCATATCTGGCAATCATGGATGCACGGATGATGGAACGTGGATACAACGTACTTTGTTCTAATGAGCTTGAAGTAAAGTAGCGACCTTATCAACGGTCATTATTACATTGCATATCGTAAATCAAATGCAGCTTCATCTGCCAACCGAACAGAGGGAACAACATTCACATGATTTCATCGTAAACAAGCATGAACTTGCATTGTATCTCAGCGAATGTTGGCTGGAGAGGATAAGCCAAGAAGCCAAAGGAAACCCTCACCGAACCCCCATTAAGTTTGATGACAAAGACCTAGCCCAACTGGGCCGGCAGGGGGAAGAGACGAAGGAGACGGAGGTCGAGGTGGAAAAGTGGGATAAACATACATTGAGAACACACGACAACGACACGACACACAACTGTGGGTGCTAAAACTGCCAAAACCGGAACGATTGATAATGCGTCCTGGTCTCTGCCTGTTCTCTGCCTGGGCCTGGTCTATGTCCTGTGCCGACGGCAGCCTTCACGCTTTAATTGGCTGCCAGTGACAAAATAAAGAGTCATACAATTCACACAAATGTGTCGTCGGCCGTGACAGGAGCGGAGCCCAGCCCAGCCCGAGTCCGGGGGACAGCTGCACAGCCAAAATGATCGGCCGAATGGCAGCGGGCAGGGGGTTGATGTTTACGTGCGACGTGCGGATGGATAGCGGATATCGTACAATATCAAACGCGAGGCGAGCTCAGCCCTGAACCGCCCTGAGCGAGCACAGCCAATCAGAACTCTCTCGAGGCGTGGCATTGCAGCTCGATTAAAGCGCCAGAGCGACGAGAGAATACGAGTTCGGCGCTCCCTCGGCTCTCGCGCGGCACTCTGTCTTCCCTCTCGGTCGCACACTGAAGTTTTTTGATCGTTGCCATATTGGTGTGGCGCCCGAGCAGGCAGCAAACACAGAAAGGGCGGGCGCGAAAGCTACTCTCGCTCTCCTCTCCCTCTCCCTCCTCGCCAGCATCTCCATCTCCATCGCCGTCCGCACCAGTGGTGGTGGGAAACCAGTTTATGGAGCGATCTCATTGTTCGTCCGTCTCCCCGTTGTAGTCGTCGACGTCACCCGGTCCCGGCCGGCCTCCGTTAATTTATGCTCGCGCTTCTCTTTAGTTGCTTTGCAAGTCTCGTGCTGTTTGATCGCCGAAGCGCGCGTAATTCCAAGAAAAACTCACGTTGCGCCGAGCTGGATTGTCGCCGCTATCACGCTATCACGCTATCGGGCTGAGAGTCGCAAACTTCCGTCGGAACGGGAATCGGAAATCGCATGTGGCAGACTTCTTTCTTGTTGACGCGGTGGAGCCCTTCGGCCACTTCGCATGTGATAGCCAGTTTGATTGTGCAGTGCAGCATCGATTTAGTTCATAAGTTATTCTATAAGCAGTTGGATTTGGACAATTCGGACAAATATGGATATGTCTAGCGCCAACTCCCTGCGGCCTCTATTTTCGGGCTATCCCTTTCAAGGTAAGCTAACGGGCGGGCTTATCACCTACCAAAAGAAGTTAAGTCCCCTTCGACACACTCTAAATATAGCTGGGACATATTCGTAGTCTTTTTCACATTTAATGGGATTACAATCAAGCAATCGCAAATGGTATTTTGCCAAAAGACTGAACTCCGCTTTGTACATATACTTTATGTTTGGCTCTTTCCCATTTACAGGACAAGGTCGCGTTAACCAACTCGGAGGAGTCTTTATCAATGGTCGACCGCTGCCCAATCACATTCGCCTGAAGATCGTGGAAATGGCGGCCAGCGGCGTTCGTCCCTGTGTGATTTCCCGCCAGTTGCGCGTCTCGCATGGATGTGTGTCGAAGATTCTAAACCGTTATCAGGAGACGGGCTCGATTAGGCCCGGGGTCATAGGCGGATCGAAGCCCAAGGTGACCTCGCCCGAGATCGAGACACGGATCGATGAGCTGCGAAAGGAGAATCCCGGCATATTCAGCTGGGAGATACGAGAGAAGCTGATCAAGGTGAGTTACACGGTGGCTTACAGACACCTGCACCAGCACGACAACAGGAGGCAATAAAATGTGCCAAAACAAAGGGTCCAAGGACTTTTGCTAGGCCCACCAGTAGCCATAACCGCATGGTCGCATGGGCATTATGTGCGGACAAGAGATGCACCAATACCAACTGATTCGCAAAGACCATTCGCCGGTCGTTTACTTCCGTTTTCCGAAAAGTCACGTGGCAGACTCGGGCCGCCCGCTGTCTTTGTTGTGGCACGTTGCCGGTGACATTTCTCCGGTCCGGTCTTTGCATATGCCGGCTGCTGGCACAAATGGCCCCAGGATCGATTTTGAACTTGGCCGCCCATTGACAAATTTGTTGTACAACGGCGACGACAAATTTTCGCATGCCACCCATACCGTTAAGAAATCGATTAAACCATAAAGAGTAGGCTGTGGCAGATGCTGTCGCTGTTTTTGTTGTCTCCTTGTCGGCATCGATTGTCTTTCATCCTGGAGGCAACAAGGTGCGAAAAAAATACATATATTTATCTTGCCTTTTGGCTTTGAGGCATCGCTCCAAACTTCCGGCCTGACGCGCCAAGAAAAAAGGAATCAGGTAATATCAGGCTGTAGTCAACCTACTTAACGCCTACACTCAAAGAAAATGGGTTTGATTTGGGATTTTTCTTTACCATCAGTAAGATGTTTCGGTCCTTCGACCCCTCAGTGTACCTTCGGCAGGTTATTCGCTTATTTGTGATGTCAGCCCACCAGCTAAACTTAATTCATGTCACGTTTTAATGGACGATTTAAAAATCAAACAAAAAACTTGTACGGAGTGGAGTGTCTGTCCCCTTGCCCTCTTTCAACCATTTCACACAGTCAACCTGAAAATCAAAGCCGAAAAAACCCAAACACCTCGTCACAATCGCACATGCTCTGCCATTATTTTTCCACAAATTAGCGTTAAACTTTATGGAAGATAAAAAACACACACAGAAACACACTTGAATCAGGCAAGCGGAAAGCAAAGTCAATGGAGACGGAGCTGAATCTACGCCAATATAGCTTATTCATGGACATCCGACTCCCAGAGCAGACCAACTGTCTCGATGTTTGGCAGGGCACCACCTCGGATCCCCGTTTGGATGGATGGACGGATGGATGGATGGATGGATGGATGGCCCGATGACGGCTGTCTTGGAGTCGTTTTTCGCCTTTCGGCAAGTTTATATGCACAGAGGATGAGAGATACATTGTATTCGCATATTCATGCGCCAGCCCCTTTTGGCGGCTCATGCCGGCCTGCTCTTTATTTGAAGCCGCAATTAGTTACACTTTATGTGGCGATACCGATTCGGGCGACCATCGATATGATCGGGCCAGATATCGCTCACGCACACAATTGCATCGCTGGTTGCATCACTGCACCGTCCTGTATCTGTCAGATGCACCCTGTGTGTGCAGTAGGCGTAAAAACAGCCTCCAGGTGCGCTTCACGCTGAATTAGAATGCGCTATCGGCATCTCTCTTGCTCTATAACTTATCTCGATTTCTCTCTTTGTGTGCCCCCCCCCCCCCCCCTCCTGTCCCTGTCTGCACAGATACCATTTGGTTGGAGGCAGTGTATCCATCGATGATCGTGATTGATTTTACTGGTAGTTACTGCCCACTGGTATTGTCGTGGAAGTGCTCGCAGTTTGTTGCACGCTGATGAAGGCAAATGGTTCCCCACTCTCGCTGACAAACTGCTGACTTCCAAGAAACTCGATTAATTAAAAACTACAGACTACACCTGTCACTCAAGCCAGACGCTAGCGCAGCCCCAAAAAAATACGATCGCAGAAGGGAATTAATACACAAATATGTAGATAAATATTTCTATACGATATGCCCAGGAATAAAGCGCAGTCAAGTGTCAATCCAACTGTCAACTAATTAATTAAATTTCAATTGAAACGGCTAAGGCAGAATCCAAGAGAGAAGGCAAAAATGTATCTCGCAGTCGGGGGCTCGTTCGAGTTGGAGTTCGAGATCGAGATCGGGACCGAGATCGGTTTGGAATGGACTTGGGCTTGGGTTTGAGTTTGGAATTGAAATTGGGTTTGGGATCCAGTTGTCAGTTGCTACAAGATAAGCCGTCACACATTCCAGTTGGACAACCGGCTCGGTACGGTACGATAGGGTAGGGTAGGGTAGGGTAGGCCCCAGTGGCAGCCCCACCACACTCATAAATAACGTAACAAAGTCCAGTTGAAAATCAAAACACATTTCTGTTGTTGTATTTATGACACATTCAATAGAAATAGGAGTCGGTAGCCAGAGCTAACCAGACAGCCCACGGCGTCCGAAGCTACATACTCGTACAACCCGTACCCGTGCCCCGTTCCAGACTGGACAAAATGTCAGTTTCGGTTTCCGTGCTCGGCGTCTTGTCTTGTCTGGTCTGGTCTGGTCCCTGTCTTGTCTATGAGGTGCCAGTTATGCCACCTTTGTTTGTTCAAGAATTAGCCACAAGCCCCAAGAGAGAGAGAGAGAGCGAGAGAGTCATGATCATTTCGTCAGTGGAAAAATGTTATTATTAATCATGAAAATGTTTGCGGCACATGCCACTCCATTTGAGCAACCGACTGGCTCCAGACCTCCTGCAACCAGCAACCAGTAACCAGTATCCAAGTACCACGAATCCAGTACTGAGTCTGTTCTCCCTCCCGATCTGATGGCGCGTCGCACAGTTGCGCTTCGTCTTGCAGCGATTAGCTGCAACCTGGAGTTAAGGTTGAAGTCGACATGTTGCTCTAATGAAAACTGACAGCTTTCGGTGGCTTAGAATGAGGAATTGGTTTGTTCCGATTTCGAATTGATTTCGGGATCTGTTTTAGGGTTTCCCGAAGAAAAGGGGTAGCATCAGATCAGTTATTCTGCGCGATAACATATTGTCTGTAGGTATTTCGAACAGAAACTTGCGTACTACTCAAGGAAATCATGTCAAGGAAGGAAAGAGCTTAACTTTGCACCTGAGAGATTAACTTCACGTCGGCCCATCTCCCGACGCAATTTGTTTTCCCGCCGCATTCTTCTCTCTACAGTTTCATCAAATCTCAACACTTGTCTCGCCTCTTAATGCAACACGCGACACGGGCAGGGCAAACGGCATCGGGTAGAGATAAATTCTCATGCCTGGCCTAACTCTGGGCCTGACATTTCCCTAATTGGATTACACGACCAAGATGGGGCGAAGTGGAGGGGCGAGAAAGACAGCTACATGAAAATTGTCCAAACACAAAGAGCTGCCCAGCAACTGTAGCATTAATGTCAGAGCTCTCAAAATTGTACCCAAGATGCCCAGCATCTGTGCAGGGTATGCCCTACAGGCATATATTATCGGGTCAACAGTAGCCAAACAAAAAAGTAGCTATTTAGCCGGCCTTCGCTTATCTTAATTGGATTTGATTTGTGTGATTTACGATGCTCATTATGGATCGAACTTTAAACTCACGTCTAATCGGAAAACTTTATTTGTTGATTACAGGAGGGCTTCGCGGATCCACCATCAACGTCGTCCATCAGCCGCCTGTTGAGGGGAAACGATCGCGGCAGCGAAGACGGTCGCAAGGACTACACCATACACGGAATACTTGGCGGTAAGCAAGAGCAATATGGCCATGATAGAGAAACCAATTTGGGAATGTGGATGGGTAAACCAACGATCATTTATTTCATAATTTCGGAAAATCATCATCAAATCATTTGTAGCTCAAATCAACAAAACTTGTGTCGGCAACATTGCTTTGATCGTCTTAGAACGAGCGACTTAAACTTAACTCAAAGCCGCTCAGAAAGGGGAAAAATACTACAATAGACCGCTCTGCGGTCATACGATAACGATCTCGATCGCTTGTTGGCTATACACAACCGAAATAGGTATAGATGATGACACCTGAGAATCAAAAGTACACAAGATTCCAGATTCTTTTTCCACAGCACAGCCCAAGCACAGACCCAGACCCAGACCCAGACCGAGTTCCAGTGCCAGATCCAGTCCCAGTCCCAGTCCCAGTCCCAGCTAATAACACCGCTTTCCACTGCCTTGTCTTGCCCTGCCTTGCCTTGCGTGAGATCTCATCTTTCTCTCCCTTTCCGACCCTCACACTTTGAGCAGAGCCAATAATCACACTAAATATGCAAAGTCATTCGATAAACGATCGGCGGGGTCAAAGCGGTGTCTGTTGGTTGGAAATTGAGTAGAAAATTATTTTGTATGATCTCCCGATGCATCATTAGACGAACACTGTAACACTGAGAGCACTGTACTTGGATGATTTTTTTTCATTAGGGCCGGCAGACGAAATTTTGTGATCAGGTTTTTGGCAATTGTTAATTTTGCCGACACTCTGTGATATTTTGCCGGCCTCGTCCGCCTGTCACAACAGAGATCCCGCCTCACAATGGCTCAGAGGGCGAAACCCTTAGTTGTCACCTTGACGTTGTCCTTCTGAATGAGTGCAGGCCGCATTCATGCAATGAATAACACACAAATTTTAAGGGGTTTCCGTTGCCTTGAAACGAAGTCATGTTGTTTATATTTCCTTTTTGGTGTTTGCTAAATGCCGAGAGAAATGCTCGGATGTGCCGGTGGGACATCAGGTGGATTTCTGAGCGAAGGGTGGCTAAAATTTGAATTTAAGGAATGACCTGACAGTCTGACCTCCACACTTTACGTTCAAGTTGGAGCTCTTCTCTCAGCACCTGTTTACATAACCCATTTGAGCTTTCGCCGAGCTCGACGAACATTAATTATGTACTAAGCATAATCTATATAACCCTGCCGCAAAGTGGTCATTATGTTGTCGAAGCGTATAATAAGCTCACGCCCTCCCATCATAATTGATTCCTCTGTCCGCATCTCCATCCATGGGGATAGCCAGGCCTCGGACCATTATTACGGCCGTCCAGCAAGAGTAGCCATCTACCCGTCCTCGAGCCACAATCAGAACCCCAATCGGAACCGGCATCGCAGAGACACATCCGAAGATGCAACTGGCCAGACCCCGACTGCGTTGGAATCTCTGGGATCTGGGACCTGGGATAACAAAGTCGGTGCCGGTGCCTGTAATCAACGCCTTCTTTGCCGGCGACTGAATGATTTCTGGCCCTCACCTGAAGACACCGAAAATAAAATTATGCATTATTAAATATGTTGCTTCATCTTTTATTTCGCATATAATTTCGTTTGATTTGGATTTTGTACAATTTATAGGGACACGTCCGTGTCCCAGACCCAGGCCCAGGCCCAGACCCAGACCCAGCCCCTGCCTGCACTGCCCCTTCCACAGCCCCCACCAACGACCATCTCCCCGGCTTTGATGGCTCATTGTCGCTGACTGCGTTTATCGGCGGCTCGCTTTCATCTTTCGTAAACCGAAAAAACTATGAAAAGACTTGGAGTATCAAATAATAGCTTAAAATACCCCAAAAAAAGAAAATTGTGCGGGGGCTACCGAAGAAACGTCGGTGACAAAAATGCTGTTATAATTTTTGATGAACAAAAAAAAAATCAATACATTTGTGAGCAAAGCTAACAAAATGAGTCAACTAAACACGTTATTAAGAGCATTGATGGCGTTTGAGAGATGCCGATACAGCCCTCATCTAAATACCAATTAAAATAGAATTAAGTCGGAAAAGCTCTGGCAGAAGGTAAGACATCAATTCACTAATGCCCAACCTGATTATTATACAAATCTGGCAAACGATGTTCGAGCAGGCCTCCACAGGAGTACCGCACAGACATATATGTATCTGCCTTGTAATTCAGCTCTAACTAAAGGTCGATTTTTCCCTGGACTTCTCGGGAAACTGCAGCTTGATAAATATTGATTGCCCGCCCCACTGAAGGCACAACAAAATAAAAAAAGACCGCTAAACGTTCGCTACGCCCTCGCCAAATATTCCGACAATAGCCAAGCTGTCTGATGACTGATCTCGAAGGCAAGAGTCAAAGTCAAGCCGCTTGCCTTATAAATACGCGTGCGATTTGTATTATTTAGCCCTGGGAATGCACAGCTCGACCCACTCAAAGAAAGAAAGTAGGGCTACACAAAGAAATCAAATGCCAAAACACCGACAAGAAGTCAACGATAGAAAGAGAGAAGAAAAGACGAGGCCAACACTTGTGGCAATTAGTGGATAGAACAATGGCATCAAGAGAGGCCGCCGTGGGAATGGCCAGGGATATTTACAAAATATATTGTACATGCCCCCAGCTCGATGGCCAGGACCAGACAAAGCGGCAGCGGTGCGAGGGCAGATCCTGCCCAAGTCCAAATACAAACAGGTTCAATTATTTGCGAAAAAAAACGAAAAAACTTCAAGATCGCAATGGCTGACGAAGACAAACGGACGCCGCCCAAGGGAATCCAGTTATAGGAGCTCGGGTCACACCTTCTCTAATGCATCGCCACGGGAAGCCGAGGGAGACGGCAAGAGAGTGCCGCATTCTTGCAGTGTCACATGACAAATGATTGCACGGCGAGGAAGAGCTCGGCTTCTTGGTGATTGCGCAAAAATATCCTGCTCCTGCTCCGGCTCTGGCCCTACCATATGCATGTGCGTGCGGTCTATAACCCCGCAGCACTGACCCTGCCCCTGCCCCTGCCCCTTCCGCTCCTCGCTCACACATATGGCCTGGTCCCGTGGTTGGCTCATTTGTTCGACTTGAAAACCCATTAAAATCGTTCATGCCCGAAAAAAGTGTCAACGTAACAAAAGCATCGCTTTGACTTCAAATGCACCGATCTTGGGCGGCATCTTTAATGCCCACCAGGGTGTCCTGGTGCGTTCTGTTTGATCTCATTGTGGCCCTGATCATCTCAGCCCTGACTCTTGTCTGTTTTCTGCCGCCGTCGGAGCACTGTTGCGCCCCCCCCCCGAGTCCATCTTTCGTGTTGATGAGTTACAAAATATTTTATTAACGCATTATCACACTTTAACCGACTTCTCTGTGTCTCTCTCTCTTTCACTCTTCCCTGTCTGTCTCTTTCTCCTTGAAACTCACAATTGTGCTCTTTTCCACTGTCTTTCTGTTGGTGCCTTTGCCGAGCTGGGCATCATCTGGGATTTGTTTTGATCAAGTGTTTGTATTCATTGTTATTTAAATTAGTTTCATTCTGACCCCAAGTTCGAATCCCTTGACGATTTCGTTTCTTCTGCCGCCGGATTATGATTATAACTAATTTTGGTCTCATGTTCCTCTCCGCCATCTCGAAGGCTCGACGACTTTTGTAAATTAGTTTAAATGGGCTTCTGATGGGAGTATTTAGTTGTCCACTCGTTTGTATTTCGATTTTGGGTTGGAATCGAAATGGCTTTCCCATTGCGAGGGCGCTGAGAGCATAAATTGTGGATACTTTATATCGGTGGAATATTAATATATGCGATGCAAGCATTTAAGCAATAATTGGATGTTCATATAATTATACGGTCTTCAGAACTAAGCCGACTGTCTATTCGAACCTCTTCTTCATTTTGAAACTATACTCGTGTTATAATTTTTATAAATTTCAAATATTCCACATAAAATACACAGGTACATGCGTCCATACTCCCAACTCAGCTCAGTTCAGAGCTTGTTAAACATAAAAGCGGCATAAGTTTTAAAGCTCCTGTAATCCTTTTGCTGACATGAATCTGAAGACTTAAAAAATAACATATCCGACTGAACTGAACCGAGCTGAGTTGGGTCCAGTTGGCCGGCCCCTTCAGCCATGCCCCAGTCCATGTCGTATGGCCCCAAGATTTTTCAAATCCCAAATCTGATGTTCGGCGACAGAGCAGGCGCGTGTCTCGCACTGACAGCTGACAGTTTGGGCCCCTCTCCGCGGCGAGGCAGTGTAGGAAACGTTATTTAAGAATTGTTTTTCAATTGCAGTTTGAATCTGCCTGCAGCCCCAAAGACTTCCCCATCAGATGCACCAATTTAAATGGTAGGGCCAGTGTCAAGATTGTTGATTGATGATATGAGCTCGAATAAGATAATAGCCAAAGGCAGATTGATCTTTGCCACAACTCCGACAAAGGTCATGCTGCAATTGTCCATCAGAAGTGATTGGTCTCCAATAATAGAAATGAAAAAATGGAAAATAATATAAAAAGTTGCCCTGCCCCGTTTGCCTTTTGCACTTTGCCTCAAGTTCATTTTATTCGACCACACAAGGCAGCAGGAGGCAAGTCGGTTCACTGAGGTCCCTCTGAAGTACCTACCTGCTGCCTGCAACTTGAAATGACGCGTCGTCAAACATGATGGAATACCCTTCCCCGATTACGAAGCCGCAGTAATTTATCAAAGCTTGGAGCCAGAGCCCCCAGTCGATTTTCCACTGGGTCCAGTCACCAAAAAGAAAGCCCCCAAAACCGAAAGACAGAGCAGCACCACGGTAGCCAGAGTGGTGCCGGGGAGCCGTTGTCGGAGCTGGTGCCAAAATGATAAAAGGGCCTTTGTTTCGAGCGCTGCTGGACTTTTTCCTCTCTCTGGTGGGCTCTCTTTTCGGTATACGAATACGAGCATTATTAATGGGCAAGTAACAACAAATTAATAAAATGTTTAACATTAAAAAACTAATTGATTTTTCTACCTTCCACCTTTGCTTTGGTGTCGTTTCCCGAACCCGTTTCTCTTTGTCTTCTTTCCATGGCTTCTCCATGGCTTCCATGGCTTCTGCATCGACTCCTCTTATTTCGTATAATTAAGTTTTATTGTTTCGTGTGTTGAAAGATTAATAGTGCGACTTCTGTATTTTATCATTCATATCCATTCGTTTCTACTTAATACGCATGTGAACTTTTCGATTTCTTTATTGGACCAGACAACAGAGACCAAAAACCAGAGACCTCACTAAACTGTGGGCGTTCCGCGATCCGAGGTTTCTTCGCTTCGGCGGTTTCGCTTGAGGGGATTTTGGGTGTGGCCCGTGAGGGTCCGAGATGCTTATAAGCGTGCCGAAAGTTGGTTTAAAATTTTGGGATTGTCCCGTACAAATATAAGCCTTACTTAGCTTTTGCAAAGCTAAAACATTAGGAATTGAAAAGGTACGAACTTTGGTTATATCAAATCAAAGCGACAGTTAAGTAAATCTTGAAATGATTCCATCCTATCAAAAGATCTCAGTTGTACTTCCCATTTTCTATAAATTCATATTAATCACATGACTAAGGATACAGGAAATCCACCTTAGCTGTTGAGTCAATTAATAATTTCACTTGACAGACCGGAAACGATTGACTCGAACAGTGACCGCAGCAGAAAAAGGTCAGCGTTCTTAGGGATCCCCACAACCACAAGCACACAATATGAACATTAAAATACGTTTGCATTCAGGTCGAAGGACGATCCATTTGATCGGACTAAAAGGTATTTCCGCTCATCGGCACCCACACGCATAAAATACACCGCAGGATTGTGGGAAAGACATGCACGGCCCTGTCCCTGTTGTGTTCCTTCTGAAAAATGAGCTTGTGATCTTGTTGAATAATTCCGATTATGGGCGATAGTTTCTCCGCTTTGATGCTAAGCCGGCACGGCATGGCTGTGACTCCGCCCCGCCTTGAAAACTCAGTTTATTGTGTAATGAGCTCTCCAAATAATTTGGCATGGCTCTGGTGTGCCACACGCCGCGCTTCAAGCCCGATTGCCAATGACGGCGGCGTTTTCCCTTTCGTAAACAGATGCCGAAGTTAATTGGCGCACTCCTCCATGGCCGCTGACAACTTGCCGATCATCTTCTTGTGTAATATGATATATTGTGTCACTTGTCAAGTGCTGTGACTTTTACGAGCTGCCTGCGGATACGCCCTCGCCACAGTCGCGGCAGCTCGCCCTCCACCCTCCGATCGCGTCATCTTCTGTGTGCTGCCTTCTGTGTGATTGTCGGTGGCTTTTGACAGATTTGTTGCGCTCCCTAACATTTCAATTAATATGCAATGGCGCGCATTGAACGTCGACTCCCATTTATATGGAGCTATGACTTTGTACTGATCTTTGTGCTGGGGGTCACACGATCGCCGCGATCCACGTCGGTGGCCCTACGCGGTGGATCCGAAGATCGAACCACACCACATATATGATTCAGTTTCGTCGGAAGACAATGGCCGTGGAGAATCGTATGGCTTCTTACGAGGCGTTCATAATTTTAGTTGCCTTTCAATAAAGAGCCGAGTTCCCGCTGATGATAACTTTCCCATCCGATTCCAGGCCGCGATTCGGATATTAGTGACACGGAGTCTGAGCCTGGGATTCCGCTGAAACGCAAGCAGCGACGTTCCCGCACCACCTTCACCGCTGAGCAACTGGAGGCCCTGGAAAGGGCCTTTGCTCGCACGCAGTATCCGGACGTTTACACCAGGGAGGAGCTGGCCCAAACCACAGCCCTGACCGAGGCCCGCATCCAAGTCTGGTTCTCCAATCGAAGGGCTCGTCTGCGCAAGCATTCTGGCGGATCAAGTTCCGGTCTTTCGCCAATGAACAGTGGCAGTGCCAGTGTGGGAGTTGGAGTTGGAGTGGGTGTTGGTCCTAGCGGAGCTACGGCTCCGCTCGGCTTCGGTCCTCTCGGCGTTGGCTCAATGGCCGGCTACAGTCCGGCTGCAGGGACCACCGCCAATGGGGCAAGCCTTAACGATGGGGTTCATCATTCCGCTCATGCCCCAAGCTCACACCACAGTGCAGCAGCTGCAGCGGCGGCGGCGCATCATCACACGCAAATGGGTGGCTACGACCTGGTCCAAAGTGCGGCCCAGCACGGATTCCCTGGAGGTTTTGCACAGCCCGGACACTTTGCCAGTCAAAACTACTATCACCAAGGTACATGAACAGAACAAATGTGTTTCTTACGACCCTTTATAAACATTCATTGTCTTCCCAATGCAGACTACTCCAAGCTGTCCATCGATGACTTCTCCAAGCTAACCGCCGATAGCGTATCAAAGATCTCGCCTTCCTTGCACTTAAGCGACAACTACTCGAAGCTGGAATCGCCCTCGAATTGGTCGCAGGCCGCATACCATCTCAACCAGTCGGCTGTGGCAGCAGCCAACTATAATGCCCACGTGGCCCAACACCAGCTCAACGATTATGCCGCAGCAGCGGCACATGGGAATGCAGCAGCGGCCGCTGCATACAATCACCCGTTGCCGGCGCAGGGTCAGGCCAAGTACTGGTCATGAGTTAATGGATCCGCCGGTGACGACACTCCGACGAACCGAACCCCATTCGACTCCGACTTTCGTGTCAGTTTTATGCATTTCAATTATCAGAGGCAGAGGCACATGTAAGCGTTAGACAACTATTTATACAATGCACCGTGAACGTGAATATGGAAAATATTGGCTTGGCTATAATTTAGGATTAGTCCGCTTACTACATGTGAATTACATGGCTTTTAGAGGCGCATTAAGGCTGGTAACGTGTTTCTATTTAAGCAGTCTATACACATAGATATACATATTTATTTTTATACTCTAAACGTGACGCGATATTGTTCAACATAAACAAAAGCATAAAAATAAAAAAATATATTTTTAATAAATGACATAGAAGTGAATTTACAAATGGTATGCATAAAGGGTATTTTTAATTGACAATTCACAAGTTATGGATACCTACCCATTCAAGGACGATTCCCGCATCGTCTGGCCTGTTGAATCCTCCCATTCAGATAGGACACAGTTCTGGATCATTAGTGTAGGATCAAACCAGTAATATGTATATATATTTATTAGATTGGTATTTCATATACGTATATATATATATATTGTGTATATAACTTTGATATTTTAATGCTACGCGTACTTCCACCAGAGCGAACTCTCTGCTTCCGTGGATATTTTACATACATATAATATATAAACGAAGTAAATAGTACTTGATAATTTAAATACAGTTTTTCGAACCTTCTGAATTTGGAATATTTTGAGTTGAAACATATATGTTAATTATTGACAACATCAGACTTATAATTACGCACAGTGAATATGTTTTTTTTTTTGTTTCAGGGACCTTTTCAAATAAAATACTCGAAATATTTGAAATAGTTCATCGTTTTATTGTCAATATCATTATTTTTTATTGTCCGAAGTACATATATGTATTATGTATTTGTTTACGTGTATATTGATATAATTATATAAGATATTCACCGAAGTTTTATTGTCGTTAAGCAGTTTTCCCATATATATTGTTTTTAGTAAGGGAATCGTTATTGTCATATACACATCAAATACTGACGGGGGAGAGAGAAATTCAAATGGAATACATCTAAAGGGTATCCTCAGGTAAAGGGTATATTAGATTGATCGATCCAGTTAGATTGAGACTCTAGCACTTCCTGCTAAGGTACGACATTGGCACTAATTTAATATTCATCTTCAAGTGTATAAATCATAAATGGCGATATGATTTGCATTGATATTAAACGTTCTTTCGCTTTGCACTGATATCAGTTACTTCAGTTTTGTAGATATTATTCATACATCGATACAGATACAACGTACTGATGACTGGGGCACCCACAACTACACCTACACCTCGCGGCGGTAGTTGTGTGTGCCTGCCAAGTAGGTGGATTAATTTTGGGGAGCTACATTAGATCTGTAGAGTTTAAAGTTCCATTAACATTAACAGTATTATTGTAATCGATATAGCGTAATTTGTATAGAGAGTATATTGTCGATATTTAGTATTCGTAATTGTCCATGTTGCGTCGAAATTCGCGTCGATGCAGTGCTGTAATGCGCGGCGGAGTGCCCCAGGAGTGGAAGGGAGGATACACGGGAGCACCAGAGCGAGAAAGTGGGCGCTTGAGGCTCCTCGTTGATCCCGTGGGCAGCGAGTTGCTGGAGATGCTTCGCATGTAGGCAGAAAAGGCGCTGGGAGACGGAGACTCGCCCTCAAATTGTTGGGGAAAACGACCGCGTATGCCAGCACCGCTCCAATTCATCGTCGGTTGATTGGGTAGGAAACAGCGTTTACAAACGGCTGCGGGTTGACGCAGTCGCTCGTGTTGGGGGTAGTACGCGACCTGCATGGGGCGAAGATTTCAATTAGTCTTATCCCTTGTCCCATAATCCATTAAACCGAACGGCTATCACAGGTCTACAGATGTACAATAAAGAAAAGTGCACTAATTCACTCAATGTGAAAATTGTAGACATGTCTCATACAAGCTCCACTACAAGAAGAAGGGTACGAAGAATGTGTTCTTATCTAGTTAAAGAAACAAACTAAGCAAAAGATATGTGAATGATGAAGTCAGTCATGCCAATTAGCCGTAGCATGCCAATTAAGAGTAAGATTTAAATAATTGAATTAAGTTAATAACCAAAACAGTTTTTTAGTGAATTTATATACAAATGAAAAGGAATATGAATACAAATACTAATCACGATCTCCAGAATTGATCAAATAGATTTCTTACGATCAACGAATACAAAAAAAAGAGATGGGTATGGCGGGAAATTTCAAATTTTAAAAAAGGCGGTGGCGACGCAGGCGCCATCTATTGTTAGTGTCTATTGTGCTGAGATTCGTAGCATACTTTTGGGAATATATATAAAAACCAAGTAGCAAAGTGGGCGCGATGTTTAAATGTATTGTTGTTACTGTTGAAAAATACCCTTGCTCCTTGGAAGCTTTATTCCGGCATGCCCATCCCAAGCGGTGAAGCGCAAGCGGTAAACATTTCAACGTTGCCATGAAAATACCATAAACCAGTGCAATATTAACTTTTACATTTTCATTCCACCAACAACGACAGCACTCGAACTAAAGCGCTTAAGGCCCAGGCTTTGTGCAACTGAAAACTTTTCATCTGACAAACATCTGAAAGTGCAGGCTGCCGAAATTAAGGAGGATGAAGCGTAAGCCAACAACGAGACAATGTGCCGGAAATTAGCCGGTTATCCTCAACACCCAATGAAACCATGGCAAGGACGTCAGAAGCAGAAAATGGAATTTCCGAGAAATAAGTTAAAATGCGAACGGAAATGAGTCCATAATCAAGTGAAAAGTGTAGGAAAAACACTCCTTGGGGTTTATTCTTCCTGTTTTAAAGAGCACAAATAAATATTTGAACAATTTTCAACTTCGACAGTAAATCTATAAGATGCAACGTGTACTAGGCGATCGATGTCTATCATACTCAATACACATTCACTACCAGTAACTAGTAGCCAGTAGCCAGTAGCCGGGCGATAGAACGCAGATGAGGGGTCTGTGGCAGGCAAGTGCTATGAACTTCTCGTGAAACATAATACAACCAGTTTCTCAGGTCATTCTAGTTACCAAAAAACATTAAGATGCAAATGCAATCACATTCATGACAAGGAAATGAATTATAAATAAATAAAATACACTTAAGGACCAGACATCGAACCATCGAACGCCATTTACTCATACAAATTGCCTGGCGTCACGTCCTGATCGACTAAAGCGCCCGCCACCGCCTCCAGTGGTACTGCGAAGGTATCGGTAGCTGGGCAGAAAGCCCGAGCGGTACACGGCCCCAATGTGACGCTTCTGCGGCGATGTCGATTGCTCATTCCCTGGCTCCGTGTCCGGCTCCTCGGCATCGGCATCCGCATCTGCAGCTGCAACAGCGACAGCGTCATTGAGCTCAGCATCATTGCCATGCTCAATGCCGAACAACTCGGGATCCTTGGAAGTGTCTTTTATGGAATAATATATATAAACGTATGTACAAAAACTGTGCTAATAAGGTGCCGGATAGCAGCTAGCTAGGGTGCAAGGTAAAGGTGCTGATTGCATTAACAAAAATTCGAGAAAACAAGTCAAAGGAGTGGCATCCCCGGCTATCCGAGGTCGATATCGATATCGGTCTGTGAAATACGTCTTCCGGTTAGACTGAATATAAAAAAAGCTGCAATGTTGGACCAGTTGCAGGTACCCTGCATGACTCAGGCCCCTTGTTGGCATACCACAAGACGGCCGCGCACTTACCTAGGAAACGTTTCTCGGCCCGACGGTAATCGTTCCAGTCGAGATCGGCGTACCCGGCATAGCTTGGATACCACCAATAGCTCTGCATGGGATCGGCATAGTCGGGGGCGGCAGCGGGCAGCATCATCTCCTCGTCCTCGCGCTTCTGTTGCACACCATGCACCGGCGATGATTTGAGAGCCCCCAAGTTCCGTTTCTCGGCTCCAGCGCGCTGATTGTGGTGCTGCTGCGAGTTGTAGCGGGCGACTGCAGCCACATTCCGTTTCGGCTGCTCCCGGTGGGTACTGGGGGCACTCTGAAGACGCGCCACCATGGCCAGGTTGCGTTTGCCATTGGGCATGGGGAGCTGAAAGTCGCGGGCCAGGGTTCCTACATTTCGCTTGCCGTAGGTCATAAATCCGCCAGCTCTGGCCAGGCTACCAATGTAACGCTTCTGCTCGCTCGGCTCAGCGGAGTCTGCATCGGCGTAATCCTCGCCCGGCTCCGCGGTTGGCAGCTGTCCGTTCTTGGCCAGGGTGGCCAGGCTTCTCTTGGGGGCGTTCAGGAGTCCTTGTGCGGCCAAGGCAGCCACTGAGCGCTTGTCCTCCTCCATGTAGTCCGAGTACTCACCCAGGGGCTGCTCCTCTCCCACGGCCAGCTGACGCTCACGGAGCAGGTTCTTCAGCTGATTACGCAAGGCGGAGGCCTACGGAAAGGTGGAAGATGGCGAAAAGCAATTTAAACTCAAAGCCCGTGCAGCTGTTGCTCTGCACTGGCGTAAATAAATCCTTTCACGTCACAGGCAAATACGAGCTGGGACAGGTGACTTACGTGTAGCTGATACTCGGGGCTGGGGTTCATCAATTGACTTATTATGGACTCCATCTCGCAGGGCGACACATTTGCAACATCATCAGTGGCACTCACGGCAAACGAGCGCGGCTGAAAGGCCTAAAGGTAACAGCATAGAATTGATGAGAAAAGGAGTAGGCACTTTAACATTTACATCATCCCCCAGATCAACAAATGGTTTTCGCGCTAAACACTTCTTCCGGTTTGGATTTAAAGCAGTCCATTACATAGTCTACTGTTTTCCACTTAATCGCAGCAATTATTTGCGCTAAATTGAGTTTGAAATCGTGTGTGGATGGTGCGACTTCTCAGCTCACAATTCGAGACTCTATCGGAACTGTGAGACGTTCTCGGAATTACCTACTTTTCTCTCTTCAAGAAAAGGATCTCTTAAGCTTTTATTAGTTGTCTACTTTGGGGCGCCATTGGGGAATGAGCAACAGGCAATCGAAAGCCTCTCATCGGCTTGTCACATTGCCTTTAATGCCTTTCCGCACATCTAGTAGGAAAGTGGAAAGTGTCTAATCTGGAGGGCACAAAGTTTGTATGCCTCTGTGAGTGCGTCTGTGAACATCTAAGCCAAGTTCATAATACGTATTTTTCTTTGCAAGTACACAAGACAAGCGAAGACACGTCGAAACAGTTTGTTGGGCAAATGGTCGTTCATGTGAAAGGATAACTCCCAGTCACTGGATATCTTAAGCGTACGAGTATGTGTGTGTTTATGCTCATGTGTGGGCCTTCCGCTCAAACTGTGGGCCGGGGGTGTGGAGCAAGAGACAATGCTTCCTTCCGAACTTAATAACTGGACCGCCGTGCAGAATGGAAGGCGGAAGTGGGGCCAGGCGCTGCAGAACAAGGGCACACAGGATGTGTCCTAGGATGTGCTCGCTGGCGGCGCCCCAGTTCGTAAATCACCAGCAGAAATTGACAGCCCCCAACCCCTCCTGTTGGGGGCACTCGTGCGTGTGTGCTTCTGTGCTGTACTTTTGGTACAGAACCCGCAACCGGAGGCCCGAGCCCATGTCTTATTAGCACTCGATATGATGCCCTGAAGGTGTTTGTTTAGTCAACTGCATTTGATATACTTCGGAGATATTTACTATGTGTATTATATTGTGGCATCATTCGAGTGTGGCGAGGTCGCCGATTTGCGAGCAACAAATCATTTAAAAATCGTGTATTTTGGGCAAATTTGTTGGTCACGCCCAGGCAATTAAAGTGTTTATTCATGAATTATGCCGTACATAAATATTCCTTTGAATATCCATAATTCGCATAATGACAATGCGCATATTTGGTATTTATTTTGGCCTTTTGTCGTGCATGCCGCTGAATGGGGGCCTTCAGAATCTGGTCTCCATGCCACTGCGTGGCTGGCATTTCCTAAACAAACGAACAAAAACGCTAGATGTTGAGCGGATACACTGCGCGGCACGGCAGTCTTGTGCTACCTGTCCAAGGTCCTTTATTCATGGCAGGACAAATGAAACGGGACACTGGGTGGAGGGTAACATTTTCCGTTGACAAAGTTTTCCCGCCTCATTTCAGAATTCGCTAATTCTGCGCACATTTTCTAGAGATGAAATATTCGGAATATCCTCATACTTTAAGCTAAAACTGTGAGCTTCGGATCTCTCTTGAAAATATGCTCAAAATTACCTTTCCCCTGCCTTTAAACCCAGCGTCAACTCAACTTTACTGGTAGTTTTATGTCTGCCTCTGACAGCCAAAAACACTTTCGGGGCTGATTTCGCGATAATATTTAATTAATTTATCCGCAGGGCCGCAATAAAAAAGGATTTGGATCGTAAATGAGCCTGCAAAATGTCCTTACATCTGCGAATCGGGGACGCTTAAATGAAAATCCAATTAAACTGGTACATGGGGCACAAAGAGGAGAAAATCAATACGCAAATAGCAGAAAACTTCATCAAAGTGCCCAATGCGCTCAGTAAGAGGAAAGCCGACAGGACGTGGCCAATAAAGGATACGGCAAACAATTGATTCGAAACTCGAACCCACATCGCTCGTCTAATTGGGCATAAGATTATGCACGAACTGCAATGGCCAGAGGAAAAGTTGGCCAGGAGTCCTGTTGACATTTGCCCTTAATGATGCTCAACATAGAGCCTAAGGGCTGCTGACCTCCCATTTTCCCCTCTTTCACTAAGCTGGCTTCTGCCTGTTGATCTGCGTATACCGCCAGTGTCCAGTGTCCACTGTCCACTGTCCAGTGTCCAGCCACAAGCAAATTATCGCAGACCACCGGGCAAACAGATTCGCCAGCCTCCCCCATGTCCGCTCTCCTGGGACATTTAATGACGCTGTTTCGTTTGGCTTTTATTTTACTTATATAAATACTGTGTGCAATATTAAAACTTAAGTGCTCTGCCTCTGGCCTTCCCGGGAATACAGAGGGTCGGAGTCGTGGCGGAGAGGCCTCAAGCCCTGCATTGCGTTGCTGGAATTTGTAGAAAAAGGTGAGTTGAGAAAAAGGTTCGAAGTTCCAAGCTATGTATTCTACGGGAATGTTTTTCACATTGAAGGATAAAAGGACGGGGTTCCTGCTGAGGAATTTCCCTTTTTGATATAAGGAGATAATTAATTTTTTGAGTGCTTTTCGATTAAAACATTATGCCGCCTAGTTTTTGCTTTTCATGTTTATTCCTTTTCCTTCCCTTCAATTTCCATTCTAAGCCTGTACATTTATTTCCACTACATCTATTATAATGTCCAGCTGGCATTTGGTTTGAAATGTCATCCGACATTCTGTAATTGCCCGTGGATGCCATGAAACCCACTTGGAACTCCCTTTATCGCTTTACATGAGCATGAAAAAGCTGAAACAATCCACACACACACAATGGCAGTAATTACTGAAACCCAAACAGGCATTGACAATGGATCCATACACGGACACGCATCCCACGCATCGGCGTCCTTTGCATTGATTATGGAAATACCACAGATTGAATTGATAGCCCCTGACCGTGTCAACTACTTTATGGAATAATCAATAAAGTTCTCCATTGTGCCGCTTTTCGGGGGCTAGCAAAGTGCGAATCAGTCTGAAACTCAAACAAACTGCCGAGAAGAGGCTTCAAAACTATGGTGTAGATTTGAATATGTTTACATAACTTTCATGGTCGGGGCCTATCTGCAGGCAAACAGCACTCAGACGATTCTAGAAATTTGAAACGCATCCGCGCAACTTAAGGCCATCTCAAGGACCCATTATAAACAACCAGAATGTGTGCTTCGTTTTACTCTCGAATATTTTCTGGAGCGTAAAAGCAACAAATGATTTTTCGGCTCTGGCAATAGACAAAGCGAAGAGCCAGGCACATACCGGCGCGAAATGTGGGCTGAGGTAATGAACCGGCATCCGGCAATCCCCACCGCCCCATCCTCGTGGGTGTGGTACAATTTATTACCATTGTGCCCTGTTGAAATCCATTTGACTCTCTGGCATTTTAATGAAAATGTAAACGCACAACTGGCGCGGCAATCGAAACATGAGAGGATATTGATATCTTTCCACGCTGCGACTCAGCGTTGCCCAGATTTCCCTTCCAGCATTCGAACATACACATGTCTAAGTACATATTTGCATTACATTTTCCTGCCTTCGCTTGGCATAATGCGATGTTTGCACAAAGTATTTTTTTTGTTCCTCTTTTCTCATTGTAAAATCGCAGAGTTCCAGGGAATCGGATGAAATGTCTAGCAAAGCAAAATATTTAAGCGCGAGGGCTTTCAAATGATGGAAGATGGATCTGTTACCATAGAACATTATTTCTTTGTATTAATAATTCTGATTCCCAAATAAAGATGAACCTTCTTTGAATAAATTTGTGTCTATAAATATTTCAGACATTGCGAAATAATTTTTATGTGTGGACTGTCCGAGCTCTGATTTTTCAGGATAGAAACGCGTAAACGAATTAGAACATCCGCATCAGATATGCGCGTTTTGCCTGCCTGAAATAATTAACTTTGGAAATTTTTCCGCTGTCGATGTCGATGTCGTTTCCTTTGAATGATGGGCATGATGGGTGGAAATCAGTTTTAATTGCTATCGATTCGGTGCAGATGATGCGCTGCGTGCAGCACTAATCGATGCCTGTTCTAATTATAGAACTTTTTTCCACGGTACCGCTTTCGCGGTTGACGTTGACGGGTGATGTGATGCGTCATAGATCGCGCATCTTGCATACTGCATGTAGGAGGCACTCCCACAACAGGACGACTGCCTCATTCACTCGTATCCTTTTCCCTTTCATTTGCTGGCTGAGTCATTGTCCTTTCCGTGGTGGTGCATTATCATTAAGAAATTTATGTATTCCATATTGAATATCCATTGACAAAGTAAATTCGGGTTTCTAAAAGTAGACCTAAATTCCTTGAAAGCATTGGAAGTATTTATGCCACTTTCTCCGCAAATAGGCTCAATAATTGTCCATCCCAAAAGCACTTAAGCTGTCTCTCTGCATTGTTTCAGGAATAGCCAGAAGCCAGAAGTCAGAAACTTGCGAGCAACTCAACCGCAATTTCCTTCATTTCCAAGCAGCATTCCCTCGAATGGGGTTAAACCGTTTAAACCAGTAAACCAGTGAAACTGTGAAGTATTTTTGGACTATAGTTTGAGTTGTGAGGTCGACAGAAAGTCGTATGCCAGAGAATAATAATTTGTCAGTGCAGTTTTCGCTTGCAGTCAGGCCAGCCAGCTATGACGAACGGCCATCAAGGACCTGGCAGCAATGCTGGAAAATGTCGGCAAATGCCACCAACGCACAATAGAAATCTCCATGCATTCCATATACATACAGATATGGCAATAAAAAACAAAAGACTGCAAAATTGCACTTTTGTACCGCATTTGTCGCCCCACCGCGGAAGTGTGCTGACCACGACGTGGTTGCAACCGCAATGGCAACTGTTGCAGAAGACAAATGTCGGGGGAGGCGTGGCATTGGCAAATATAAATTACTACAAAGTGACGGTGCCCTGAAAAATGGAGTCCAATTTGGTCCTCTTGCTGGCTCCCGGCCTCAAGCCGAGCAGCTGCCGACAATTTCGTATTTTCTGACAATCTAATTAATGGTAAGTGGACACTCTCATTTTGAAATGGTTGGCTCATGTTCTCAGAGGATGATTTCTTGAATATTTTGACTGAATTATTAGCTCGAATGCGTACATTCCTTCCCTCCTTCCACTCCTCTCTTGAAGCACAACATCTGTATTGTTTGAGATAACTTTTGCTAATTGTATAAGTCCTTTGGCCAGCAAAGCTTTATTATATCTCATTTTCCACTTCGAAGCAAATCATGCTAAGAAGACCAACAGAGAAACGAGATATTTACGTCTATGGTACGTACAAACGCGAAAAAAGCAATTTCCCAGAATCGCATGCCCCGCCGCACACACGTCAACAAATACGAATATAAATTTGGGAGAAGGCAGCGAGCAGCGAGCAGCCAGCAGCGAGCAGAGCTTGTACCAGTCCATAAAACACAAAAACAGAAAATTTGAAAAAATTCGAAAATTGAAAATATAATCCCCAGGACTTACGGCATTGAGCAGCATTGAGAGCAACAGTATCAGCCATTTGCTGCTGTGTGCAGTTTTGTGCACCGCCTGCATTGTGTCTGGCCTCCTCCGAAAAAAGTCAACGGCTAAGTCTCTATTAATTGGTTTTCCTTCTCTCTATCAGCGGCAACGACCGCAGGGGTACCGGAACACGGACTCACTCACGAATCAAATCACGAATCACTCGAATCGAAAGGTGCACAGGACTCAGTACTCAGTACCGCAGAACTTTTATTCAAACTGGTAACTGGTGGAAACGGTAACGGACAACGCGTGGCTTTTCTGTAACTCAGCTTCTGTGGACGCGTTCGCAACGGAGTCGTTCGCTCGACTGCTTGCCATTTGCCAGGACACTCGACTTTTTATACCCGTGCGGCTCCACGGATAAGCTGCTCCTCTCTCGCGGGCAGCTGCTCTCTCGGGAGCTTTTGAATCATGGCGGGGCTCGGATAACAGCCGTCAACTGTTGCTGGTTGCTGGTTGCGGGCGGCGTTACAGGCCGTGGAATGTCCTGTTTCGTGGGCGCCTATGTAGGTAATGACGTCATAGCAGGCTGTAAGCCAAATGTTACTTGTTAGCGAGCCAACTGTATTGAGGCCAAGCGCGCAGCACAGTGGACACGATGGAAGTTTCGTGCATGAAGCCGAACAGAACACATATTTCCACGTTGGCCCACTGTCCTTCACTCTCTTAGGGACCAATCGAAGAGAGTACAATTTCAACTCTCTTGCGGCATTTCTCATGTGTCCGCGCTCTCGGAGGTACCATCATTCGTTGGCCAGACACCATCGCCATCCAAGCAGCTGGCCAGAGCACTTGCGCAGCGCTGGGCTCACAATTAAATGCAAAGCCGAGCCGGAAGAGGAAATTCGAGTTGCCCATACGCACTGTGGGACCACTGTTAGAGGTTTGCATGGGTGTCGGGAGAACGCAGGGCCAGACTGGTAAGCATTTGGGCGCATCATAAACTTGCAAAGTTTTTGAAATATATGACACATAAAGTTTGGACGGGGACTCGCAAAGAAACGTATGGGACAGGGACTGGACGCAGAAGCTGGCAAATACTTTTCAATTATAATTCCCTTTGCTTTATCATTTGGCATCTCATATTTCAGTCGCTGTTCTTTGATGAAACTTTCAATTATAATCCGTTTTGCTTATCATTTGGCATCTCATATTTCTGTCGCTGTTCTTTGATGAAACTTTCCGGCTGTAAATTGACTGGAAGATAAGGCAATGCAGGTTTTCCGTTTTTGAAATATATTTTATTCTTGAATGTTTAAAACCACACATACAATCGGAGCTTCCTAAAGGAATCCTTTCAAGCATTAGTGGGTATATGAATATTTGAGTACATTTATGGTCTTTGACTTTTCTTCTCTTAATTAGGGGTCGAGTTCTTGTGGCTTAATTTTCAGTTTGATTATCGCTTATCAATGGGCTGGCAATACATTCATCAATCACATTTAATATTCCTCTACTCCTTGCCGAACATATCATCGATAATGTCCAGAAAGGACATGTAACCTTTCTATTATTAAATGTAAATACGCACATAGATCGTAATCGTCCTGCACAGAGCAGGAGTAGAGCTGTGGCTATCCTATCCTTCTATCCTTCTAACATAAATTTCCATGGAGCTGAGACTGGAACCACATCTGGCAGGCACCCACCCCTACACGTGGACGGGCAACACGGGAGGCGTTCTATTTATGCAACATTCGAATACGAAATAAAAATTCTGAAGCGTAAACAGGTAAAACGTAACCGCCGCCGCATAAACAGCGCTGGCGTTAAGGCTGCCTTTGGCCAAAACCATTGGCAGCGGCTTTCAGCGTTGCGCAAAGTGCACCCATGGTCTGCACATATGTATGTCCGTGCGTCAGTGGAATTATGTTGGGCTATGTTCACGCCTGAATGCAACAGACGCGGCGGGGGGAGAGGGCAGATTGCAGGCCGATACAGCCGACTGAAGCTCAGACCACGCTAGCAGCGAAAAAGGGTTGGAGCCTGCGGTCACGGGCGGCTTTTGTTTCAGGCAAGCCATGCATAAAATTTGGTCAGCAGACCAGAGCCACAGGATGAACTGAGAGGCGCGTGTTAGCAGGCTTAGCCCCCTCCCCGCCTCGGCACAAACTGAATATGTACATGCATTATTTACGCTGCAGCGACAAGCCGATAAACCTGGTAAAAGGTTTCATTTCAGTTTGTCTGTACAATAACGAAATGCTCTGCGAGGCTTTGAATCAATTAATAATTGCTGCCATACAAATGTTGAGCCCCCAGCCAATAGATTTGACCAAATTATCTCTTTTAGGCAGATTAATCACCGAAAACTTGAACCTGAACATCGTGAATGGCAAACAAAAACTGTTTAGAATACAGTAGAGGCGTTTTTGATTTGCTTTGACGCCCCCAAACGAAGGCAAGAATAACAACAGAACAACAGAAGTTCAATTGCCCTGGCATCCAAGCTGGAACCCGTTCGCCGGCCCAGCGGTCGTCATGTGGTCACGCTTTAAAAATATCGCACACATAACAAGAATATCATGGGCTTCCAATGCAAAAGCGAGCCACTTTTTGTTTAGGTCTGTGCGAAACCCGCTTAGGGGGCTTTGTGGCTGGTGTGGAGCGATGATACTGTCGCCAGCAGAGCAGAACGTACGAACGAACGAATTAATTGATGTGTAATAAAATATATCGTGGTAGCTGGGTAGCTGGTACAATATTTCACTATCGCCGCCGCTCCACTCAACGTGCTTTGCATGATAATCGCGACAACAGCAGACTGCATGGCTTTCGACTATGCTAATTAGTTATTTAAATTTAAATTGACAAGGGGTACAAACAGAAATCGAATTAAAACACAAAATCATGCCCAACGGGCTGATAATTAGCTGTTTAAACAAGCCTGAGAACGGTCTGATCTTCAGTTGCCCGAACCTGGCAGCTTCTGTGGCATTTTTCGGGCCTTATGCAATGCGCTACTGCCACTCGCCGCCACAAATGGCTCACAAGTGTCTAACTGTCAAAGTCGTTCCGTAAACGGTGCAGTGACAATAAACAGATGGGCACAGGTGTTGCTCCAAGTGCCTGTAATTGGGCAGTTAGGGCGAGGCTAATGGGTATGTGCCTTGCATATATCATAGGAGTAATCGGAATCTATTCGAATAGTATTTCTAGAGCCGAAGACTGAGGTGTTTGTTTGATTGTAAATGTTCATTAAATTGGTCGTAGAAAAGCAATACTAAAATATAGTGTCTTATCTTAAAAACATTGGTTTTTTTCGCTTCCGTTGCAAGAAGAGGTTTCGTTGCTTTATTTCGAATGGTATACAAAAGAGCTACCCCTATTCAAGTCAATCTGGCAGATCTTGTTTAATTTTTTGTGCAAACGATTCGTGCATCGATATTTCCAAAGTAGATGCTAATTAAAGTAACATGTTTTGAAGAACTCATAGCAAAATATCAGAATACCAATTCTGCTGCATTTTCGTTCGATTAAAATGTACAAGCTTTTTATTTGATTTTAATTTGAAATAAGGGAATCCGTCCTCATCGTGTGTTTACCGGGTTAAATGGATCCGAATTAACTTAAAAAATAAGGCTGGTCAGCGAGCAAAACATACTTAAATTGAAAGATTCAAAGAAATAGTTTCTAATTTACATATTTGGAGTGTTTCACTTACACTTACGGTAGATACATATATACTTATGTTTTACATAGGCTTTAATTTTTAGACATATACATACATCATACATCGTCGTATCGTTATTGAACGCATCAAATAAAATAATATCGTCGCTTATTCAATTGTCATTTCATTAGTCATTACTTTTCCTACTCGATTATCGATTACATTACCGCTTAGCAAACTAAATAAATGAGAAGCCATTCGAATTTTCATTAAACATTCTGTTTTGCAAAGCAACTCAAAAACGTTTCAAATATTCTTCATACGAGTAAAAGTAGTACAGTACGTATTAATATCTAAACTTTTGATTCATTTCCTTTTGTGAGGGATTTGGTTTAGGAATGTTTTGTTTCTTGTTTCTGGTTTCTGGTTTCTCGTTTCTTTTCATTAGTTTTAATTGCAATTTGGATTTGGATTTGATTACCTTTTTCAGGGGTATTTTGTAGAAGAAGAAGCCTTGGGACAAGTATAAAAAATATCAACTTTTGCTTTCCATTTCCACATCCGCCAGAACATCTGCCAGAACATCTGCCCGATTCCTACGAGTATTTCCTATATGCCCTACTTCTCTCCTTCTCTCTCTGTCTAGCTGTCTTCTTGTAATTTCCTCAATTCTCATTCTTTCACTTCTCCATTTGCTCTCAAAGACGGGTACAACAGGTACAACAACAACAATTAAACGCTACACTAAGTCCAGATTACAATTTCATCTACAGACTCAAGAACAGTGTTAGGAGTAGCGTCATGCAAGCAGATCCTGCTGTTGCTATCGATCCCGCTGCGTTCACTCCGAAGCCGGCCAGCGCCACATCCTTGCCGGGATTCGAGGACATATTCTCGGGCGCCTCGTGCGAGTTCACCTCGTTGCTCCCCGGCGAGTCGTGCAGTGTTTTCTCCAGGCTATCGGGACCCGAGTGCTTCTCCCCCATGTGCTTCACATGTACCAGTGGAGGCTCGTTTATGGGTGTCGGCTCGTTGGTGCTGGTGGTGGTGGCATGTGTTGTGGTCGAGGTGGAGGTAGTCGTTGTTGTTGTCGTTGTGGGCACAAGCGTGCCGTTTTCAATCCAGTAGACGGGGCTGAACTCCAGCTTCACCTCCTTCAAGTAGCTCTTGCGAACCTGTAATAAACGCATTGATTAGACCTTGACTACAACTCCGCTGTAGACCCTGATGACTTGCATCGGCGCTTATCTTCCGGGAAACACTCTCGTCGCTGCCGTAGTAGAAGGCAAACAGTTTGGCAGTGTATGGCGCCTCCAGGGTCACATAGGTGCCACGCAGCGTCACATTGATGGCTGTTCCCGGCCACAACTTGGTCTGCACCGCCTTGTTCTCGAACCGTTTCTCGCTGGTCTTCAGGGCCCAGTTGATTTCCGCTGGGATAATGATATCCTTTTCGAATATTTTTGTGGGCAGTCCACGCGCCACACCGTCATGGGATCCCCAGTACTGAATGTAGTCGAAGCTGTAGGTCATCACGGTCTCCACGGTGCTGTACTTGTCGCCCAGATTCTCCAGTTTGCCAGTGGCTGCCGTTGGAAGAGGAAGGTTAGGTCACAGGCCACATCCCGAACGGAAACCAATGGTGTACTCACCCAGCTCGGTTAGGTTCTGTCGCAGGTCGGTGCGTATGCGGTCCAGTTTGATGTCCCGCAGCTCGTAGCGGAACGGCTCCGTCTCGATCAGCACTTCGCCATCGTCGTAGTACTTCTCGCGATCGTTCTCGATGACCATGATTTTGCCCAGACCCAGGGGATCGAGGCGACCCAGGTTGAAGTCTGCGCCAAAGTGGGTTGCGACGCCCTCCGAGTTCGGCTGATGCGTGGCCCGATGGCGGCCAATGAACGAGTCGTCTCCAATGCGAATGGCGCCCACTGGGACGCCAGCATCGAACTTGCGCCAGTGCTTCCAGCCGACCTTGCCCAGGTGCCCCTTGTTCATCAGGACGTCGAAGTTGTCGTACTTTCCGTGCTTGTAGTGGGCCGCCACGCACCTGTGGCGCTGCAGGATCTTCTCGGTGTGGCCGGAGGTGTGCACCCCGTCGATGGTCACCCGGCAAACATAGATCGGATAATGCTCGTCCTCCGTGATGTACTTTCCGCCCTCGACTGCGAACGACAGCTGCGTGGCATCCTTCGGATCGTAGCTCTCCCAGACCAGGGTGCTCGAGGTGACCAGCTGGCCCAGCAGGGAGGAGGCGTTCTTGTGCGTGAGCACTGGGTGCACATTGGCCTCGGTGGGCGCCAGAATGTGGCCCAGGGCCAGGAGGCAACCAAACGTGATTACGCTACTGCTGGCGGCCATTCTGCTGATTGCACTTCGGTGCTGGTGGACCCTGACTTTCGTCATTCCAGTGTTTGCCCCAGTGAGGTGGAAAGCGATCTGAAAATGAAACAAAAGAACACCAAGACATTATTCCCGTATCTTTTATCCATGCCATCGTCTGAAAAAAAACTCCGGAAATTAACTGACAAAACTCTCTACCGAAAACTTGGCTTAGTGACTCTCGAGTGGGCCAGTCCCAGCCCCAGTCCCAGTCCCAGCATACTGTCCAGCACTCTCTGGCACTCCAGACGTGGCGGAAGTTCACATGGTCGCCTCTGGGGTCTCCTTCACACCACAACCTCCCGAAAGGGCAAACATTTGCCGTAGGCGTCCCATTAAAAGCTTAAAGGGGGATAAACAATCTGTTGTTTTTTGGGGCATGTGGGCGTGGCGTGTCTGCGTTTAACAACTTATTCGCTCGCCCCTACCTCCCGCCGTTCCCAGTCATTAGAGGCTACAGTGTCGCCACAACAGCCATGGGAGCGGAGCGCAGCGGAGGGGAGGGGAGGAGACTGGACTGGACTGGACATGCAGTACGTCTGCTCGTTGTCCCCATGGAGAGTATTCCCAATAAATTTGTCGCTTGTTTGCTCAACTTGCATGCTGACACATGGCGTATACGTAACTTTATTACTCCATGGCTGCGAGAAGGAGCGAAGGAGACTGCAGCGGAAGTGAATGGACGCCATGTTTATTCATTAGCAGCCATTGTGTCCAGGACAAGGACACACACAGGGACTACAGCTTGTCTCCGCCTTGTACATAGTTCCTTGTCTACTCGTGGCGTAACCTCAACCGTTTGACCCTAGGTGTCTGGTACACGCTGCTACTCCACCGGCACCTGCACCACCCACGCCCCGAAGCAGTGGCCAACGGTCTGTCTGACTGCCGGTCTGTCGGTCTGTCTGCAACGGATGTGAGATGATAAGGTTACGTGCAACATCATTTGTTTGCCCTGACAAATGATGCGCTATTGTGATAGTGTTGCCAGGGCCAAAGCCACGGCACGGCACGGCACAGGGATGCCAAGCAACTTTCGAGTGTCAAGAGTTCAAGTGACACGAGTCGAAATTTAAATAATGCATGAGACAGCAAGCCTGCAACCCACTGGGGCAGGGCCGACGACTGGCTCTGAGTGATGGACGAAACCGCCCGCTTCCATTGACACTGAAGCACACACTTTGTGTAGGATAAAGGCTTATATTACGAGTGGTATTCCATTCTATTCCCATTTAGATGTTTGCACTTCCCCCCGCCTCCGGCCCCCCTTTCGAAGCACTCCCCTGTGAGGCAGTGCAAACCTGCAACTTGAGGCACTTGCCGAAGAATGCTCGAGGCAGCCCATCGCCGGAAGCAGCTGTCATAAAAGCGGCTCCAAACTCGCGGAAGATTGACCTCTGGCGACCGCATTGTTGGCCTGTTTTTTGCGCATGCAATAAATATGCTAAAAATAGCCAACGCGAAGACCCGACCCGGCAAATTAAGCGAACCCAGCGGAGAAAATAATTTATTTCAGTTTTGCCCAGGCATCCTCGCACCCTCCGCGGTCCGCGCTTCACTCGCCTCTCTCCGCCACGCCCTAATTCAATTGAGCAGCACTGCAGTTGCAGTTGCAGTGCGGAAATCGCGCTTCAGGGTGGAGCTGAGAGCCACTGCCAGAGACGGAGCCGTAGCCAGAGCCAGAGCCAGAGCCAGCGCCAGCGCTGGAGACGGTGAAAGTTCACGTGGCCTTTTATTAAATCAAATGCCCTGCAACTATGTTTCGCTGTTTTCGGGGTTTTAGTTTTTGTCTGCAGGTTTAACGGGGCAACGGGGCATGGGGCATGAGGTACAGGTCTGCGGGTGCTGCTCGAGGGACGGGATGGCGGGACTGCGGCACTTTAATTGGATTTTATTGAACTCTGACTCTGACCCTCATGGTCACGATAGTTGCAACAAGTTGTTGTTGCTCAGGCATGTGCAACACGAGGTTGCACACACAATTGTTTCAGCTGCTAGTTCGTTATGAATTATCGCTGCTGTCGTCGCCATCGCCATCGCCATCGCCATCGCCGTACCCAAACCATTCTCGTTCTCGTACTCATTCTCATTCTCATTATGAGGGCCCGACCCGCTCTTCAATCAAACCAATTTGGCTTCGTGCTTTATGGCTTTATGGCTTTATGACTTTGACATTACAATGATCCGGCGTCCGGTGGGTTTCAGCACTTGATTTCTCACTTCCAAGCTGGTGCCAGAGTTCACTGCACTGGCGATTGCCATGCCATGCCATGCCCTGAGGCGTTTTATTGTAAACAAAAATTAATTAGAAACCCATTAAAACGCTCAATGGCTGCAAACTTTTCCCCGGGAATGTCTGTGTACGTGATGCTGGCCCAAAATCCAAATCCGAATGGGCCCGGGGCATGGGATTTTAGCCAAAAATAACTGAAATAAAAGCCCAACTCGTTCTCAGATTTTCGAGTAATTGATGGCCCTGCCGGGGGAGTTCTGGGAGTTGGCTGAGGGCTGAAGCCGGGGGTTGTGAAATTCAATTACTATTTTCCATTTTCCATTGAAAAGAAGAAGTACAAGTTTCGATTTCCCTTGGATCCCAGGCAGTAAATCAGGGGGCTTTTCAATAGAACTCCAGTCCGTTACTCTGCCGAATAGGAGAGTAATTGCGCTGGGTTCATGGGTCAAAATCAATTGCATCGTCTTGGAGCAGAAAACAGGAGAGGATGGACCACCAATCAGTGGAATTGAATTGACCCCAGAGCCGCTGTGGTCGAGCGGATTCCTCCGCTAAGCCATTGATTGGGTAACTGCTTACCGCACCACTTACCAGCCGACAATCACTCCGTTTCACATCGATTAAGCAATTACTCGTAAATCGGAGATAGTTGCATATCACAACAGTCATCTTATACAACTGATCAGCGCTCTTTCTCCGGTTTGCTCCAGTTCGAAAACTATTCGCAAATTGCATGCCTCGGCCTGTGGAAATATGCCCGAGTGTGTCCGCAGTCTTTGTCTTGGCATTTCCCATCGGCTGTGTCTGGTGTTTTTCAATTTTCCAGGCGACTTAATTGTTGATTTGGATTGCGTGCCACTGGGCCAGAGGCCTGGTCTGGCCGGGCGGCATTTCCTCAATCATTGAGCCAGCCATAACCAGTGATAATTACGCTTTTCAATACTCATGTGGGCAGGTGGCGAGCTGATCTCAACCGTTCAGCTGGAGCTGGAAGCTGGGTCTCAATTGCAATTACATCTTCCGATGGCATCGCTTACCAGATTATTAATTTAGCAAACAACGCTGCCAACAGGGGACGCTCCTTCCCACGCCATCGATTGCAAGTGCAGTCTGCTCTCCCTCTCCCCTCCTCTTGCCACTCGGTGTGGCAGCTCATCGGAGCTAAACGGAACCCAGCCAAGCAAATCGGTTAAGCAGCCAAGCACGGCCCAAGCACTGCGGCCGGTCGGAAAAAACCAAAGAAAAACTACAAAATCCAAGGGAAATTACTATGCTGGTGCTGTGGCTGGTGCAGGAACAGTTGTTAACTTAATTAGAGTGCCTCCAGCGCAAAGGTAACTGGGGATAAGCAGCCGTTGAGAACACGTGTTCCGGCGGACAGGGAATCGAAAATTCCGAGCCAGCATCTCGATAGATCGAATGTTGTATGTGTACACATCATCTGCTGTTTGCACACTTCTCCTACCTGTCTCCCACCTGTCACACTCTTTTTTTGGTAACTGACCTCACGCCCACTTCAGGCCATCCGGGGAGGTGTTTGGACAGCTGTGACAACAGATTTCGTATGCCCCTTTCGCACTCCCCTGCCCCCCCACTGCCGACTGCAGACTGGTGGCTGCCCATTTGCATGTTGCATCAATTAGAGCGTCTGGAGGCGCCCCGCACAGGTTTACTGGCTACTGACACGTCGGCTGTTCAACCCCATTAAGTATTGTTGCAGACTGCACGAGGGGGGCACGTGACAATGGAGAGTCCCCCACTGCCCCACTGTCACCCGAACACCCAAGCATTTCCCCTGCACTCAATTAATTTAATGGATCAATCGATCGCCGGGGGGAACGGCGGCAGGGCGCTGAAGTCATTAAATGAACGAGCGGGGAAGGTGTTCTAAATGCCTCGTTGGCGGCATTCCATTAATTACCGCCACCAGGAAAGCTGGCGTGGAATACTGCCGACCAGCGTGAATAATCCACGACTGAGAATATCCTCGGTTACTCGTTACTCGTTACTCACTCGGTTACTAGTTACTAGGTTTCTCGTTACTCGGTTACTGGTTACGCGGTTACTCATTACTCGGCTACTCGGTTTCTCGTTACTCGTTACTCGGTTACTGGTTACTTTATTAAACTGAAACTGAAATCGAATTTCAAGCCAGGTTTTAGATTCGATTTCAAAACTGGTTCCCTGGATCTCCTTCGCCTCGAAGTCAACCCAGTTTTCAATTAGTTTTTTAATAGATATCAAGTTTTTTTCATAGTTTTATGCTAATCGCAGACTCAACTCGTAAATTTCCCTTCCAGCCAGTCAAACGGCAGGAAAACCACGAGCATTTGGGCAACGTTTAATTAAATTGAAATTAGACAAACAAATGAGCTGCTAATTAATAAATTCGTAATGCCCAATAAATTTGTCATCAATTTCAATTCGGCCTCCGGTTCCGTTCCGCCGCTTCCCAAGGCAATTAGGCGTGAAAAAAACTTTATAAAAAATGAATCCAATGCATTCCGTGGATTTCGTAATTTATATTCATTTAAAAGGTATTTAAACAGTCCAAGATTCGTTGAAGTATTGCCAATGCACGAAATTGGGTATTCCGGTTGCCCTTTGTTCGATTTGGGGGCTAAGAATTCATTGAATTTGACAGCAGAACGTGTCCCAAACAGAAAGGGAAACGCCACTAGCCAAGGGCACGCACACAATGGGAAACGGAAGCCCACCATCCACCATGCACCCTGCTATCATGCACTTGTTGTCGATGACGTTACGACCGGCAGTGAGGCTTTGAAAATATAATCTCGAGTGAAGTGTGAAGCTCTAAATGGGAGGGTTTAAGAGTGGATTGAGTGGATTGTGCTGCACAAGACTCGAAGACTTGAAGAGTTCTGCGTGATTACACGGATGTCATATTGCAAATGTCAACGAAAATCCAATTTACAGACATGCCATTTGAAACGTGACCGACTGCAGAGACGTAAAGCCTTGCGAATTGGTGGGAGCTCTGATCCCCCAATTTTACTTTAAAGATTGTTCCACATGGTTGTCGGGGCAGCATCGCTGAAGCCACTCGAGTGAAACAATCTGCTCAAGGCCAAGTTGGGGGAGAGTTGCCCCAAGTTCTGTTGAACCCCCTGCACTTGCAACATCTGACAATATTTCATTATAATTGCTTTTTAATTATGCACGAAAAGACGCGACGACCGTCACTCGATGGAAAAGCACTCAAAGCACTCTTGAACAGCAACTAATTGAATTCAATAATTTAATAAGAGATTTTCCCTACAGTCTCCCCCTCTCGACTGGGCGCACCGATCGCCGCGAACACATTGACCCCACTCGGGGATTGCGCAGTTTCCCCCTCCCCTGGTCATGGGCCGTTTAAGAGCAGGCCACATGTGTTCCAAGAGCACCGAGGGCTACGTCATCATCGGAGGCAGAAACAGAAACAGAAACAAAACCGGTCCTGCGGGGCGTTCTAGAAGGCAGCCACGTGCTAATCCCAAAATTGTTACCGCCAAAACAAGAGAGCCACGAACAACAACTAAACTTGAACTGGTTTTCGCTCAGGGGATACACAGAAGAGTCGAAGCGAAGCAGGCGAGACTCGACTCTGGGGGGAGACTCGACTGCCCTTCACAGGCCGATGCTCTGCAGAGTTCTCTAGAGTTCTAATGCCACATGGCCGATGTTTCAATTGAACAAGCTTGGGCAATAAATACGCCGCAAAGCCGTGGCTTTTTTGTATCACAGAACGATATCCGAGAGTGCGAGAGTGCGAGCATCAAGGTGACTCCTCCAATCCCCACTGGCAGGCAGGCAGGCAGGCAGCCAGGGTTAATCGAATTTCCAGATTTATAACAAGACGACAAGATGTCGTCATTCCAGACACTGTCGCTCCGATACTCGCTACTCGGATACTTTTTGAGTCGCTTTCTCGCTCATTTGCATGCCTTAAGCCGTAAGCAGGCATCGGGCATCAAAATCGCATCTGTCAGCATTAGAAGTTCATAGAAATATTGTACATGCGAGCAGTACACATATCGCAAATCATTTTGGGGCTTGGAAACGGAGACGAAAGAGTATAATTACGGCACACAATTTATCTGTATCTGTATCTGTATCTGTCGCTGTCTCTGTCGCTGTATCTGACACATTGTTGTGTGCTGTTCTTACGAATATAACTTGCGTGAGTGGGTGGGGGGGGCTCTATTTTTATTCGAGTTTCAAACTGTTGGTAACACTGGCAGACGTCACGCCAGCGGCTGTCGCTGGCTGAGAAACCTTGTGGGACGCCGGCGCTTTTTGTTTTGTTCATCTATTAACGAGCTGCCTTTTATTTTGCAATTTAGATATTTAATTATTTAAATGGGCTTTGATACGGCACACATCAACGGAACGTGATGTGGATCCAGCACTGGGCCTCCTCTCAGCGCTGGGGGTCTGGCCGGAGAGTTGCCAGCGAAATCGCTCTCCACATCTGGGGTACACGCTTGTTCGGAAGCCACAAGCCCTTGATGGTTTACGGTTTCTCAGATTACGCCCAAAGAAGAGCCCTCCACTGGTGGCGAGGAAGCAACAACTGCGATCGTAGCTGCGGTTGTGGCATAACTGTACGCTGCGGCCAAGATTGGAGTGTGGAGCATGGAGTGTGGAGCATGGAGACGCCTCAATGCCAGGGCTCTTCCATTAGCACCTCATTGACAGCCTTCGTGCCGAAGAGGCATCAAGTTACGCACTCGCTCGGCGGGGGGGGATCCAGAATGCACTTGGACGATGCGCTCCAGTGGGAGCCAGACCTGCCCGACTGCCACATCGCGTGCTGCACTCATTACGTAGTTTGTTTGCCTGTCCAGCCTCCCGTGCCCACAAGTGTTTGCTGAGCTCTCAACGATGACTCTTGACAGGCCATCAATATTCGTCGGACATCGCTCATACGCCCCGCCGACACGATGATGTCTGCTCGATGGACACAAGTTCCGTTTGTGGGCAAACATATCCCATACAAAATGGTTTCAAGGCGTTCCATTGTTGTCCAATTCAGACCCAAGGCTGAGCTGACAGTCCCACACCAAAACATATCACTCTCGAGTTCTCAGTTCCAGTTGGAAACAGCATTCCATGGGCTCCACTACTCACAGTCGTCATCGGATCCTTTTGGTCCCAATAAGCGACCCCCCCTCGCCCCCTTGCCCCTTGCAGTAATTAACAGACAATTTGCATTGGGCCTCAGGCCCGCCCCATAACGACGACGACTCTTCGCTGTTTACGACCCTTTTGTTTACACATTATTTAGGTTTACTTAAGTCTCGAGTTTTGAGTCTTCAGTCTTGAGTTTTGAGCTGGCGAAGACCCAAGACAAGTGTCGTTTGTTTCCTCTTTTGGGGGGGGACTTTGTTTTCCTCTTGGGTTTCTCAATTTCCTACTTAAGCCCTTTAAATGTTCAATTTGTATGCTCCACTGGTCACCGAATGGGAGATTCGGGAATGAGTGGAGGCGGCAAGGCGGGTGGGGGCCGTGCTCTGGCCGGCCGTGCAATTTGTTCTAATAGAAGAATCCATCTATGGCCGCTGCAGGCCAGAATTTGTGCTCTCAGTGTCACTTTCAATTTCTAGCAATTTCAATTTAATTCGCGTTTGCCGCTAGTTTAAAGCGTGTCTCTGCCTCTGCCTCTGCCTCTGCCACTGCCTCTGTGGCTCGGGGGTTTATGGAGCATATCCGTCAAATGAGGTCAGATGCTATTAAAATGTTTCTGTGTGCCACGCAAATTCCAAAACAGTCATTTGGGTACCCAGAACACGCCAATGAGTCAGGCTCCAGTCCTGTTGCTCTTCGAAGAATCTTCCAAGAAACTTCCCCAAGACCTTCCCCACTTACCCGATTGCGAAATGAATGGCGAACTCTCCATTGAAGAGAACTGTGCCCCCAAACGGAGTCGTGCAATTATCAGACCTTTGCATGCAACCACCATTTGCAGCAATGACCGTCCGTGCAGCCAAAGTGGGGCACGATTAGCACAGATATGGAAACAATTGAAGTGGCAGCGTCATGCCGAGCAATGAACGGATATTAATGGGCGGCGGCAGGTGGCTGGTGTTCTGTTCTGGCATTCCTTCCAGCCACGCCCCACTGCCATTCCCCCGCTTGCAATTACAGAATGCCAGCCAGAGTAATTATATAATTGAGTCTGGGCACCGGAGAACAGCAGTCGCTGCTGCATTTCTAATTAAGGCTGCTCTGCCGTAATCGGTGATGATCTTCCAGATACGACTACAAGTACGCGTATGTGGACGGAGGACAGGCGACAGGGAGCAGGCGCAAAAAATGTATGTCAGACACTTGACATTAAACGAAATGCTCCGCGTTTGGCACCGGCATCGGCATCGGCATCGGCATCGGCATCGGCCATGGCTGATGACATCGTTTGACAACACTGACACGCATCCCATGGATGCCGGTTAGAGCAGAGCACCTAATGGCCTGTAACTGCTGCTCCGGCGGGGGAGTGTGGGTTGAGTGGGTTGGGGGTTCTTGGGAGCCCTCTGAGCGGTGATATGGTGCGTTAAACGCGATAAGCGTCGTTCCAGGCACCGCCGCGGAGTGGGGGGGAGGAGCATCCGAGCACTTTGATTGTCTTTGAGTGGGTCAGAGCCCCAGTACCCCCGGCGGACTGACTGACTCCGCCTCTGGCCAGTGGCTTCTAGATGGAATATTGATTCTTTCTCCCCACAAAAACTGTATCTATTCGGCAGTTGAGCCGTTCATTTGGATAACTGGCGAGTGTCGCCACATGGAAATTAATCGCAGACACCAGCTGCCGCCCCAGGAGGACGCCTCCCCCTGGCAATTTGTTTGACCAATTTGAATTATTTTCGCACGAAACAAGCAGAAAAACAAATTGCAATAAACGAAAGCAATAAAAGCTGCGCTCACAACAAATGCACGAATAAATAAACAGCGCCAAAGGCAGACGCACAAAACATACAAATTTCGTACACGACAAAATGCAAATAAAATAAAATAAAAACGAAAAACAAATAAGCGAAACATGGGAAAGGGAGAGAGAGAGAGGGGGTTGTGGGGGGGGAAGGGCTCACCAAATCGCAGACAAGGTAAATAAAAGCAAACGAACCCCCACGACCCCCAGAACCGCACAAACTGATCTCCCAGCTCGGATAAGTGTTCCCCAACAACAGAAAACACAGTGGCAACTCCCCCTCCCCCTTCCCCTTCCCCAAAGCCAAAGCCAAATCCAGAGCCAGAGACAGAGCCGCTGCTTGTAGTTCAAGGCGCGCCTGTGAACTGTGGGGAGAGGAGCCAAGCGACGGAGTGGTACAGTAGAGTGTGCCTAAGAGCAACGCTGTTCGTCGGTCTGTGGCCACTCCACTGCCACTTTTTATGCCGACGAGTACAGAAACCTCCGTTTTCCATATGCATTGTAAATTGACAATGATTGCCCACAATTTGCTCAGCACCCGACCCGAGCAGGCGGACAAACAAGACGGAGACGGAGACGCAGATGCAAATGCAAATGCAAAAGCAGACACAGATGAAGATACAGATATACGGATACAGATATACCAGTGGCAGATAGAGATGCATGCGCTGGGTACTAGCAGCTACTTTATGGGCATGTCTCCATCTGCCAGGCGACTTGTTTGCCACGGAGGCTGTCCCATAACTCAGGCCGCACTCGACGGAGGATCGCCAATCATCGCGGGAACTGGGCAGGCGGCTGTGCCTCTTCTCACTGAATTTATAAGCAGCCTCGATGATTTTTCAATTAAGATTGATGGTAATGAAGTCGTTTTAGAGGCCCATCCTCATCCCGTCGTTGTCGTCGCTGTCTAATTGACACACACCAAGCGTGACGCAAGCAGGAGTCCATCAATCCCAGATCTCAACTACTCCCGATAAGGAGCCGCAATGGGATGCCCCGAAATGGCGAATACTCATAAATGGTGCGAGTGAGCAGGTGATTGCGTCGCCAGTTACGGAGCTCCACTGGAAAGCAAAGGCCTCCGAAAAGGAGTACAGTACAGCCCCTGATCTTTCCTGATCTATCTGGAGTGATCTGCTTATCATGTCGGCCCGTGCCGGGGGTGGTGGTGGAGGGCAAACAAGTTTCTCCGCTTACCAGTCGATCGCCGGTTGTGGCGATTCCGAAAGCCAATTCAACTAATCTGCAAGTGGACAAGAAAAGCATATTATTTACACTGGAAACCGATGGGAAACCGATGGGAAATCGGTGGGCTTATCTAACTGGCCAAACACTGAAACCCCATTAAAGATGAGGAGGAGGCCAGGGGTAAGACCAGGCCAGAGCTTACAGCCAAGAGCTCTGCACATGGTAATCTATCACTTGAGCCGACATTATCGACGCCAAATCTCACGAGCCTGATGCGATTACAGATTAGGCCACAACAAACTCAACAAACAGATGGTTATGAAGTCTTATGTCTTATAGCAGCGGCGGCAGTGGCAGCAGTGGCCGTGGTAATACGCTTTACCGTTAGCCACGACTTGAGCCAGACTAATTGCAGCGTCTGTCCGTCTGTCCGTCTGTGTGGCAGCACATGTGGCACTTGGTCTTGGGCCTGGGCCTGGGACATGCTGCCAAGAGGTAAAATGAAACCAGTTTGCCGCTTGCCGCTTGCCGCTTGCCGCTTGCCTCTTGCTGCCTGCCGCTTGCTGCTTAGAGTCAACAAGCGTAATCTTCGGTGCACGTGGGGCATTCCGTAAAATCAGCTGCAACAAAGAAGCCGCCAAGAGGAAATTGAGGCTTACGCCAGAGAAAGGCAGGGACGGGGGCAGTGGCAGTGCAATTGTGTGCTCGAGTGGCACGACGCATGCTTCTGGCTTGGACGGGAAGAGAGCAGAGGCCCAGCCGTGGCCAAGAGCGAGGGGTCAGAACGCAACTAATTTGCGTAGTCCATCCCCTGCCCCGTCCATCCCCTGCCCCGTCCATTCCATATCCACAAATGAATGACTTTGGCCATAAAACTGCAGGGACATCAAATGTGTTTGCTAATTAATTATGAAACCATGGATATTTTAATGGCCAGGCCATAAAATGCCATCATTTTGCAGGTAAACGATGGAATGCCATGAGAGCCGCCGGCCCCGCCCAGGCCATAGCCGTTTAAGGTGTGAAAAAGTTCATAGTTTTTGGGGTCAGCGGTGGCATCTGATCGACAGGACAGGCCGCCAAGCCGAGCCATAAGTGACGCACCCTAAAGCGGCCCCTATCGATGGGGAAATGATGGAAGCCAGCCCCAAGAGGCCGTTAATTGGCTTTGGGCCTGGCTCTAATTACAGATGCTGCCAGATACGCCCACGTGCAGATGCAGATGATTGTTTGGCGCCGCATACTTTTGGCCTGCACTGTTTGCCAGCAAACAAACTCGGATAGACGGCATTTTAATTGGAGCTGGCATTCATTCGTGTGCACGGCTGTGTGTGCCCCGCACCGCAACGCAACCCAATCCCAATCCCAGACGTAGTCCAATGTCCGGTGCCTGCAACAGACGCCTGCAAATGTGGCACACAGCACTGATATTTATCTGTGCGAGGGAGTGGACATGTGACAACATTCTGCTGAGGCATGCCGAATGCCACAGGACAAGATAAGATGATTGCATCTCCTTTCGGCAGGCAATTCCATCAGAATTGTGGTTTCTGCTTACCAGCAATTCAATCAGTCCTCCCGCACTGTCCCCATAAATCAATAACACTCAATTGCAGTGACCCAGTCCATTGGGCTGGAGCCGGGACCTGGCCACAACGGCACCGGACACGGAACGGGCCAGCCCTGGACGCGGGCCAGGCCACTTAGAGGGGGTCGGAGTGCCCTCCGTAGAGCAACAATTGGCAGCCAACCCCTTGGAAAATTTTGTACCCCGCCAGCCCGGCGACGCCATGGATGGCTCCTCCGTTGCATAGCAATTTCGAGGGAGTTATGTGACCTGTACATATATTTAATTTGCAGCAACAGCAAGTCCGAGGGACACTGGCTGGGGCACAGGCGGGGGCACAGGCGGGGGCACTGGCGGGGACTCTGGCGGGGACACTTGCGGGGGCACTGGCGGGGACACTGGCGGGGACAGGGACACTACACAATGCCAAGTGGCAGGACAGGAGCGCAAACATGAGACATTTTCCGACATGACATGGCGCCAACACAAACAAGCGAAGGGTTGGGCGGGGAGGGGAGGGGAGGCCCTGGGGGGGGAGACTCCATTCAAACTGCGTAGAGCAGAGTCCGAATTTGGACTCCGGCCCGGTGTCTATTGATTTTCCATTGTGCCTGGACTGTCGTCAAAGCCAAGTGCTTTCGTTGATACCCTGTAAGGGCTGTGTGCGTTCTCCTTTTAGCTCTGCTTCTGCTTTTGCCTCTGCTTTGAAGATTGTTTTCGTTTGGGATCAGGAGTGGGGCGGAGGGAGGGCGCGGGGGCAGCTCTTATCAGCAGCTGACGGAACTCCAATCGTGGAGTCGTGGAGCACCTCGTGGAGCACGGCCGTGGTTTCATAAATTCCCAACTGCAACCGTCTGCGGTCGTTCGGCGAAAATGCAATTCAGCGCTGACTGGGAGATGGGAAAGATGAAAGGGGAATGGGGAATGGGGCATGGGGCATGGGGCTTGGGGGAATGGCAAGGGATGGGCATATCGAATTCTCCTCAGCCTCGGGGCTCCTTAGCTGTTGTTGTTCTCGGATTGTGGGTGAGTTAAGACGCGACTGCGCCAGGTGGAGATTGAGTCTGAGCTTCAACGGGCAACAGCTGCGCACACACACTGAATGGAGGCGGGACTGGGGAGGACTGAGGGGGACTGTAGAGGACTGGGGGCCTTTTGCTGTGCTCTGCTCCTTTGTATTTTTGAAATTTAGCGTAAACTTTTTTCTCCCCCCGCCTTGCTGGCAGTGTGGAGCCCCGAAGGAAAGTAAAACCGTTTCCCTGCCGATGCTGGAAATAATGGTCATGGCCACTGTCAGGGCCCAGAGTTGAATGCGCCGTCAGGAGTGGAGCCAAAGGGTTTTAAGCTGTTCATCGGAGTTTAAAAAGGAAACTTGGGGATTCTCTGATCAGCGCACAGTAATCGCTTCCAGATTATCCCCTCTCCCCCCGCCCCCGCTCGGAGGTGGTGCAACAACAATTTCAAAGGCACGCAAAGCACTTCAGCAAAGGACTCCTAGCCCCCCTCCCGGGGGCAGGAAGTGTGAGAGTGTCGAGTATGTTAATGGCCAGAATGCAAACCATGCGACCCAAGCGACCTGGGATCAGAGTCCACGCTGGCGGCAGTTGGGGAGTGGGGTGGGGGGTGCTTAGCCGCCCCCGAAGCGCAGCCAATAAGTCCAGCAACAATGAGGGCAATTCCAGGAGTTACACATCCACAAAAGGCACAAAGGGATGGATATGGGATGCATTGGAAACGGGACATTTATTTGCGGGGTGGTTTCTCTCGGTTTCTCGGTTACCAGCGCCGCAGGACACACGCGGGCAGAGACAGAGCGGAGAGCGGAGAATTTCTCGGCAAATAACAATTTCGAAAAGTGTGTGGAAATTAATTTTTATTTTATGGGCCCGTCCGCTACTCCTGCCCTCCTTCCCTCCTTCCCTCCTTTGTTTGTTTTTGTTTTTGTTTGTTTACAGAAACGTGAAATAATTGGTTGCGGGCGCCGCTCGGCGGGAGTACCGGTGCGCCGACACCAATATCAAGGATCTCGATAAGGATCCAGAAGGGACCACGGGTGGGGGGAAGCGTGCGGTTTCCAAATTTCATGGCAAATGGCGCCTGCGGTGCTTTATTGCGGTTGTGGTTGCCGGGGGGGTGGGGGGGTGGGGGGATGGGTTGGGATTCGAAACTGTCACGACGGCGCGCGGCAGCCAGACGTAATCCATTTGTGGCACTTGCCGCAGAAACGGGAAAGCAATAAGCCAATTTCCCAGCGCCGGAAATGCAGATGAAATTTCCATGGAGCCAAAGGATAATATCACGATAACAATCCTCTCCCTTTGCTGCTATTCGAACGCCCGATCCCAATATTTTGACCGGCACTGTGGCAGCAGAGCAGCCTCAACGAGCCGCGAGCACAAAACAAAACAGCGACGAACGGGCGAACACAACAGAGCAGCAGAGAGGCAGCCGAGCAGCAGAGAAGCGGCAGAGAGGCGGCAGAGAGGCAGCAGCGCAGTAGATAGGCGGCAGAGCAGCAGAGAGGCAGCAGAGGAGCAGCAGAGAGGCAGCAGCACAGTAGAGAGGCGGCAGAGCAGCAGAGAGGCAGCAGAGTAGCGGAGCGGCAGAGCGGCAGCAGAGCAGCAGAGAAGCCGCAGAGAGGCAGCAGAGCAGCAGGAGAAGCATAGGACAGAGGCGCAATAGAGAACGAAATAGAAAATAAATAACGAAATAACCGAATGCCAGCGCCAGAGCCAGAGCCAGCGCCAGCGCCAACCCCCTGTCTGCAGGATGTGCGATGCTGCGTCCCTTGCAGACCGAAAAATAGAAGCCAACATTTGTGCGAGTGGCAAAAAGCTAGGAACGGACGAAGGACGTGTAAATGCTGTAAGCGAGACCAGACACTGCACAGAGCTGAACCAAACCACCCCTCTCCGCGCTCTGCCTCTCTCTCGCTCTATCTCTTTCCCTCCGCAAGGACAGCGACAGAGGACAATGCCACCAGGAGAAGCAGCTGCCGTTAGTTGGCTTGCAGGCATCTACTCTCCCATTGCCCATCCCCCATCTCTCAGTATTTTCCGTTCTTCCTTTTTTTTGCGTACTTGTCTCGACGCGTCATCGTCATCCTCGTCTGAGGCTGAATCTCTGTTGGAGGAGAACACGCTCTTCCCATTCCAATGCACTGCAGGCGCAGGATTGTGGGGACGAGAGAAGCACAAATCCCAGCAAACGTGATTCATTCACGGAATTCACTTATTCTGTTGGAATCACGTGCTGTTTGTCTGCCGCTCGCTCTGGCCCTGACACCGAGGTGGGTCATCTCCATGGCAGTGTTGGGAGTCCAGAAATTAACCCTAATTATCCATCGTTCTGATGAACAGGGGGCTTGAAAGCCTAAGCCACTTCCATTGTAAGCTAAAGTAAAGTCTACAAAGCAATTACAGAATTCGACTGCATATATTGCATCCCCGAGCAATCATCCTTCAATATCCATCAATCTAATCCAATCAAGATGCCACAGCTCAAGAGCAGCGCCATAAAAGGAGGCACAGCCAGGCCCACTTTACATACTGGTGTGAGCGCGGCGCACAGCAGTCAATGTGTGAGTCACGATCGTAGGGGCTCTCAAGGTCCCTTACACACCCGATACACTGACACACCGACACACCGACACACCGACACACTGCACACTGATACAACACACATCTTCGATTTGATGACATCACAAGCCAGCCGCTGGCTCAGCGGCGGCCATCGGCCATCGGCGATCGAAGAGAGTTTATGTTTGTGCAAAAATTTCAATTAAACTTAATTTATTCCGACCAGAGAGAGGGTTGGGGATGAAGAGGAAGAGGTATGCATACGATATGGTGCGAGAGAGTGGCGGAGGTGCAGGCACTTCATGAGAAGTCAAGGAGGGAAGGACCCAAGTGTTTCTTAGAGAGTCCAGTGAAATATTTCATTATTTCTCAACCCCACCCCCAGTCGAAAGTCATCGACGCCAACCGAATTGACCTTTGACAACGGAGTTCACGACCTCTCATGCCTGATGGGTCCGTCAAACTGGAGCCACGCATCGATTTTTATTTTCGGCAGTGCGTTCCACCCGCTTGAAGGTCTTCTCTTCCCAGCGAACAAGGAACAGCAGGACTGCACATTGCGACTGGGGGAAGAGGGAGGCAGAGGCAGAGGCAGAGGCAGAGGCAGACCCAGTGTCGGAGTGGGCGTGGCAGCACAAACACAGCTAAAAGGACGCCAATCGGCGCCATTTAGTGGCCAACCTACCGCAATCTGAGACCCCACTGAGCGACATCGGACTGTTTGCATACATCTGCCAGAACGGGCCCGGCTGGCCGTGCGGCTATGTGGGCCATCGCGTGCTCGACAAGAGTTAATTGAGCAGCGAATAAAATTTCATAATCAACGAACGGCGGGCAATGGGAAGTTTACGATGTTCCCCCGGGTGGACGGACTCCTTTCTGGAACCATAAAGAACTGACAACGGAATAGATGTTATGCGTGCCCGAGGATGACTCATCGCGCATCCCATAAGGCCTGCTCCCGAGTCCTGCGGCCTTCAGAAGGATTCGGGCCAGACCTTGTCTGAGCAGCGACATCAAAACGAATTAACTGCGGAACTTTTGTTCATATGCTTCCTTTCCTCAAGCTCTGCCTTCGTGAATGGTCCCCTTCCTGTGCAGACAACTCCGCCTCTGCCTCCGTCCTGTCCCTGGCTTCCTGCTCCTTGAGCATTTGTTTGTTTTCGTGCGATTGTCCTTTGCCGCTGGCTCAGCTGTTGGCGTGCCACAAATAGGTTCCTGCCCAACCCGCTTCGCCAACTTCTGGCGGGGCTAACGAGCACAAGGCGACAGTCGAGCCAACAGCGACTTGGCGCCATTCTAATGCCACCCGCTTGGCTCTTACGTGAGGATGTAAATGGAAAATGTACATACATATGTATATGTATGTATCCTCCCTGTCAAATGCAAGAAATACCAATGAATTGTGCACATAATATCATAAGGGTGATGGAATTCCATGCAGACCAAAGACACCAAAGACTGTACATTGTTCGCAATGCAATTCCGAGTTCAGAGGAAATAAAATGGTTAATAAATGTATGCCAGATGTTCTGTTAGTTCCCACTTGCCTTTGTACTTGTGTCATTGAGGTGATTGCGGTAATGAGGTGGGAGACAGAAAATGTAATTCTTTCCGCGAGGAAAGACTGCCTCACCTCCAGGTTGCTCTACAGGGACCAGACCGCAGCACTTGACTTTTGACCAAGAACAACGAGAATCCCCTTCAAAAACCTTTCCTAACCTTTCCTTAAAACAAAGGCAAGAACCAAAAACGATAGGCGGAAAGGCCCAAAAGAAAAGGAATGAAGATAGCTACAGAAAGAGAGAGGCAAAGAGCAATCGCTAGGTAAATCAAAGAAATAAAACAAGTTCTGGCGCTGGTGAGCCGGCTGGCTCCCCTGGCGCCCCTGACTCCCCAGGCAGGAGCCAAGGAACAAAGGAACAACGAACGTAGATGCTTATCAAATATCAGCCTGCATTCTCCTTCAACTCAAATATCCGTTTGAGTCAGCGCCAAAGAAAAACCGATTTCCCAGTTCCCAGTTTCATCCCCGCAAAGGTGGCAGAAACGTAACCAAATTTTCAGTGCATTCAACTCGATTATCATCGAAAATCGATTCCCCCCAGCCTGAGGATAGGCACACGGAAGCACTTACGACTCTGTGGAGCTCGAGTTGGTGCTGGGAGTCAGAGCCGGAGTCATAAATGCCAGGCCATGCAGGGCAACCCTCGGAACCCCCGCCACATGCTTATTAGGTCGAACGTGCCCTGTCACGAGACCCCAGGAGCAGGAAAATTGTCCGTCCCGGGCTTCCGGCCTCCTCCTGGCCCAATAACAACGATTCCACTCGAGGCAACAGTTCCCTGGTTATTCGATGGCGCAATAAAAGCCTTTGATTATGTTGCCCCGTATTCCTTTGGGGGCACCGCACAGGACTCGCCTGCAGGAAGCAAAGCTTCGTGTTGTTGTTGTTGTCGCTGGTGTTCAGTCTGCTGCTTGTCTGCCCTTTCATTATTTACAGCCTCCCCAAATAAAAACCCACAACATTTTGGGGCTGCCTCTGCAGTAAGTGAAGGGAGCGAGCGGAGGGGGGAACGAAACTTCGCAAACTCCGAATACTACTTGTACTGTCCCGACGCCTGGCTCCTTTGAAGATGTTGGAAGTTTAATTTATGTGAGTTTTAACTTTTCTACTGGCGCCAGAGCCAGCTCCAGCTGCAGCTCCAGCCTGGCTGGCCTGCGGTTCTTAGCACACATTAAAAATTCATTATCACAGCCCCCCGCGCCCGTAACACGCCAGTTAAGAGCTTTACATACAAACAATACATATGTATTACATGGCATTTGGAGCAGATAATAGCAGGCTCCCCTTGCATAAAAATGAGGCCATGAACAATAGGAATATAGAAATATCAGGCACAGGCACTCGTAATGGGAGAAACAGCCACCTTGTTGATGTTTGACCCAGTTCAAAAATCGGTACTTACCCGAAACAAACTTTTCTGTGTACACCGTTAGTTCGAACTCGATTTACCCGTTGCTTTCGTTTTCAAAGTCCTAGAATCGAAAAACCATAATTAGAGGCAACAAATAAAACAAAATGCAAATTCTACAAACAAAATGCCCGATTTTATTGCCAAGAAATTCACAGAAAATACGGGAAGAACGGTACTACAGCACCCGAATCATGGCCTTGGTTCGTCAACGTTATAATTTAACACATACACATGCACACACGCACCACACACACACACGCTAGGCTCAGAACTGGTCAGCGAATGACGTCATCGTCAAGGATGCTGTGCGCATCCACGGCCACTATCACAGCAGCACTTTAGTCAAGCTACAACTCCGTTTTTTGTTTGGCAAATTTTAGCAAAAGTCACCATGCAAACAATACCAAGTGGAATAATACGCCGCAACGATTTTGAACTCCCGAATTATCCTATCCAGTTTCTGTTCAATATTACTTCTGATGCGAACTTACTGAATAACACGCGTCTCAATTGGTTTGTTTTTTTTATTGATAACTTTGCAAATCAAATGAAAACGCGCACTCACAACTTTTACCGTTTAGGGATAATATAACGCACAGGCTTTTAGCGAATTTTGTAGCTACCGAAATTCGTTTATCCGCGACGCGCGCAGCAACCACTCGATTCAAAAAATAATTAAATGCGTTTGAATTCGGCCGGTAATTCTTATCTTTATTTTGGTCAGCGGCCCTTCTTTCAAATCGCGCGCCTCGAAATGCCGGAAGAAAAAAGGTATGGGCAGCAGTGAAAACGGCACAGAAAACGCAATGCAGGCAAGGCAAAATCAACCGTTTTGCAAAATATACCTTGAAGACAAAATCAAGGTTTATTGAGAGCGTTCGCCGAGGTAGGGATCCTATAAAACTTGCAATTTGCATTGGCTCTTTTTGCTTGTTGTCCGTACCCCCCGTTAATAGGCCCTTCGAAATTGCGCTCTCCCGACTCATTTTTTCGTCGTAAGAGAGGAGCAGAAGAGCGCCGGTAATTCGCACAGCAAACCGGTTACAGGATGCGATTGTTGATGGGCGTTTATATACCCTAAGTGCGTTTAAACTCGTATTTCTGTTATGCGATTTTTTGTCAGAGGGAACGGTTTTTGATCTATCTATTTATTGTTGTGCGAAATTGAGTGAGAAACTCAATTACTGCTCCAGACTTTTGCAACTAAGAAATAACTAAGCAACTTTATAAAATCCTTTGTCCAGGGTAGCGTGGTTGTTTTTCTCTCTCTTTGTACCTCTCCTTACTAGATTCGTACTTTTTTCAGTTCTCTTTTACGATTCTCTCTCCCGCTCGCATCAAGCGTGCATGTGAACACAGGGTACAATTCATTAGGTAAGGTCAACTCAGACCTCTTTTTGAACGAAATAATGGATATAACATTATACAATTTTTTGTACTGCGAGAAAATTTGTAGTACTATTTTTGAAGGAAATAATTGCTTCTGCTAATACGACACTCTTGCATATTCCTAGTACTATATTGTCGTATCAACGAATATCCTACTAATTTTGTATTTGTATTTTGTAATTTCAGTATTTTTTTTCGATATGAAAAAGTGCTGGAAAACGTCGCACGCACATTTGACTTCCGAGCTGTTTCAAAAATTAAAATTTCCAATTTTCTAATTTGCAACGCAAAAGAAGCACTGTAGAAAATGAAGTCGCCCAAGAAGATGCACAAGAGTGTGGGGGCTGAGTTTTCGCTAAGGTTGCGGGAGACGCAAAAGGAAGAACCCAAACCGGAGCTGAGCGACCAACAGAGCGACGACGACACAGAATCCGAATTGCCCATACGCGGCCGCCCGTCGAAGAAGTTGCTGATCCAGCAGCAACAGCAGCGCCAGGTAAGCCAATACCAGGTGAAGCTGCAGCCGGAGCTAAACGCCGTAACGGCGGGCGCCACAGCCTTGCCGAACCGCTCGAAGGTGAAGCGGGCGCTCTACAAGAAGAGTGGCTCGGGACACCACAAAACGCCCGGCGAATCGTATGTGATGCGCCTGTTCGAGCGCAGCCTGGACCTTTCGAAGTACAATGAGAAGACTCCTCTGTATCCGATCTGCCGCGCCTGGATGGCCAACCAGCCGCGCAACCCTGCCGTGTCCACTTACAACACGGAGGGCTCCACTTCCACAGTGAAGCGCGAGAGCGACGCAGAGGAAGTTTTGGCGAAGCTAAAGAGCGGCGAGATTAAAATTCTGACCCACATGCCGAAGCCTCGCTCCACCGACCTGCCAGTGGTCCCACCCCGCCTGGAGTACACCAAGGAGGAGAAGCTGCAGCACAAGAAGCTGGAGGGGGCCGCCAAGGACGATCTACTCTCCGCCAATATGGCTCGCTGGAAGCGCGTACGCGATCACTGGGAAGAGCATACTCAAAAGTACAACCACGAGCGCTACGAGGTCATCGACCAGATCATGCATCAGGTGTCGAAAATCATAAAATAGTCGAAATGATAAATATTGATCTTGAATAAATGTTTAGTTTATTTAGTATGCGTAGAAGATGCGTTTCCCTTTCGATTAAATTATGTCTAATTAGCTTTCTTTTGAGTGGAGTTCAAATGCTGCTGGATTGTTCTGGTTTGCTAGTGTTGTGTCGCCGTGTCTCTGTGTTCTGGGTATTGATTGGAATGGTGTGTGCGCCTGTCCGTGTTTCTGATGGTATACACACGCACACCCAATTGCAGTCGGGCCGTGCTCACACACACACATGCACTCCCGCTCCGGATACTTATTCGACCTTGAGCAACTCGACGTCGAAAGTAAGGGTGGAGTTGGGGGGGATGACTCCTGGGTGTCCACGGCTGCCGTAGGCGTAGTCCGGGGAGCAGATGAGCTTGGCGCGCTGGCCCACGCTCAACTGAGCAACGCCCTCGTCCCAGCCGCGGATGACTTCGCCCTTGCCGATGGTGAACTTAAAGGGCTTGTTGCGGTCGCGTGACGAATCGAACTAGGGATAATTCATTATTAGATTGACTTGTTCAGTACTGTACTTCAATGAGCTGTACCTTGGTACCATCGTCCAAGGTTCCGGTGTAGTGCACCACGACTTTTTGGCCGTTCTTGGGGAATGTGCTGCCTGCGAAGATATAAAATGGATGCGAGTGAGCGAGATGGATATAGGCAACGCTCGAGTAATTTTCCGGGGCATCCACCGCAAGCATTTCTAAGGTTATGCTTCACTCGCCCGGGCAGGATCTGTTGCACATCGTTAAATTCTCTAACTTACCATCACCGGGAGAAATTGGAACAACTTGTACGCCCATTTTATTATTAATTAATTAAAAATTGCAAACTTTTTCCGAAAGCACGTTGACGCGTCTGATAAACAGTTTTATCGATAAGTGACTTAGCCGACTTAACCCCCCTCTATTTAAGCAGTTCAACGACTTGAAATTAATGATTGTAAATTATTCTTGCATATTTCCATCTATCTTTTTTTTGAACTTAAAAATAACAACGCTAACTGTCACCTGAACTGCGCTAAAATTATTTGATTTTCATTATTTTCGGTGGAATATTAAAACACCTCCTTGGTCTACAATGGGTTAATCGTTCTCCGTCAAGCATTGGAAACCATATTCCTCGATTATGATATTCCGCGGAATATTACTAGCTAGCTAGAGCATTTAGCCATGCTAAATTTTTTTTGCAAAAAAAACGGTATAGCGAAATAGGTAAAAAAAAAGGTTTTACCGAAAATGGGCAAACAAAACAAACGAATGTTTCTCTCATATTTCTCAATTTGATATTCCGTCGAATATTACGATCTAGATAGGACATTTAGTTCTGCCGACATAATTTAAGGCCATTGATGAATACATTTTCTACAACATTGGTTAGTTTTTAGTCCTTGCTTTTATTGCATTTTGACTAAAACAAGGATTAAAATATGACATGTGAAAACATCGGTTATCCACTTTTGACCTTTTTATCGGACATTGTTGAACATTTTTTGATGTACTATCGATGACAAAATACATAAACAGGGTGGATTTTTTGAACTAAATATTTATTTTATATTTATTAAACGAAATTACAGCATAACTGATTTTCATAGTCTGCCCTGAATACGGAGATTCTTCGAATCTCGCCTAGCCTTGTCTTCCACTGCTTATAATACCTGTATTTGCTGAGACGGACGAATGCGGTGCTATATTTCCTGCCTCCGTACTTGTAGGGAGCCAAACAAGGCACCATTGGTTTCTGCAACACCAGAATCTTACCCCTATTGGATGGCCCAGAGCCCGGCCAAATGGAGCTGTTGGAAAGTCGAGTTCCAAATTTAAATTGATTTGTGTTCGCGCCCCAATAAAACAATCGCCTTTCAGGCCGATGGCCTTATCGATAGTTCACTGCCAGGGTAGTCCACATATCTGAAAAAACGCGCTATAAATATTTATAAAAACTGAGCTTCGAGCACTCTGTTCAATAAACAATTTTAGTGAATAATATAAAAAATGCAAGGCATTTTGCAATTGAAACGCAGATCTTATTGACAAGATGCGAGATGCCGAGCCGAGCAGCAGTGGCGGGGGAAAAGGACTCGCCGGACAGTGCAACGGCCAGCTCCAGAATGTTGAGACGGAGGCCGACAGCGCGAACTGCACCATCTGCGGGGCCGCCAAGTCGTCCGCCCTGCTGGACCTCAGGTCTAATCAGGTAATGCAGCGTCGCCTCAGTCGTGATTGGAAGATGCAGGTGAGTATTCCGCAGCGTTGTTCGCGCAATGGATGTAATGAGAGTCCCTCACTATTGCAGGCAGATGTGATCCGGTCTACTCTGAAGGCCATATGCGTAGAGTGCGTTTGCAAGTTGAACATGCATTCGGAGGTCACTCGCTCCCTGATGCAGCGGATGCAACGGCTGCAACAAACAGGGAGCGGCACGTCCACCGTGACGACGACCACGGTTACGCCCACGCAACTAAGTCCTCCCATAGCGGATGCCGAGGTGTCCACCACTCTGGTAGAGGTGCAGGAAAGCGAAATGGCAGCCAATAACCACAGCAGTCGCAGCTCACGCTCCTCTTGCTCCGGACTAGAAGCCTACTCTGCCCAGCCACCTGAATCTCCTTCCGCCACGGAGTCAGGCGGCACTCGCAACAACAGTGTTAATATCCAGGACGGCTGGAAGTGGCGCACGCGGCTCGTCTGTCAACACTGTGGGCGAGCCTACTTCCGCAAAGACTATTTCATTATGCACTCGCGCCGGTGCAAATCGCAACAACGTCTGCCCAAGGCTAGGTGTCGTGTGCTTAACGAAGCCGGCAGCGATGACGACACTGTGTCGCCACGTGCGCTGCAGTCGTCCTTGCGCCCTACTCGTACCTTTCACTGCCGCAACTGCGAAAAGGAGTTCTTCACAGTAATCAGCCTACGCCAGCACCAGCGCAATACCCACCAGACCCGGCATCCGTGCAGTCTGTGCGGGGTGGCCTTCGACACCAAGTATGAGTGGGATCTGCACCACACAATATGCAGTGCCAAGCATGAGGCAAGTACCAACTCGGATTCTTTCTGAAGCAGCAGGAGTTATAACAAACTTTTCGCAGGCGCTAAAACTCCACCAAAATACGAATGAGACTAATCACAGGGTAAGGGCCCAGTCGACGCGCTCGCGTTCGCGGGCATGCTCTGAAATTTGGAATAAGTACACGACCAATGTCGAGGAGGAGGACAATGACAGCGAATGCGACGAGCAGGAGCTTGAAGAAAATGAACAGGATGAGCAGGTGGATACCATGTACACACGGAGAATGAACTTCACGGGCGACTGGATTGTGAACCACAGCCGAAGCAACAGCAACAGTGCCCTTAATTTGTCCCGGCTCTACGACAACTACGTGCTGGAAGAGTCACATATAAGAACAGACAAGGAGTATGGTAATATACGGCTCATATTTTTCGGAACAATCCAATAGTCGGTCTAATGGATTTGCCCGTTCGTTATAATATGAAGTATTTCAGGGACACAGAGGCAGCTTTTAATGTGATAACGTTTTTGTTTCCATCGACAGATCTATACATGCTTGATTTGCTGAAGGCGCAAGTGCAGCTGAATGAGTTTTCCTGCTTCACCCCAGCATGTGGCTACCAGACGGATAGCCTTAGCGAGTTGATGAAGCACGACTACTTGCGTCATTGGAAGATGAGCTGGTTCTACTGCCAGAAATGCGGGGACGTTTTCACCAGCAAGTATGTAAAACTCCCTCGGATATCCTGCCTTCTAACATGGCCCCTTGTACTTTGCAGAGTTTTCCTTGACTACCATCTGCATCGGCAGAACCGCGGCGTGTATATTTGCCACAAGTGCCAGGACGAGTTCGAGTTCCAGCATCAACTGGACCGCCATCTGGTACTCCACAACAAGGGCATCAACTACCAGTGCAACTTCTGCCGCCTGGCTTTCCTCAGTGAAGCCAAGCTGCTGGCCCACTGCGCCCGTTGCGGGCACAGTCCCAACGACGACCCACCGCTCATCCGGATCGATCGCGCTCTTTCAATCAGCAACTATCCGCCCCAGCCTGAAACAACCCACCACAAGTGGGAGTACGAGGAGCGAGAGCTGCTCCTGCCCGGAGTAGCCATACCATCCAGCAGACCCATGCACTTGCCCAACCATAAGCCCTTCCGCTTCGCCATTGGAATATGCGATTTCGAGAACCGCCACCAGCCCAATTGTGTGGGCTGCCAGTAACTTAAGCTGATCAAAATGGTGGAGGGTCAAATCGTATGCCAAGACTTTTACCTCAGTGTTTTTACTATTCGCGTGTAGATAGATAGTCTCGTGTGTATTGTGTCCGTCTTAGTCCGGCTCAAATCCCCATCCGCATCCTAATGGTGGTTCCGAGACGACCCAGGTCCCGTCTGTGTCGATGTAAAAATATGTGTGTATTTTTCTAACAGATTAGTGTAATAAAGATAAACTGCAGACTGAATGGCTGCGATATTGCCTAATCGTGACTTGCGTCTTGGCGGTAGTGATAATTAAAGTCTCATATTCGATTGATTCAGTCAGTTTATTTCGCATTCGATCGCTTATCATTAAATAATGTAAGTCCGGTGTCTACTTTAAATTGCATTACAATTTCCTTTACTTAATACTAGATCTAATAACTGCATCTCGATCTTTGTATAACTTGTATGGATGTGCATGTATGTATGATGCGTGTGAGTGTTTATAGACTACGATTCTATGTACAGAGGTTACTCGTATAACAAATTAACATTATCAACCGTACGACTACATAATTGTATCTGTGTAGGTGTTTATAATTAAAGAGCCTATTGCATTGCCCCCAGCGCATGTTTGTTGGATTTGCTTATAAATATTAATTTTGTTGTGTTTTGCTTTGTTTTTGCCTAAGCTTAAGTTATATTTATGTGTAGAGTCATAGTTGGACCTATGGACTAATTCATTCATTCTAAGTTGGCTTAGATATAAGTAGGTTATGGTTCTGAATTTGTACGCTCAACTCTATAGGTTGCCATTTGTATTTTAATTTGTATTTAATGTGCTCGGCTCTTGTTGCATATTCTCGTGCTACTTTCGAGCCGTTTGAGTCGGTGTCAGTCTTATAAAATTCAACCCAGGACAGTGCTTAACGCTAATATGATAATGATAAGGTAACAAAGAAGTTCGTTCTTTAAAAAAAAACTAGAATAGGCTTTATTGAGGTAGTTGTGTTCATATCTGTTTCATTTCTTATAGACGTCACGGAAATCATAAACATAAGGCTTTATACGTACGTATGTATGTATGTATGTATGTATGTATGTGTCTATTATAAATATCTAGTGCTAATAATTTTTAAAACAAATCACTGGCATTAACAAAGTTGTACAAAGTATTGCTAACTCGCTAGCTCATTCTGACCTGATTCTGTCAAATGTTCCTACCCTACGGGGTATCGGTAGCCTCTTTTGCTCTGCCCTTGATCGCCTCTAATATGCAATACGCGGATTCTTCCTTCAGTCTTATGTAAGTGTATAGTTTACATATGTTTCCTTAGCCATTGAGCCATTGAGCTTCAAAGACCACAACTAGCTAGCTCCTAAGCTAAGATGGCCATCGAGTGCCTAGCCTAAGTGTCAAAGTGGGGGGGGTGTCTCCTAGCCTAGTGTGTGTGTGTGAGTGTGTGTAACCTATGAATATCCTATTCTAAGCTAACGTTTCTGTATTAGGCACAAAGTGATGCTGACAACAATTTTATTTTAGATTGTGGATTTGATTTGATTTCCTCCTAAGGTGCAGATGCTGGTGTGCACCCGCCTCGACTGGGATAAGGGGTTCTCGTTTAAAGCTTCACCAACGCAGATCGACTGATCGCTGATCGCTGATCGATGTCGATGCCATTGAGAAAACAACAGTTTAGTCGCACGTTGTACGCCGAAAAGAAAATAATAACACAAGGGGAGTGAAGGGTAACCACCTTGGGGCGGTGTACTGGGGTCGTGCATCTGGCCCAGCAGGTCTAGCATATGGAATCGTAGCTGTCCGCCGCGTACTGCCAGGCCATGGTGAGCGTCAATCAGTCGGTTCTAGCCTGCGACTCCTCGCCGCCAAGTAGCTCCCGCTTCAGGCCTAGGCCCAGGGCCACGGGCGGTGGTGAGTGGGGATAATCCTCGTGGTCCTTTCCGTTGGTGGAGGCGCTGTTGGAGTGCATGATCACACTGGCGCTCTCGACCGGCGAGGAGGCCCGTGGGGGCTGAGGAGAGTAGGGCGACTCAGGGCGTTCTTTGCGTGCCAGCGATAGATCTTCCACATGGTCGTGATCGTGATCGTGATCCTGCTCCTGGTCATGATCATCTTCATCGTCAGCATCATCGCGCTCGTCCTGGTCACGCTCCCTCTTGATCAGGCGCTGCTCGTGCTTCTCCATCTCTATCTCCATGGCTTCGTGCTCGGAGTAGTGCCGAGCCCTTGGACTTGGAGATCTGGCTGCGTGTCCATTGGAGCCAGACTCCTGGGGGCTGCTAGACATTCGGTTGGCAGCTGCGTGGGCGGCCGCTGCCAGGGCCATGGCGTGGAGTGCTTCACGCCCGGCCATATCCCCGCCTCGGTTCTCCAGGGCCTGCTGCAGAAAGGCGTGATCCAGAAGGGCGGCTGCCGAGTGGGGAATCGTGGGTGGCATGCCGTGGTGGCCACCTCCATGGCCACTATGCTGACCATGCTCCTTCGGCTCACGCTCTAGATCCGTCTGGCCATGCCCGTGGACATGTCCGTAGCTGTGGGCAGCTGCGGCAGCGGCTGCTGCGGAGTAGGGAAAGGCGGCGGAGGACTCCACCCCGGGTGGGCTGCGCTTGGGTGTGCGATGCGTGCCACGGCCCGTAGTGATGTTCAGCTTGCGGACCTTGTCGTAGAGGGTGCGGCTGGGTAGTCCGTACTTGCGGCTCGCCTGGAGCGCGCTCATGCCTTCCCGAACGGCCTGAATGGCACACATCATGTCCGCCCGGGTGTACTGCTTATAACGCTTCCACTCCGGCTTCTTGCCGCCCGGCCCGCCAGTCTCCTCATCAAAGGAACGGTCCGTGTGCGGTGAGAGGGGCTCCTTGTCGCCGCCGTAGTCCGAGCCGTTGAAGCTGTGGCTACCGGTGCCGCCGCTCACGCCGACTCCGCTGTGGTGCTGGTGCGGTGGCTGGTGCTGGTGCTGATGGGTGGGAGTCTTCTCGTTTAGGGAGGAGGTGGAGGAGCTCTTCAGCAGCAGAGGATTGGGCTGCGAGGAGTCAGCTGGGTTGGCCTGGGCCAGCACGTTGCGCAGAATGGGCGTGTCCCGGGTGCTGTTGAGTAGCATGCTTGAGATGGCCGAGAGCTTCTTGCGCTTGAGCGGATTCATGTCGGCGGCGGACTCATAGACGGAGTTCAGCATGGCGGCAGCGGCAGCGGAGGGCGAGAGGGGCCACTGGCCTGCCTCACCGGCTACGGCGTGCGAAGTGGCATGCGTGGGCGTCAGGGGAGTCTCACCGGCTGGGATGTGGGGATGTGGATTGATAGGTCCTGATCCAGGCGGGAAGTTTGTGTACGGCGGCTGGTAGCTTCCGAATGGCGGCGGCGGTGGTGAGCAGCTGCTCGAGATGGCGGCGCTGGGCGAGATGTGCGTGGACGTTGAGATCACGGAGGAGGAGTTGTGGTGCTGCTGGCCGAAGGAGCCGTCGGCAGAGGACCCGTTGAGGGGCTTGCCAGAGCCAACGCCCAATCCCGAGCTGGAGGTGGGCGTGATGCTGGCATGGAACTGGCTCTGGTCACGCTCCTCCACTGCGCTGGCCGCCTTGTGATTGTACTTCATCAGATTGTCGTAGAGCCCCTTTACCTGCAGCTCCTTGGCAGTGCGCAGGATCTCCGGCTCCTGGCTCTTGGTCACCGTGGTCTCACCCGTGTACATGTACTGAAGCAAGGCCGCGATCTCGAAGCCCCTCACGCCCGGCAGGATTATGCTGCACTGGTCCTGGGGCACGTCCTGCAGGATGTGCTGGAAGTACGGCGAGTTCGCCGCCAGCACCACGCGGTGTGCCTTGAACTGCTCATCGTCGACGACTAGGGTGCAGTCGACGTAGCTGCCGACCTCGTGCAGTGCGTGGAGGATCTGCACCAGATTGGTCTGGTGGTTGTTCCAGCGCAGGCAGTACGTCTGGCCCTCGCTGCTGGCCACGGGCGCTGTGGGCCCGCCCATCTCTTCTGCCCTGCTGTTCTGGCTGTGGCCGCGATCCCGGTGACTGTGACTGTGGCTGTTCACCCGATGGCGATGGCCCTGGTGATGGACTGGCGGCTGCTCCGGCTCCTCGTCGGGAGCGGTGTCGCTGCTGCTGTGGTAGACGCTGTTCAGGCTGGTGAACGCGGCACTCAGCAGCGTTGGCGAGTAGGAGGAAAGATGCTTCCGGACTTTGAGCGCCAGTTTAAGGCTTCGGGATCACTGTTGGGCCTGCCGCGGAAGAGAAAAATGTTTCCATGAAGATTAGTAAAAGGTTTTCGCTCCGGTTTGTTGCTTTCGATAGTTTGCACAAATGATTCCCCACACGTCAATGGGAACAGGCAAAAATTCAGATTTCGCATAGGTTGCTAAAATAATCGAGTGAATTTCTCAGACCAGGGTAACCAGGAAACCAGGCTGGTCTCGTCCCCCTCCTTACTACCTCCATATTTCGCTCCTTCACGCACACACGCGTACATATACAGGTGTGCGAAACTGGGGATGGTCACCTTCTCCTCTCCATGGTACTCTCTCCTCCACCATTGCAAAAGTTCTCGTTCCCATTCCCATTCCCATTCTGGTTCCCGTTCCTGTTTTTCTATTTTTTGGCGGAAAATCTTGCCTGTAAAATTTATGCCCATCGCCACCCCCTGAAGTTTTATGCGCCATAAAAAGTGAAAGCGCTCCTTGCCAATGAAGGAGGCACAGACAGTGGCCGTGCCAGAGGCAGAGGAGGGTGAACGAAAACGTGTAGAAAAAATGGGGGAAAAAATATGCAAACATCCCTCGAAAGATGTGTGCGCGTATTTTTCCGGCTGCTTTTCGCGCGTTTTACTTTCCATATACATATATATGTATATCCGTAAATACGGAGGTATATGTATATCGTTTTTTACGCCGCCTGGAAAGTGGAAATGGAAAGGCAAGTCACCAACGCACACACACACACACACACGCCCAAGGAAATGAAAAATGTTACTGAAAAACTTGCAATAATTTTCGTTCATTTTCCGAGGACGAGGGAGGCCATATGCCCTTGCCCTTGGCTTGCCCATGGAGAGGCCCGACGCGTAGTCGAATTTCAGACTCAAGTGGACGCCATATGCCGAACCGATGGCCCATCTGCGTCATGTGTTGGACATGCATCATGCATCGGGCAACCTCCCCGCCTGCGTCCTTGCCATGTGTCGTGCGAGCCGTCCGTGCCGGCCCATCTACGAGTGTATCAGTGAGTCTCCAGTTACCAACAGGTATGATAGGAGCGAGGCCCCAGTCGAGCGACCGGCGGAATTGCGAACTAAGCGAAGCCAGGCCAGATAATGGCAATCAAACAACAAGGAAAATGTCAAAGGGGCGAGGCCCCTGAGAGCGGTGAGAGGAAAGACGGAGACAAGGACGGCGACGGAGAGGGCGAGGGCAGAGAAGAAAAGCGGACAATCAGACAAAGGAGGCAAACAAACGATCGCATTATTGTCGGGGATGGTGATGTGATGGAGATGGAGGTGGAGGTGGAGTGCGGAAAATGCGCAAGAGATCATCAATTGTTATCTGTCCATTGTCTGGCCAACAGGATAATGGGCAACCTGCAGCGATCCCTTCCCCCTCCACTCGATCCTTCGCTGCCGTTTTGCGCAACAGATTGAAGTCGCTGCCTGTCGCTGTCTCTGTCTGAGCAGGTAAGCGGTTTCGAATTCGTGTCTGGCGATTGACGTTGGCCGAGTAAGCGCATTAGATGTGGTCATAAGCCATCGGGCAGCGCATTAACGCCTCGTTCTTGCCTCCACAGAAACTCTTATACGGGCGCTATATCGCGCATACGTCGTGTGATCGCCAAAATGCCGAAAGCTCTCCGAGCGTGAGCTTTCGCAGCTTTGGCTGACAGTGGGCCACCATTTTATAAACCATTTAATTAAAAATGATCAAAAAATAACAGTCGGACGGACGGACGGACGTCATTGAAACGAATGCACTTGGAAACCGGTTTGGGGTTTTCCAGTTTTTTTGTGTCAATTTCTTGAACACGTTCCACGAATTGTTAATTGCAAAACTACAACAAAAAATAACGATTTTGGAAGCCCAAACGAATGGGAAACAAAACTATTGACGAGCCGTTTAAGTAGACTAATTTAATAGAATCAAATATCTGATTACTAATCAGGGCTTACCACAAAATAATGAAATCGCCGCAGGCGAAGCACAAGCCTTTTTTTTTTTAGTGGCCAAAGAGAGTCCTGGACACTTGCAGCGGTTTGTTGATATTTTAACAAGTTTGTTTGATTGTTTGTCAATTGGGTTTTACTGGTAGGTTTTAGCTTTGCCTTGTTTTGAATGTTTTGCACATTGCTCGACTTTAATTGATTTATTTTGTTGTGTTGGGAATTAGTTATCGTTGACTGTTGGGTTGGGTAAATCCGAATCGAAATTGCACTGAAAACCGCACACACAGACACTAGTTGAGGACGCAGCTTATGCCTATCCCAGATGGAGCTCTTATAGTCTTAGGTTTCCACAAACTGCGACACGTTTGTCGTTTTCCTCTGGTCGTGCGTTGTTGGTTTTGCGTTGTTGCAGATTCGAGCGTTCAAAGTTGAATAAAACTGCCACGGCGCTCTATGCAGCCAAGTCATTGAAGACCAAATTTCCCGACCTACCGAGCGAGACAGCAGTACCCGGAGACGGGGACGGCAATAGCAGAAGGGGAAGCAAACTGTTCGACGCGTTGAGAGGAAAACTGTCCTACGGCTCGGCGCACCCTCGCGCTCTCTCGCTCGCGCACGCATTCGCTGCTTGCAGTCTTGTGCGTTTTTTGCGCTTGCACTCTCTCGTTCTCGTTCTCTCTCTCGCTCTCTCTTTCTCTGACTGCCTGTCTGTTTCTCTGTTTCTATGTTTCTTGCAGTGCGTGAGAGTGCTGTGCGTGTGTTGGCCTGTGTGTGTGTGTGTGTGTGGGTTGCATATGGCTGCTGCTGCTGCTGCTGCTGTCATTGGCACCAATATCGGTGGCAGCGGGAAAGAGAGAGTTGCAGTCCTCCTTTTTTGGCGACTGCATTTTTCGTGCTGTTCCAACTGACCAAACCGCTTGAGCGGCCGGCCGGACGGACGTCGGCAGGTTGTCAGTGCGTGGAAAACTGGTATCTGAGTGAATTTTTTGTTGTTCTCCGCTTTTGGTTTTTTATTCGGTACCCCTTCCACGCCCCGGTGCCGTTCCCTGCAAACTCTACCTCGAAGCTCGGCGCCATTTTGGACTGCGTTTCATGCTTTGTCGTTATTTTTCTTCTTTTTTTTTTATGTATGTTTATGTTTTTAATTTTCTTCTTTTCGTTTAGTCTCTATCTCCCTCTTCCCCTCTCGCTAATCGGGCATAGTAGGTAGGAAAGGATAATTTCTCGGCCTCCGTTTTCCTCTTCTTCGCCTTCGTCTTAGTTATGCAAATTCCGAATCGAATGGCAGAAAGATAAGTAACGACCTTCAGCAATCAATGCATAATTGAATGCATTTTCGGGGTCGACTGCGATCGATTTGCATAGGGCTTGCCCCTTACGATTTTTCCCTAACCCTTTTACGATTTCTTGATTTTGTATGCAAATTGCAAAATAACGGTCGACGGGGTTGTCTTTTTAGGCAGAGGGGCAGAATCCCACAAAACTTTCTGCAATTTCTGTAAAGCACCTGCAATCCATCTCACGCAGGGATCGGCGAGAAAGAGGGTCCTTTTTTATAGTCATCCATGCACTGGCATCATGATGCAGCTGTACCAGTCGTCTCTCCACCTTTCCTGTATGTATTTAACTTATATTTTTTTAATTGTTCGTCATTAATTTTTTCGGTGCTCGCCATCCGACCCTCTGTTCCCCTCTCCTCCGCCGCTCCTCTGGGCTTCCTCTGGGCCTCCACGTTGGGCCTGCGTTGCAAAACCCATTAATCATGTTCGGAAATTAAGGTCAACCGCATTTCACGGAGCCGTTTCTATCTGTTCATTTTTCAACTGCATTTTTTGGCAGGGCCGCGAGATTCGTTGGGCGCTATCTTCGCCCGAAACTAGTTCGCAAGTGCATTCACCTCCCCCGCCCCACCACGGGGCGCTCGAAGCTGATAGAGCAGCATAAAAGTACGAGCACGGGTATAAAAAATGAAAACTTGCAGCGACCAACTGCTCCATAATCTGGACACGAGCATTTATGGGCTCTGGGGCACTCGGCGTGCCCCCGGCTTTTCTCCGCTTTTAATCTTATCAACGCCTTTCCCCCAGTCACCCCCCCCACCACTATCATTGTGCCAGTGAAAGTGTAAAATAAGGAACAAAGGCTCCAGAGATGGACACACAGTTGCTGCCTGAGGAACCCCCTTCGGCACGCCACTGTCCACATGTGTTTGGCATCGTGAATTTTCCCAAATTATTATCCGCCTTTCGGTCAGTGTTGACTTTGCTGACTTTTTGACTAAAAGATGAAGATGTGGATAAGGATGAGCCAGCAAGATGATGATGTTTACCGGGGCTCTGAGCCGGCGATCATTATTATGGGGGGATTAGCAGGGAGAATCCGCACGTAATCCAACCGCATTGCAGTCACTCAATGAAGCTGAGTCCTCGTAATGAACTGCCTGACCAGGTAGGTGTTGTCTTGCGGTGCGGTGCTGTGCTACTCTTCCCCCTTCCCCTCCCCTTGCCCCAGTCTTTAATTCGCAGTAGAAAATTCCGCTTGCTGGAGGGAGATCCTCAAAATTGCATTGTTCTCAAATTGTTTCTTATCGCGTATTTGTGTTTGCAAACTGCACGACGAACTGCGGTTCGCAGGCGTCTCGTAGTTTTCGCGATAAGTTCTGGCGGACCCGGTTGTTCTTTGGTCAGCACATGGGTCGGTGCCGCTCTGACCGCTCTGACCGCTCTGACCTGCTGCACGCGTGTTTATGATTCATGGCGAAAGGGTTTAATTACGGAAAATTAAGGTTTATGTCTTTATTGCTTCTCACAAAAATTTGCCAAAATAGTTCAGTGGAACTGTAGGATGGCAACGAAAGGATTTTCCTGGAACCGGGCTGCTTTGCCTGGGGTGTTGCTGTTTCGATCAATGTCTGAGGATCTTAATAGCCACGATGGATATTCCTCATTTGTCATGCAAAAAAAATGCAAAACCAAGCAAATGGTAAAAAACAAAAGGAAACCGCTTCGATGATGCGAGACGTGGCCGTAATTTCCCGCATTTCCCAGACAACCCTTTGCCTCGTTTCCCGCTCCCTGCTGCTCCCTTGACAGATCGTCAGCGGTGGTCCTTGTTCAGACTCTGCTTCTGCTGGTCCTGGTCCTGGTCCTGGGCCTGGTCTCGCCCTCAAGTATCGCCTTTTGTAGCTTGAAGTTGTTGACGCATCTTTGAAGTTGCATCGGCACGTGAAAATTCTCCTCGGCCTGATTTCCCATACAAAAGCAATTAGCAAGGGTCAAAGGTAAACAGAAGCCGCCGCCGGCCAACGGCCAATGGCAACCTGTCGAGCGGCTCTGAGCGACACAGGACCTTCCATCCTGGCCATAAAGATGCGCTCGCACATGGGTGCTAATTGATGCGAAAATTCTCTCCACTGTATCAAATCTTTTCGACAATTTCAGCCCCCCCGCACCCACCCACAAACGGCGAAATATCCATCAGATACATATTTACATGTGCATCTCTATCCGAGTATCGCTGTACGGCGTAGTGTGTGTGTTGGAGCAACAGTCGGAAAACAAACAAAAACTGCAGCCGACGAAAATGAATAAAAATGCAACAAGAAGACAAGAAAAAACGAATACGAATACGAAAATGAGGAGGAAACGGGGAGACAAACAGAGAGCAGCAAAGCAGCGAAGAAACGAAAACGTTGAAAATTTATCGCGCGCGTCATTTGCTTTGCTGCAACTATGGAAAGTGGCACGTAGGGCCGCGACGCGTCGCCGCTGACATTGTGTTGGTGTTGGTGTTGGTGGCAGGGGAGAGGAGCGGATGGAGTGAGGGGAGCGGGAGCGGGAGCGGGTAGCGGGTAGCAAAGAGCGGCCCATTCGCGCTACGCATGGGTCATTGCACTTTTTCCACGCACACAGACTCGAGTCGGGGCATAACTCAGATACAAATACAAACACAAACACACAGGCATACTACAGGCATAGATAGATAGCAAAGGGCAACATTTCAACGAAAATTGTGTAAAAAAGGCACGAAAAATTAGGCGAAAGCAAACAGAAACAGAGAGACAGGCAGACAGGCGGAGAGCGAGAGCGGGGGCCCCCAACAAGATACAGATACATGTGTGTGTATGCGGCATGTGGGGAGCGAAACGATTGCAACTGCAACTTTGCATTGGTCGGCCATTTTCAACGTTTATCTTTTCGCTCGCGCACGCAGATGGAGATACAATCACTCATACTCGTACACATGTTCATGGCTTTGGAGAAGCGGCCAATTGTACGAGTATCTGCAGCTTGTGCGGGGCGAGCTTTGACGGGGTTCTCGAATGAAATTAAAATATAAATATGTTTGCAATGATTGTGCACACACACTTGTGGTTTTCCACAGAGATACATACAGATACATACATTCAGATACATATGCTCTCCATGTAGCCTGCAGATACTTATGCGCTTGCTATTAATAGCGATCCACGGCCATGCCATTTGTGCCGCCAACACCACTCGAGTGTGCAGTTGCAGTTGCAGTTTGCTGCACATGCACATGTGGAAATTTGGGAAAGGAAATGGAAACGTTGCGAGGCCCCTGCCTCTGCCCTGGCTCTGGCTCCGGCTCCGGCTGCGGCCACGCCCCCAACTCCTGGTCGAGAAGTACAGATAGCATTCAGAGCTGCGCATGGGGTGCGTTTTCCACGATGTTTTTCACCAAAAAGTCACTATCACACACAGGAACACAGACACACAAACACGCAATTCGAATTTTATTTTTAGCAATTTGAGGGAAATTTCAAGTCGAGCGTTGTGAATTTTTCATTTGAATTCATATGGCCACGGTCACATGGTGAGGGGCGGAGACGCCACCGATCTTACATACCTTGTATCTTGTAGTTTTATGTGTCGCTCTGCAATTTGTATGTTGAATGCCCTCTCGAATTCGATTCGAACACGTTTCACGATTGTATCTGTGTGATCCAGCTAGAACTTCGGTTCTAACCATATTTCGTTTCGCAGTTTCGCAAATAGTTCCGCCACGTTTCCACTAGGCTTGAGCTTGGGCCCGCCATTTTCACTGGCATTACGCCGGACGATGCGAGTCTTTTCTGTGGTCTCCGCTTGCCGTTCCGTTCACTTGGGTTTCTGGTGGGGAAAACTCGCGAGGATCGCTGCGAGCACTCCGCGGTCAGTATGCAAAATGCCGAAAAGATACAAAAAAATAAAAAACAGCGAAAAACAACTTCCCAGAAACGTTTTACCGAGCTTACACATGTACGACCGCACGATGTATCTGTGCGCAGACAGAGACCCTGCAGGGCGAGGCAGGGCGAGGTTTTACATGTGTCCAAGCGAGAGAGAGAGAGAGAGAGAGAGAGAGGCAGAGCAGCGTTGTAAGTTCTGAGGCAGAACACAGCGTTCTGCGAGCGTTACGAGAACTGACCTTGAGTTCAGAATTTAGCCAAGGGATTGGGTCTGGGGACTGGGGACTGGGTCTGGGCTGTTTAACCGACTGATTCTGTTTCTTGCTGATTCTCGCCTGGAGAGAGCACCGAAAAATGGCGTGTGTAGAAAAGCTCTGACTGTACATGTGCATGTAAATACTTATGTATGACAGACACAAACACACACACACACACATCTTGTATATATGTATATATGTACCTCCGTATACATAGGCTGACTCACAAATTGAACAAAAAGTTTCGTACTGGGAAAAGAATCAACAAATCTACACCTCCAGCCTGGGGAAGAGACAGTGCGGTGCGGGGCGTGGCGGGGCGGTGAGGTAAAATTTGGTTTGGGGAGCGAAAAGCTCTCCGAGAGCATAGAATTATCAGTTCGGCCCTTATGCGCCACACGATTAGAGTGAAGTCAACGCAAGTATTTTGCAAATAAAAAACAGAATCGAAAACAAAACCGAAACCGAGGCTGAACCAGAAGCAGAAGCAGAAAAAACCGCCAGTTGGTGGCTTGTTTTGTTTATCTGTCGAGCGCTTTTCAGGGTCAAACTCTTGATTATTACACAATTTTTGTTTACAGCAAATTGCTGTCTGTGTGTGCTGTTGTTGCTGGCGCAAAAATTGTAAATGAATCGTATTTGGAGGTTCAGGTTCTCGAGTTGTTTACAACGAAAACGAGCATTCAATGGGCCAGGGCCACCCAGCTACGTGACTACACGGAAGGACAGTGCGTCCAATGCCAAGTGAAGATGAAGATGGAATGTGTGCAGAAAGGGCACAAGCACTTCCTCCTCTCGGTGCAGAGCGACCACAAGTTGCGTCAACAACCAGAACCAGAACCAGAACCAGAACCCTACCGAACCCACACAAACGCACGCACATTGCCTCACTCATAGATACATAGATACGCGCGCGAAAGCACGGTTAGCGGAATAACAACAGCAATGCCAGGCAGAGCGTTCCCTAAACTTGAACTTGAAATGCTGCAAAAACAAAAATTCAAGAGCAAAATGCCGGCAAAAAAAATAACACGCAAAAAACTAGTCGCAAACAACAACAAATGACGTAAACAAGCTTACTCTCTTTTTCGGGAGAGAGCCTCTCTCCCGCTCGGAGCCGAGCGGCAGTCGGGTTTTTGTGCAAGCTTTCGATTCGCTCCGACGTTCGCGAAATTTCACGAAATTCGCAATCCGACCAATCAGAGGCCATTTTTTGCACACAAACAAAACAACAAAACAAGACAACAAAATGAGCAAAACAAAAAGCTCACATACAAGCTTTCCGAGTAGGTGTGCCTGTGTTCGTGCCGAGGCTACCGAAGTGTGCGAGAGCGGGTATTTTGCCTATTTTTGGCACAGCTTCAATCGCCATTTTTGCGCAAAAACTAAAGTTTCTCTGAAACCGTGTTCTGTTCATTTGAAAGCAAATATTAAGTGAGTGGCAGACTTTAGCACAGCCACGTGGTTAGGCTAGTTCTGTCCATGCGGAGAAGAGAGTGGGAGCAGCAGTGGGAACGAGAGCGGCAGAAGAATAGAACACAGGCCGAAAGCTTTCTGGAGAGAGATCTTTCTGTGTTTGTGCGAAACTAAGAGAGGAAGAACACGACACACTCCGACTTGAGTTGGACCTTTGTTTAAATTACTTAACATTTTGCTGCTGATTAACCCACTCGTATACTCTCTATTTCAGCGAATTGACGATGAATGTGCCAACAGGGCTCGTGGCAAGCGCACTCGTATATCAACTTTGTTAAATGTGAAAATTGTATTCTTCTACTGACTATGACGTCTCGTTTTGACCACAGACGCAAACAGCTAGTTCCAGATAACACTGCAAAAATAAGCTTTTGCCAAAAGTTCGGGCTTTTGATAGCTTTTCTCTTATACGTATGAAATAGCCGAGATCTAGTTGGGCTGCGAACCCGCGAGTTTCAGGTGACATGTGTAAAGATACGCGTAGAGTAGAGTAAACGTCGAGAAGGCAGAACCACAATCTCAGGGAATCGCGGAGCCAATTCAGCCCCGGACTATTGTTCTGCCTTATTATCCTTTTTCATCTTGCCCCAACCTGAGGCAACCTGCTGCAGCTCAGCTGCTGCGCACCAACTGACTTGCAACATGTTCCCTTTTCCCTCAATCCGTGTGACTTTTCCGTGTGATTCTTTTCGTTCTCCAATCGAATCAAAAAGTTAACTTTTCCCAGGGATTTCATCCCGCATGCGCGTCCCTTGCGTGTGCGTGTGTGTATCCTGTTGCATGCATCGCATGACGATCGCCCTCCTCCACTTCGCCCCTGCAACAGAAGCAGCAATCAATTTGTGCATTCGCTTTGGTTTGTCCTTCATCCTTCGTCCCTCGTCCCTCGTCCGCATCCACTGTCTAACGCTCTTTGTGTGTGCCATAATTTCTCGTCATTCTTCTGGTTTTCTTTTGTTGGGTTATTGAACCATTGATTCCCCGAATCCACTGTACAGGTGATAATTTTAGGAGAATTTACTGCGTGATCACTTGTCGCAGCATCAGGGGGGAAGGTACATAGGAAAGGCGGGGAGTGGGGAGCGGGTATATTCATAATCGCATTAATTGCATCTACAACTACAACCGAGACTAGGGTTCGCCTTGAGCTGTACCTAACCAAAAGTAACCCCCCTCCACCTCCATCTCCATCTCCATCTCCACCCTTCCCACCTCTTTGAACAGCCTCTGTTTCGGATTGCCCAAGAAATTCTCACACATTTCCCAACTCATCACTATCTGGTGGGAGTCCAACTAAGTCAACAATTGCACGGCAGGTATCCGACTATCGACTACCCATCCCGGCCCAAGCGAGGCGCAAATTATTTTGACAAGTGGCCGAGAAATTGTCTTGCATTGTCCGCTTGGTCCAACAAAGACAATTGTCTTGATGCTGCAGTGGCAGTTGCAGTTGCAGTGACTGTTTCTGTTGCTGTTTCTGTTGCAGTTGAGTGACAGGCCATTAGAGCGATCCTGGAGTGCTCTATGAGACGGAGACCAAGTGTCGTTCCTTCTCGTTGCTATTAAATAAATATTGCGGCTCATTAATTACAATCAAAGTGCCACACACACAGAGGCATTTATATGTCTGAGATTGGCTGCATTACATCAATGTCAGAGGATATTTCGAGTGCAGGCAAATCTCCATGAACTCGTCCCTGGGCGGTGTTAGTCTTAGCTTGAAGGTCGTTAAAATTCCACTGCGATCGGGTGGTACAGTCACCACTTCTCGTTCTCTGCCGTTTGGCTTGGGTGCTGTGCAGCCGGAAATCGCCAGCAATTGCACGTCTGGTGTGCGTGTCTTCCAAAATGTGTGTTTTTCTCTTTCTATTTCTATTCTCTCGTTTTCCTACCGTTTTTCCATTCCTCGTTGCTGGAAATGCGCTGTGGAATAACAAATAATTAGCATTAACCACGCAATTGAGTGCAAGCGGCAGTGAGTCGACGTAATGTTGCATTTAATTTCGGGAAAACACACTGCACACACACACACACACACACACATGCAGATAGCCATTATTGAAACAGACGTGGCATCCACAGCAAACGCAAAAGCAACAACTGCAGCGACGGCAGCGCGATAAAACATTTTTGGAAATGTCAACAAAACAGAGAAGAAGCAGAAGAAGAAGAAGGGAGCGAAAAGAAAAATAAAATGCCAAGAGTGCTCTAATGTTGGGTGTAGAAGAGTGAGGAGGTGGGGTGGTGGAGGAGGAGTGGGAGGAGGCGGAGAGGAAGTGCATGATGTGCCCGACGACGCCATCTTTGCGATGGATGGCAAGGGGAAATTGGTAAAAACACAAGATACTCGTACTTGTGGATACGCAGATACACACACACACGCTGTCGTGCATACAAATTTGGAGTCGATTTGTTGCATGCCTCATGTGGCGGCCCTACACCAACATTAACGCACGTTGAACGGCCAGATCACGAGTTTTCCTGCCCGAGGCATTCATATGCTGGAAACGCTCGATTGGGCTGATTGCATAACTGCCCTGCCAGCCATGTATGCAATGTATCTCGCTAATGTAGCTCATTGAATGTGTCCAATTAGCCCGCAAAGGTCAATAAGTCAAAACAATGGTCGGCCTCTGTCTCTGCCTCTATCTCCCTCCCTCGTTTCGTCCAGCAGGACCAGCATTCAATGACGAAAAGGATCTCAGACCGAAGCGAAGCAAACGAAAGTGAAACCAGGATCGATAGCCCCTGCTCGAGGGACTCGAGCGACTCGAGTGACTGACACACGCTCTCCATGTCCAGACAATGGACCCAGGACCGAGAGAATGGCATCAAAACGCGACAAATTCAAACAGTTTTTTGGTTTTGTTTTTTAGTTTTTCGTTCTTTTTTGTGTGTGTGTGTGTTGCTTTGTTCAAGTCAAAGTTCTCAGTTCTCAAACGTTCTTTGTAATTGGATCCTTTTCGAGATCCTTGCGCGTGTGAAGCGCGACGAGTGCGTGTATTTCTATTTTCATATCTGTTGTCATTTCCCCCGGTTGCCTTATTTTCCTTTCGCCTTGTTTATGGCGGTGCTGCACAAAAAACCGAAAACGAAACCGAGGGATAGCTCCCCGGCACCACCACGGCTCGACAGATATGGCGTACGGCGTGTAATTTATGCCAAATATGATAGCAGAGAAGAGAATGTTTGTCGTGGGTGTTTGCAGACATCACGTTTTCCCCGGCCTTTCCTCAATCTTGGTGTGTTTTCCATATGAAAAGTGACAGTTGCAGATCCGAGTGTGATAAGGAAAGCCTGTCCACGGTTCTAGGGGATTGTTAAACAGAAGGGATCGTTGCGGGTAAAATGTAATACATATTTGGATGTTTACAGTTGTTTTGAGTTGAGAATTCTGAGGGAAGGACTTGTTATTTCTGCCACTGCAATGGCAACCCTGGCGCCCAGGAAAACCAAACCGCAACGGAGCAGGAAAAAGCAGGAAGTGTCGAAGCTCTTTCCACACAACAACAACTTCGCAGAAGGTGCGTCTGGGGGGTTGGTGGCAGTAGGGCTTCCTTCTTCTACGGCGTCTGGCTCTATCCCGTCCAGTATTGCAGCTTGGTTTTGGCTTTGGCCAAGTTTTCCGGTTTTTTTCCTACTTCCTATTCAACCCCTGGGCAGCGACGACAAAAAAATTTGCATGTGGCCGCTGTCACTAACGCTGCCGCTGCGAAATTGCCAGATACAAGATACACGTAACGCACAATCCACTTTTAATAATGCAAGAGTGTGCCTGTGTGCGTTCCTTTGTGTGTGTGTGTATGTGTGTGTCGAAGAGAGGGGAGGGTCGGCTTTGGGGTGTTTTCGATAAGTACTTTACGAGAGACAACCCTCATTTTGCGGATTTTTTATGTTCTGACCCGGCAGTGGCAGCACCAAAGTTCATATTTTCCTGCCGGGAACAGAGGAGGGAACAGGGAAAGGAGCGACAGGCGGAGGGCTCTACTCGACATGGTGGTGTGGTTGCTCCCGGGTCTGCAGCGAATAGCCCTCGCATTGGCTGGCCTTTGCAATTTGCAACATGGAATGACTCTGCGATGGGTTTTGGCGAATCGCATTGGCGATTTTGCAAAGTTTGTGGCAGTTCCCCGCCTGGGATTCAGGGGTTGTGGGTTTGGTGGTTCGGTGGTGGCAGCTCGACGGTGGGAGGAGCTCCTGGCAAGCGAATCATCTCGCAAACTGTTGCAAAACGCACAAAATGGCAAACGGGAAGGGCCTGGAATGGTAAACCCTCAGGAAATGCACTGTCCGCCGGTGTCGATCTTGGGTCCGAGCCCAAGAAAGGATTTGTTTGGTAATTTGCATAAGTTTCAACCCAATCAAGAGAATCTCCGGGAAGGGAGTGGAGAGGAAGCCAAGGAATATATAAATGCAAATCAATCGAGACCTTAATGAAAATCGATCAAAATTGATTTGTAGCCTGGTGTGCAGAAACCCAAACACCGCACCCCAAGATAGGCAAGGAAATGAAAGGAATGGAAGGGAAAGGATACGTCCAGGACACCGCCGAAGGAGTTGAGAGCGTGAGAACGTTTCGTTCGGTGGTTTTTGCACGCATAATTTACATAATTTTTAACCAAGTAAATTGCATGCACATCTCATGTGGACCTTATGCAAATGAGCGTCGCTGTGGCTATTGCTGTCTCCCTTCACTGTTCAACCCCCTGCCAGGACTCAGGTGTGCGAGCGTGTCGGCATGCTGGGACGGCGAGGCGCCGTCCACGTCCACTGTGCGCATAATTAACCCCTGTCTGGGCCGCCTGTCTCTGTTTTCCTTTTCCTTTTCCTTTTCCTTTACACATTTTCATTTTCACTTTCGTTTCCATTTAGGTTCTTTTGGCAGTTTCGCAACTCGAGGTATCTTATGCAAATCAGGAATCATAGAAATGAAAGGAGATGGAGGTGAGACGGAGAGGGGAGCTGCGAGGACATCTCTTACCCTATTTTCGCCAAGTGAAAACCTTATGCAAATTTTCCTGTTTGTGGAAAACTCTTTCTGCTGCCACCGAAGAGATGCGAGATCTGCCTGATCTGCGGGATCTTCGCTCTAATTTAGCTGCTGGGTGTCAGGTACACTGGTCGCATCGTCTCCTCGATCGTGAGAACCTTGGGAAATTTGCATAATTTTCTTGAAAATTTGCCGGCTACGTGATCGCGGCAAAGACAGCAGAGATCCCAGGCCCGAGATCTCCGATCAACGATATTCGATGTTGCATTCACATCTCCCTTCCTTTGCACATTCGGATGTGTCAATGACTCCTCGCACTGATCTCTATTGCAATTAATGGAATATATTAAGGGGATTTATCTGGAGACTACATATGATATCCGTGGAGACTTTTTGCCATCGCTGGAGCGTGGTCAAGGGCTTGGTCGAGATGGTAGCTCCATTTTTGGAGTCTGCAGGTGTATTTGAACTATCTCGGTTGGTCAAAGCTGTTGGAGCAGTTTTTTCTTGTCCCTATTGCCCACGCTCCTGGCCTGTTTTGTGCTGGCCGACTTAAAGCTGAGCATTCGCATCGATGCTCCATTATTAGAACGGAAAACTAAAGCAAACAATGTCACATCAAAGCCAGCGAGCCACCCCATCTCCAGCGTATCCACCCACCCACCGTGCCACCCACAGGCAACAGCCCTTGTCTAATATTTTGCACCACTTCAGAGGCTTTCACTCTCACTTTCACCCCACCCCCGGTCGCGTTACGGGCCCCCTCACCGAAATGTGGCAACGGGACATAAAAACTGCTTTTTGCAATTTACATCAACATTTTTATCACCCACCCACCCCCGTCGGCCGGGGGAAGCATCATCCAACCAGGAGTACAGCAACAACATGCTTTTTCTATTTACACATACAAAGATATACTCGTATCACGTGTACTAGATACAGACACGCCCACACCAGCCACTGTCAGCCTCCGTCCTCCGTCCTCCGTCCACCGACCTCCGTCCTGCGTCTTTTTGCGACACTTAATTACACACGCATACGCTTCATTCCACTTTGCGGTACTTCCGCCCCCGTCATCCTCGTCGTTCCACCCACTCCACTCCCCCGCCGAGTACGAGCTGGGACAGGCCCAAACCAGAAATAGAAACGATGCCTGGCAAGGTGTACGTCCCGGGTACAGTCCTGTCCTCGGCACAGATCCTTGACTAAGACTCGAACTCGAACTGCAAATTGTTTTCTCTTTAGTCCAGAAAACGCATAGGAGGAACACAGGAGGGAAGCGAGGCACTCACGCAATCAGAAGATGCCAACAATGCCAATGCCGGACTACCTGCCCGCAGTCCCCGGTGAAGGTGTCAATGTTGCCTTATCATCCCAATGTCGGACCTCTGTCTGCGTCCCCCCCTCCTCCACGACCTCGTCCTCGACCATTCTTCGTTCATTTTTTTTATCTCTGACGGCGATTAATGCGAATAAATTTTATAGTCGAGAATGTGCACTCGCAGTGCGTCCGTTCGGGCCCGGGCCCCGGGCTCGTCCCTTATGTTTTCCTTTGGACCTTTCCATTTCCTTCTTTCTTCTCCTTCGGCTAAGGTTTTCTCACTGACTTTTGTGCCCATTGTCCGCCGTCTGTTTTGGAGTATGTGACTTTTGCTGTTTGTCTTCGGCACCTGCACCAGGAATTGTTGTTGATTGTTCGCTGCGATCCATCGATGCCCGATGCCCGATGCCCGCTGCCCGTTGCTTGCGCGATCTTCTTGCAACTCCGTGAGAGTCCCGATGATCGTTTTTATTTACTTTTTAGCAATTGCTGCTGACTCAGCAGCATCCGAGAGCGTTTTCCCCTCCCCTAATTAGGATTGGGCTTGGAAGGCATCCATTCCGTCCCATCCCATAACAGGTCGGTCTCAGGTACAGCCTGTCTCGAAGGAAGGGATACAAGAAACAGGTTTTCGTTTATTCTTACCCTCATCGTGGTCGCGACACTTGTCCCCGTGCTCGAACACAGCTCCACGTTCCCCTTTCCCCTTTCCCGGCTTACGATCCTCACTCCGTCCATTTGCACGGCCATTGTTTGCGATGTGTTATAACCTTAAGCGATTTCTGACTTTGTCTATCCACTGGCCATGCCTTCGTTTTCTGCCTTTGGGCCCTATTGTTGGGTCTCTGACTTCTCGGAGTCTCTTTGGCACTTTCGGCGGTTGATTTTGATTTTGATATAAAAATACTCGATAGTCGACCTCGACCAGACAATGGTTTTCGTTGTTTCTGTTGATGCTGACTGTGGGAACGCCGCGAATCCTGGCCAAGGACAAAGACGTGGTTTGATAGCCATCGCCTGAGCAGCGGGACCCCGCTATGCACCGCAAAGATGCAGGTTGTCTGATGCAGGGTTACCATAGGATCCTGGGAAAGGGACCTTCCAGCTGGCTCATGACCCTCGGACGCAGTCTGGGTGGGTGAGAAAGAGGCGCACCCAAAACACACGCACTCACACTCTTGCACCCAAGCACACACTATTTATGGACTTCCGTTGGCGGGATGGCGGAAAAGCTACACGGTTCATTTTATTCGCGCCGAATGTGGCCGCTCCCTCTGCCGCCCTCATTACGCACCCCCCCGCTCTCTAAGAAGATGCATTCGTACGCCCAAGCACCACGAGGCGAAACTCGAGTCAATGACCCGGACGGGTGCTGATAAACATGCCAACATACTCGCAGAGCAGAGAGCTCAGAACTAGAGAGAGGGAAGCGCCTCAATGAAATGTTGCAATTGCAATCCAAAAGATATCTGATACACAAATTTAGCTCGCGGGTTGCGCTTGCGCCTGCGCCCGCCCGCATCTTTGTCAATAAAGAAAAATTGATTGAGAAATTGTGAAAATTAAATTGGAAATGGCCTAGAGCTGCGCTGAGATACGGAGGGAGCGAGGGCAGTGTGAATGGTGAAAGTCGGACAATTAAACTGCAAACAAATTTCTGCCAATTATTTCTCATCAATTAAAGGTCCTCGGAAAATGAGGGTCAGCGGGTAGCAGGCGTTCCTTGGAGCTCCTTGGCGGGGAAGGGTTGGACTGGTGGGAAGGGTTCAGTGGCATGGTTTACCTTCCGGCTTTTGTGGCTTGTCAACATCAAATCTGTGCTGGTGTTATCGGATCTCTCATGAATCAATAATCAATACTCCATTGGTTCGGCTCTGTTCGGTTATGGCGGTTTGCACTTCGCTCCCTTCACATGAGAACGCCAATCCCACAGCCTTTTCCTGCCGCTCTCATGGTACACGTTCGTGAATAAATCTGTCAAGCGTTTCTTGGGTGCTGGGTGCCCACGAAAATGCCTCACAAGTCATTGACTCTGGCAAAGGTATCTATCTGCATGCGGTGCGATGGCCATGGCCATTGACGCTGGCGGCCCAGAACGCCAATCGACCAAGACGCTGGCCATGCCTCTACCCCCGCTCTCATCCATGCCCCTACGCATGCCCCACCCCGTCATCTAAGAGCTCTAGTCCACCAATTAAGCCATGAGACCAGGCTGAAGCTGCGCTCAAGCTGCCACAAAATGCAATCAAAGAAGGTTGGAGGAAAGCAAAAACCTCAAAATGAAACATTTTTCAAAAACCTAAAGAAGAAAAACGCATTACACGATGAAGAAAATCGGGTTTTGAACGGGCTACCTGTGCCGGTTTGGTCCCGGTGCCCCAAAAGAGGCCGCAAAAAAAAAAACAACAACAACAGCAATAGGAACAACAAAAAAGTCAGGAGAGAGTCGTGAAAATGTTTTTCTTGGCTGAAACCCAGTCAGCATCATCATCAAAGTCAGAGGCAGCCGACCAGATTTCGTATCGCGCTAGCTGGGGGATTACACAATTTATGCATTTGCCTTGGACTGACCCCGACGAACCCTTACCCTTACCCTTACCCTTACCCTTGCGCTAACCATTCGATCGAGGGCCGCAATTGATACGGAGTAGTGCCTGCGCGTCTTTATGGGTTGACAACTTGTAGGCGTGTTGAATCGCGGAGGGAGATGGGGTTGGAGCGAGAGATGGAGTTTGGAATCAAAATGCATTTGGGACTGGACTGGCACTGGTATTGGGAATGGGCTGCACAAATGTGCAGCGATCTGCAGCGGGAGATAAAGAAGATCGTCGAGACGGAACCTGTTTTATGGCCAAAAAAACGATCGAAAATAAATGAACAAAACTACAAAATGAAATGCATAAACGTAAATCTCACAGCAGGTAGTCCCCGGATGATGCAGATGGAGATCATATGGACTTGGCCTGGCAATGGCGACCTGCAACATTACGTTTGATGATGACTTTTCGAGTTGGCTCAGGGCGTCGCCGGCGACAATAAATTTCTCAATTTTTCCTTGCCCGATTTTGGTTTTGGGAGATCGGGTTTGCTCCAGATTGCAGCTCCAGATTATCCTGTCTGCACATTCTAACAATTTCTGAAATATACAACTGCGCACTCAGCTGCAAGTGAATGAATGTGCACTCAGATCAGCAGCAGGAGGTGGGGAGGGAGAGTGAGAAGGAGAAGGGTTCAAATTTCTGCGCTTGGTTATGTCTGCGTGGGCGATCTGCTTTCAATGTTTTCCCAATTTCCCATGGCAGAGAAAGGGTTGTCTTTGATTGCAAGCGATGGATTGATTCTGGCCGATGGATGCACGGATGCACTTGCGTGGAAAGGCAAACATTTGCATCATCTGCCCCTCCTCCAGTCGATTTCGTGGATGGTGCAGAGGGGGTATAGGAGTGGGAATCCGAACTAGAGTCTCTGTTCGTTCTGCGGTTGGGAGTGTGTGAAAATACTTTCGCGAGCACCAGCAGAAAATGGGCTTGCCGTTTTTCCAATTGAGTTTTCCGCTTTTTTATTTCGGCGATTGCCAATTGGCAGAGCTGCGGGTCAAAGGTTGCTTATCTGGGAAACACTTAAAAAAGGGCGACCATTGGCAAAAGCGGGCGCTGGCTGCGACTTTTCATTGAATGCACTATCTGCAGATCGACTTGCCACTGATAGGCAACTTCTTCAGTATCTCCAGATACTTTCCCCATGCCCGTTTCTCTGCGTGTGTATCTGGATTCGTTGCGACGGACAGCAGAGTGCACCCAAATGGTTATCGCAAACAACAATATCTAGCCGAAAAATGCGTAGACACCGAAAAAGTTCATTGACTTTCGCATACAAAATACAAAAACAAAATGACTACGGCAACAACAAGATCTTTTTCGTGCGTTTATTGCTGCTGTCTGCCTCCATCAGCGGCAACGGCAACAGCAACAGCAACAGCAACAGCAACAACAAAAATAAATATGGCCGCCCCAACAGCGTGCACAAAAGAGCAAACTCCAAGAGAGTGCAACAGCAGCACCAACAACAAATTATATTAAAGTGAAAATGAGCGATAACAACGCACAAACACAGCCATGGCCCCAGGCAGATACAGCCACACATACACTCGCACCCGTGACACAGCGCCACCAGAAACAGTAAACAACAGAGAAGAGAAAAAACAGCGGCTCCCCTCTCAGCCCTCTTTCCCCTCCCCAATGACCCCATGCGATCTTTCGAGAAACTGCATGGCCCGTGCAGCCATTTTTTTGCTGCTTCTGCTTTTTTTAGCCTTGTAAATTTACCTAATTTAATTTCTTCACCCAAAAATATGCTATGAAAAAAAGCTATCCGGTCTTAGTTCGAGAATTGGCCGGGCGATATTTCTACTGGCGCCACCCAACATTTAGTTGCCGATGATACATGTAAAAATACATAAGAGATCGAAGCCATGTAAAGTTGACATTCCAATAGCAATAATTACACTAGGCAACAAAGTTGATCTTTTTCTATGGTAAGGTTCATTTGAAAACATTTTCAAAAACTGTTATTTTAAAAATGTTTTTTCATAGGTTGTTCTTCATGTTTTTATATAATTTAAGTATCGTTCATCTGGTTGTATTGAACATTGCAGTTCTGAAAAGCTGATAAATGCAGTTATAAATCAGACCCGAGAACTTTGTAACTTCAGCTTACTGTATGGAAAATCATATGTTTTCAAATTGATAATTTTTAGCGGTATTTTTTATTTCAAATTTTGAATTTGGTGTTGCGTAGTGTAATCGTAGTTGAAAACACTTAAGTGACGCAGATATGTTTAAACTAAGCTTTAATGTACATACAAATCTGATTCAATAGAATGAGTGTACTTGAAGATCACTAAAATGTTGTTATGTTTTTATAGAAGGTACAGGGGGTACTGGCGGCTCACAGATCCTCCTTGGATGACTCCTTTTTGGGCGCTGCTTTGGTTAGGTTGTGGACGCGAAAGGCCTCCAGAATATTCAGCTTTTGCTGCAGCTCCAGCTTCTTGGCGGCAGTCACTTTGCCGGCTTTGAGGCGCAGCAGTCGCTTAGTCTCCTCTTCGAGGAAATCGTATCCATTCTCGTTGATCTTCCGCATGTACAACACGTAATATTTGCCACTCAGTTTCTCCTCCGGCTTGGAGAGCTTCTCCTGCTGGGTCTCCAGCTGCTCAATCAAGCTAAGCTGAGCATCGTCCGGTAGGTTTGCGTAGTTTTTGATGGCATCGTTGAACTCTTTCAGACAACCCTCGCGACCGATGTACAGCGGGGTGTTGCTGCTGACAAAGGCCTTCAGGTTGTCGAGTGTCACATCCAAGTGGCTGGGGAACCTAATGTACTGCTCCACGCTGCCCTTGAAGAGTAGTATGGCCGGGAACTTCTTGTCGTCGATCTCGAATCGCTCACCCAGAGCCTTGTTCTCCAGTTCGCCATAGTCCTTGATTCCGACAGTGGCCACCAGCAGCTCTCCAGTTACCTTGTGGGCTGCCTTGGAGAAGGCAGCGAATGCCTCGTGCTTCTCCCCGTACGGGAACGCAATGTCAAACTTGACCACGGCATACGGAAAGCGCTCGACGGTATTCTGAAAGTTGATTTCGTCCAAGTCCACGCAGCCGGCACACGAGATTGCCCACGTAGCATGCCGCCCCAGAATCGCCGCCAGCAGCAGTGTCACCAGTATCCTCATCATTGTATTCGTGTTTTGTATGTGCAGAAGAGACTTCTTGTGCCAGAATATAGTGTGAACTTGACCTTTCTTCTGCCGGCCCTCTTCGCGAACTGACTGCGGGTGGAAGCGAGAGCAAAGTCGAGGTAAATTCGAGACGGAGTGTTTTTGTTCTTTTCTCTTGGCCTTTTTCCGCTGCGCTCAACAGATATTGTTTAGTTGCTATAGCCACGAGGAGAGAGGCCCCTACGCTTCGCTCACCTGTGCGGCTCTTAGCGGCGACTTCTGGTTCTCGATCGAGTTGAATGACACGTCAGTGAAACAGTTCTCTCTCTTACACTCACTCAAAACCGGCCGACTCTCTGTTGGCCAACTCTTCGTGTTGGTTCAGCTGCTTCGGTGTCTGTGTTGCTATTGCTCTAAGGGAGATTTATGCTGTAATGCCGGATACGCTGCGTTTGCTCGTTGCTTTTGAGTGCTCCACACAAATCTAGAAATAATTGTCATTCAAAATTTGACACTAACTTTGATGCTGATAGAAAACTCATTACAACAAAACTGATCATTTGGCCAATAGAGCGTGCCAGGGACCCAGGGTAATTAGATATAGGCCATTTAATGCCAGTATAGGAGGGAGTACTCGAAAATGGTCATTTGCCATTGAAAATAGGCTAAATTTTGAGAGACCGATGCCCATATACCCTGTCTCGGGCAAAACCGGCCGGATCGGCGAAGGACTCACTTTCCAGGATCGGGATTATGCAGACTGCAGATTATATGATGCGAGGACTCTTCCGATCACGATCAGCCGAGATACAGCGAACCGAAAAAAATATTTTAATCATTTGCCACAAGTTCCTGGGCCCACATCTCGGCTAATGAGAGTCAGATAGGCGAAGGGCCTAGCATCCCAGAACCAGAAGGATTCAGACTGTCGATCAACATTAATTGCCAATTTCCTGAAGCAAACGGATATCCTAAATAATGTGCAACATGCTCTGAAATTCGGATATTGCTCGTTAGCATCAGCTCGTAAGGACCCAAAGGAGATTATATGGTTGTAAATACGCAGCAAACTGTTCGCCCCGTGCAAGGGTATAAAAAGGTAAAGAAATGAAAACACCTGCATGTGGATGGAAAAACTAACCCCGTTTGCCATAATTTTCATTAGTCAGCAATTGAAATTTTCGTGGCCTCCTTCTCCTACCCCCAGATGGTTAATGGACATTTTCGGCAATTGTCGATTAATAATTCATGTGTGCGGCACACATGTCGGATACCCTCCGTCCGCCCCCGCCCCCGCCCCCGCCCACGCGCGCTCGCTCCACCTACTGCTTTTGTCCCGCCTCCTTGCTGGAGTATCTAGAATAGTTGGTTTAGTTTTTCCATTTGCGGTTTCGTTTGTCCACTCTACGGAAAATTGAACATCATGGCACGCAATTTGGAAAGGAAAAGCATTGCGAGCTTCACACGATCGATATGGGCGACTGGTAAATTATCTTTTTCGATGGGTGGGCGTGTGCCCCAGTTGGTACGAGGAGGGGTAGGGGTTAGGGGTTAGGGTAGGAGTTGATTTAGGGGTGGAGGTGTGTCACTCCAGTTCAGGTGCAAAGAAAACCCTGCTGGCAATGCGCAATTTCGGGATGGAGTACAGGAGTGGGGTAATGGTAATGCGGAGTGGAGTGGAGTTGAGATCCAATAATGGGGACTGACATGCGTGTGTCAATCGCACAAAGGTCAAAAATTACCCGGTGGTGGGAGCTTTATTGACCCAACTCTGTTTGATATGGTGACCTCTTTAGCAACGCGAAAAATGAAGTCCAAGTTCGGGCGTTGTAGTATGTGGACACAGTTCATTGCGTAGTTTTCCGAGCACTCTCTCTTTGCACTTCATTCATTATGCAACACTGGGCCAAGCAATTTGTTAAGTACACCCCCTCCGGGAGCCTACGAAAGCGACTGGACAATAGGCAGCCCTGTCGTCAATTAGCTGCCGTGACGAGCCTTTTATTTTTAACACCCCTCCACCAAGCGCCATACGTCAAAGTTATCCTTTGCTCCAGCTAAACACGATATTGAAACACAACTCAGATTGGCTCCTGGAAGACATCCGCTGCTTTAAAAATATTTATAACGACTTAAAAATAGATAAAAAGTAGTTTTAATGGAGGGGGCACAGCTAGAACAGTATGTCTCACTGGGCAAAGTCGAGGGACCTTCAGCGGACCTCCGTGGGGCCTTCAGGATTTCCCGAGCTGGGCACTCATACTCGTACTCATATGAGGCATTAATAATATAAATTGTGCGCTATTACGTTGGTTGTGAATGGGCCTGGGGCTGCGGCTGGGGTAATAACACAATGACCTTTACGCGAAACGACCAACGGGTGTCCCTGTCCCCACATGGTGCGCGGCGACCAACTGACATTAAAGTGATAAGCGCGCAAATTTCAGGACATGGAACGGCCGCAATCTTCGTGGGGAAATCTAACGATTGCCGCATTGTTTTTTATGGGCTCCATCTATTGGGTTCGGGGCAACAGCCAATACAAAAAGCTAATCGTCCCCTGTCAGGGGGAGGTCCCGACTGGACATGTGCCCCATTTGCATACCCGCTGCCGAACGAAGTGAAGGAGTATACTAGACAAGCGAACAGTGTTCCTTTCATACACTCGCATTCGTAAAGTGGCAGGATCCATGGGTAATTGCAGAGTGGTGCCACTACTGATGGAGCATAGTGTATCTATCAGTTTGACAAAAAATACCATACTTTCGAAATTGCTTTCTTTTTTGGCAGCCCGTCTAATTATGTGGACTACAGTGAACGGAGACCATGAATTTTTCATGGCACACGTATGCCAAAGACATGCAATGCTTGAGGCAACGGACAATTTGGATAGAAAATAGATGGAGTTCAAGGAGTGGGGCCCGCAACTTGCGTAAGAGCCCACAAAATTTCCAACAGTGGAAATTTTTCTTGGTTTTGTTGTTAACTTTTCAATGGGCTGATGGTCGATAGTCAGGGACCGGACCAGAGCACTTGTAACGCTGAAGCTCATCAAATTTTTATGTTGTGGCATAATTCCATAAATGGGCCATCGAATGACCCACCTGAAAACAGCCATATGTTCCCTCCACCCCCACCGTCCACCGACTCGACTGAGTCCACGCGCCAGTCCAATATTTCGCATGCCCAAATCGAAACTGCCAAAGTCCAATTCTCGTCCAAGTGGTCGAATGGGGCAGTAGACGAGCCGGCTCATCATAATCGGTATTTATTGAAAATGTGTTTTTGTTAACCCGTTCTGTTCATAACAATAACCCTCTGCCTCGAATTGACTCTAGAGAGAGTCAGAGCTAAGGGTTGGCTTGGCCGAGGTAGGCCTGACTTCTGTGTGTTTGTTGGGATATGTGTTTATCGCTTTTCATTTGCATTTATTGCCATTTCGATACGTGTGGCCATCATCGCTGGCAATTTGAGGCGTTTAGCGCAAATTTCTTTTCAATATTTGTGCACCCAATAAACCCAATAAACCCAAATTGCTCAGCCCGTGGTCCAGTGGCCAGTTAAGCCTTTATCGTTCTCTGAATTTGATTGCAAATTCGGCTTCAGGTTTATGCGATCTGCGTGCCGGGAATTCGAAAGACAGTCGATACAGACAGTCTTTGGAAAAGGAATGAAAATGCTTTCTTACTTATCAGGAAAAGTTCGGTTCGACTAATTAATCACTTGCATGCCTTATTATGTGTCCAGCGCTAATTACGGCGTTTCAATATTTGTGCAGGGAGTTGTGGGACGTCATGTGCGTACTTCCAAATCAAATATATGTGCTGTCAAAGGCCTAATGATGATTTCTTGGCCGATTGACCAGTGGAGCAGTTTACCTGCCTGTCGGAAAATTCCATTAGAATATGGTCTATTAATTAGCCAAAAGGAATGTGTTAAGTGGTTGTGGGTGGCGTGAGGGGTCAATTAGGCCAGCCGAATTCTAGGCTACAGTTTAAAAAGAGATTGACTACTGTACTCCCATAAACGCTTCTTTTTGGTACGTTCAGAGAAAGTCAGCCGCTATATCTAGAGCCTCGTAAGGATCACCATCACTCACTCTAATATTTACTTATATCCTCTCAGTAAGCATTTCCCCAAGTACATAATCGCAGGGGAAATCCCCGTATAACACTTACATAGCATGCATGCGCATGCGTCGTCCTTGTTCAGAGCGTAAGGACTTCCAATGCGTTAGGAAATTTCCTCGTCGCCGTCCGGGAGTTTGGGCATTTGTTTACAAACAACTGGAGAACAGAACGGGTTCACCACGGGAAGGGTGCACTATCCCGGTTCGGGGGAGCTGCCATGCAAATATTTTCAATAATTACCTCCACTTGTTGCGCAATCCCGAATGTGCATGTGCCCCTGGAAGGACGAGGACTCGAAAAACTTGTCCATTTCATGCAGTCCATTCGTAGGCAATTACTTAGCTACGTGGGTAGGAGAAGGATACGTGGACGGACGGACAGGCAGCGGGAACATGACCAGACAGACATGCAAATTGCAGTTTCATGAAACAGAATTGGATTGCTCCCACCTCTGGAGGAGGTAGCAGGGTGGAGGCGGTCCTTCGCATTTCGCATGACATTTTGCGGTCCCACTGCATTCACTTAACATTCTTTTTCGCTTTGTACGATAACACCACCCTCGCCGCAACGCCCTCCCACCACCTCCTGGGCTGCGCTTTTGTTTTATAACATTTAAGCGCAACCGTCATCAAATCTAATTGGCGTTGTCGCGCCGGAGTGCCTGAAATTGCCGGTCTGCATTTGATTTTTTGCACTGATTTCGATACCAACTGGGGATTACGGACGCCAGGGCTGGGTAGGGCCACCCCCTTGCTTTGCTGCTCATCGAATCAGCGAATCCCAAGGTTCACATAGAGGCCTTACTTAGATATTCCATTACTTTGTGAATCCTTCTCGCGTCTCGGGTTCTTCGGAAACCCGCTGGCCTTTCAGCTAATAACAACTCGAAGAACAACAAAAACTAAAACAATGGCAACAACTTGATGCAATAATTTGCCACAACTTTTATACTGACCACAACAACATGCAATATGCAGCAGGCTCGTCAAAACAATAGCTGCATGGACGAAAAACGAAATATTCGCAAGAGGATTTTTCCAGCGGGCCATTTAAAAATGCATGAGCAGAGAGCACTCAATGCGGTTATCGTGTCCCTGTGTGTGGCGGCCAGTCCGGGGTGGACATGGGCATGGGCATGGGCAGGGGCAGGGGCAGGGGCGTTGGCATGAACATGCAGGTGCAAATTCTAGGCAACCGCAGGCGCCCCAAAGCCCAAGTGAACCGACTGACTGCCTGGCTGACAGACTGACGAATTGACGGCATGGCTCACAAGTTGAACGGCTTTCGTTCGGCATTTTATCGGTGGGGAGCGCACTTTATATCTAAACTATGAATCAATGCATTAGTCAGTCACCTTGTACGGTCTAGTTTAATTACGCCTTTTATGCCGACCCTTTGACTTCAGCACAAGGGCTCCTCTGGCTTAATCGTGACTTAAAAATTGCACAGAAAAACTGAAACCAAAAATAGCAAAGCGAAATTCTTGGCCAATGCCCACTCTCCTTAGCCTCTCTCGACGGCGTGGATGCACAAATATTGCATTACAATCGTTTTCCCCCCTTGGAGCTCACGAGTTGTCACGCGCTTTGTGGCAGGCAACTGCGAATTGGATTTCATGTTAATGCAGGGTCCTTATCGCTGGAGGGGCGCTTGAACGGGTCGCAATGGGTTCATTTGTGTTCTATTTGGCCAGTAATTTCACTTAATTGCGATGACGCTGGGGGTGGGGCCTCAGGCCACCCGCCACCCGTCGCCCGGATCCATGTGCAAAAAGCAGCCCCATTGCATTACTGATTCATATCTTCGCCGCCGTGGCCGGTGCTTCTGGGCTGTTCATCAAATATTCAGACGTTGTGGCTTATTGAAAATGAATGGCAATTCCAGCAAGTGCGAATAGTCCTCGTCCCCTTGAGACCGCGATTGTTTCAGGTTGATAGCCGGCACTCGTTTTGTGTGTACATTTAGGTTTTATTTTTGTATTTGAATGCAATCGTGGTTTACAATATATAGAGTTTCTTTTCAACGTTGCCTTGCACATTCAATATTTAATAATAAAGAGTAATTATAAACAACAGTTGTAATAAAAAAATAAAAATAATAAACATGTGGATGCATTTCTCATAGACGGTTGCGGATACGATACTTCAAAACTTCTTAGTGTTTATGTCATGTGGGTCATCAGCTCGTTATCGTTATAATATATAGATACTCGTATAGGTTGTATAAAAGGTGTACTGCATGTGCTGTGTATCTCGATTTTGTATTTGTAGTTGTAATTTTATGCGTGGGTCGGTGTATATGTTTGTTGTTGGGTTGAGTGTTGGTAGTGAGTGGGAGTGTGCTGTTTACTTCGAAAATCTTTAGAAATAGGTATAAAATCTACTGTGTTTGTTGTTGAATTTCAATCTTCTCGACTGTCATGTCCGGGTTCATGGCCGTCGCTTCCTGCAAAACAAAAGTACGTCATTGGATATCCAGTACACTTCCAGTATGTATTCCGCATAATACTCACTTGTATTGCCTCTGCCAAAGCTTTGTCATGATCGATCGGATCTCCGTCGGATTGAATGGTGATCTTCTGTTCCACACGGGTCTCAACAATCCCATCGCGTTCGGTTTTGTACTGTGAAGGAAGGATGTGATGATGTGAGTCAATAACCATCTGGTAAATCTGATTAGCGTGTTCTGTGGAAGATGCCTCAACCTGAACCCATTCGAACAAGGGACTGATGCATGGAATATAGTACAGTGGAGCGCGTACGAGCACAGGAAATTGGTTGTAGAGGGATTCGAGTAAAAGAGCCTACCTCTGAATACTTACGCACTCAGCGAATGGGGTCAGTGCCAGGGCTGGTCGTACTGGTCGTACAAGTACTTACGGTAATGGTTTCCACAGTGCGGGTTTTACTGCTCACGGTCTGGGTAGAGATGATTTCGCCGTGTCCCGAGTATCCGGGTGTGTCCTCGCCAAGCACCACCCGGGTGCTCTCCACATGGGGGCCAGTGGTTGTGGTCGCGGAGCTCGAGTAAAGCGGAGATTTCTGTCGAGAGAGTCGAGTCAATTCCAGAGATTAGAAACGAACATGCACACCTTACACTGCCTTAGGCTATGATTTTTAAGATAGTAGGTGGAGGGAGGGGATGCAAAACAAACCTGGTTGTCTGTGCGCACCACACTAGAACCATCATATGGTCCATCGATGGGCGTGCCCGAATCGCCCGAGCTGGTCGAGGAAACGCTGTCCCGTCTCTGATACTAAGTTACGCAAAACAGTCACAACAGCGAGGCAAATACAAATCAGGAAAGGAAAATCAAATCAATTCATGCAAAACGAAAAGTGCAGTCATGCGATCTTGGAGCCCATGATCGGTCTTACCTGGTCGCCGCTGGTTACCGTCGCCGTCGTCTTCACCTCCTGGGTGACGACGCGCTGTTGTTGCTTGGTGGGGTCGTGCGTGCGTGTGGTGGCGACGGTCTTCTCCTCCAGCTGCTCGGTCTTGGCGTTCTTGCCCAGATCCTCGTGCGTGGTGGCTGTGCGGGTGGTGACAGCGGTGGCCGTGACATAAGCGCCGCTCAGATCGGTTGGTGTTGCATCAGCCTACGGTAGTTGCGTGGATGATGGTGGGGTTAGTGCGTACAATTCAACAATATTAAACAGCAACAGCATCAGCAACAACAGTAACAACGACAGCAAATAGCAAAGAAAGAAAGTTCATGGAAACTTAAATGGAGGCATACGAAATAATTAGAAGCGTTAGAATAAAGGCGACAATAAAATACAGAGACAGAGAGAGTGAGAGTGAGAGGAAGAGTATATCCCTTGCTAACCTTGTGTTCCTGTGTCGAGAAGGTCACTTCGCCCGTGCCCAGGTTTCGGACCTCCTCCTCCACATTGTGTGTGACGCCGTCGTTGTTCTTGGTCAGCACCTGTTTCGTTGTCGTCTTCACTACGGTGGGCGTGCTCACTGGCTTCCCCAGCTTGGAGCTGGCGCCCGCCTGGCTTGGACTGCTTAGCACAATGTCTTTGACTGTATCGCTGCCATATTGCTGGGTCATATCGTCCTCCGAGCTGCCCTCGGAGTCACGGCGCAGTGCCCCCTTGCCAATGTGTTTGACGCCATCGAAGAACTGCTGACGGGTGATGGGCACCGTCTCTGTGGTGGTCTGCACTTGCGCCTGCTTGCCAAAGTGGGACGGATCGATCTGAGCGTAGTTGAGGATCAGTTTTCCCGTGACCGGGTCTGTTACGGCAGTGGCCGGGTCGATGTCTCCCGTGTTGGGGTCTATGTCGCCGTACTCGCTCTTTATGCGACCCGTCACGGGGTCAATTTCGCCGGTAAGGGTCATCGTATGTGTCACAGTGGTGCGGGCTCCGGCGAAACGGGGATCGTTGGGGTCGACCTGCACAATTTCACCAGTAACCGGGTCAATCATATTATAAACGTAAACGGTTTTGTTGAAGAACTTAAGAACACGCCCGGAGACGGGATCGATCTCGCAGGTCTCTGGGTCGATCTCCTCTGGGCGACCGCGCTCATCGGTCTTGGAAATGAGCAGGATGCGAACGATGACGATCTTTCCGGTCTTGGGGTCTACGCGAGCCAGCTTCGTGTACACCTCGCCGGACTCTGGATCCACCTGAGTGGCGGCGTACAGCGGTTCACCCGTGGCCTTGTCCACCTCGCCGGTGGCAGTGTAAATCTTTCCAGAAGTGGGCTCGATCTTGATCGTGTTGGGGTCTAGCTTGGTCTGTTTCTTGATCTCGTTGGTCTTGGGGTCCAGGTAGCCGTAGATGGTGATGACGTAGCCCGTCTTCGGGTCGACGCTGCTGGAAATGTATTGCTGCTCCTTGGTGCTGGGATCGCTGGCACCCGTGGGCACCCAGATCTGGTTCGACTTGGGATCCACAATGATGTCTTTGTCCTTGGCGGCGCTGACCTGTGCAATGGGTGCCTTAGTTGCGGGATCTACGCGCTGCTGCACGATCCTCAGCGAGATTATCCTGGCATAGTCCTTGTCCGGCTTGTTGTTCTTGGGGTTGATCTGGTTCTTCAGCACAATCTGGCCGGTGGCAGGCTCGATCTTAATGTCACGCGTCACTGTCTTACCCGACTTCGGGTCGTTGAAGGTGATCGTGTGCTTAACCAGATCGATCTGGCCGTACTTCGTATCGATCTTGCCAGCCTTCGGGTCGAACTGACCACCGGAAGTCTCCACCTGAGCTGTCTTTGCATCGATGATGTTCTTCTTCGAATCGAACTTGCCGGCCAGCGAGGTGACCTCCACTATCGGGTCGATTTGCTGGCCCACTTCGATCAAGCGGCCTTGGCTGGTATCAATCTTGTTGGTCTTAGGATCGATGACACCCAAAATGGTGATCTGGCCAGTGCCTGGATCGACCTTGACGTTCTTGCTCACCACGATCTTTCCGGACTTGGGATCGATGGCCTTCAGTTCTCCCGTGCGGGTATTAATCTCTCCGTACTTGGTATCCAGCAGGCCAGTATCCAAATTCAGGACTCCCAGAGAACGCTCAACCTCCCCGTTGACGGTATCGATCTTGCCGGTGGCGGGATCAATGCGGCTGGTGATCACCGTCAGCTCCACCACCGGATTGTCTTGCGGGGTTATGCACACAATCTGGCCAAGCGTGTCATCAAGGCGTCCAGTCTTTGGATCTGCTACACCGGAAACCAAGTGCAGGTTGCCCGTTTTTATGTCTACATCGCCCTGGAACAGCTCCTTCTTTCCCGTCTTAGTGTTGAGGGCCTCCAAGGTGCCCTTCTTTGGGTCAATCACACCATACTTGGTATCGATACGTCCAGTAGCTGGATCCAGGATCCCTGTCGAGTGTTCAATCGTTCCGTTTTCGGCATCAATGCGTTTTGTAGCTGGATCATACTTCGAGGTAATGACCATTATCTTCACGCGCTTCTTCTTAGGCTTAGCAGCGGCTGCTGCGGCTGCTGTTGCTGCTGCACCAGCTGCTGCACCTGCTCCTGCTCCGGCAACCACACCAGGACCAGTTTTTGTGGGCGAGCCAGGCTTCTTAGCACCTCCAGCACCAGCAGCTCCAGCAGCACCAGTCGCACCAGCATCACCCAAGCCCACGTAGCCAGGCTCCTTGTTGTAGCGCTGAGACTCAAGGAAATCTGATGTCGGATCAGATATGGGCTTATAGCTGCCCGGTGCCCCGGAGGAGTAGCCCTGAGGACCCTTGGTTGGGGAATAGGAGCGCTTCTGGGCATCGCTCAGGGGTACAGCGGCGGCATCCACAGCACTGCCCTGGAGCTTGGCTCTGGTAGTTGGCGATAGATTGCCGTCTTGCAGGAGCTTGGCCCTGGACTTGGGCGACAGTTGGCCGCGGTTCAGCTTGTCCTGGGTGCGGGGTGACAGCTGTCCAGCTTTGAGCTTCTCGGCCGTCTCCTTCAGGGCATTCTCGTTGCCCGGAGCATAGTTGAAGGCCAAGCCGATCTTCTTCTGCTGTGACGTCGGCGACAGCTGCTCTTGACCATCGGCACCAAGGTTCTTGGCATTGGGATCCTGGTCGTAGCGGAAGCCGCCCGGTGTGTAGGATTTGCGTGTGGGGCTAGTGTTGCCGTCGGCACCCACGGCGTACTCATAGGGACGTGTGACGCCGGGAGTCGCCGAACCGCGATTCTTGGCGGCATTTTTGTTGGCCTCATCCTGTTCCTGCTCGCCGAGACCCGAAGTAACTACCAGACCAAGTCGACCCACTTCTTTGTCCTTGTCCTTTCCGGACTTGTCCTTGCCATCCTTCGATGGTGAACCGCTCTTGCTCTTGCGACCCGAGGAGAATATGCCAACGCCCTGGTCGTATGTGACGGCCCCAAATGGCGACAAATCAAAAGTTTCAAACATAAAACGAAAGATAAATTGGAGGGGAGAAAACAAAATTAAAATTCGTACACAACGTAAATAATAATAAGGATAACTTAAGATCGATTCGGATTATCTACAAACTATCGAAACTTACGGGTAAAACTTAAATGAGGTGTTTGGGGTATGGTTGGGGTGGAATGGGATGGGATATGTACACAAGGTCGAGCGCATTCAGTGCGAGTCTATCCCTTAGCTTACGAGTTACGAGACTTAATATCTAAACATCGGATGGATACTTACACGTCTGCCGGACTTGTCGGACTTGTTGGAGTCGTTCAGCTCGTCGTTGCCTAAACAATTGCAGAAGAGTGAGACTTAATTTATGTTCCATCTCAAAGATACTCACCATTGACTCCCGACCCTGCAGCGGCAGCGGCAGCAGCAGCAGCGGCTGCGGCTGCCTTGGCCGCCTTCTCTGCCCTCTTCTTCTCATCCAGATCTCTCTTCTCCTTCTCCTTGCGTTCTTTCTCTTCCTTCTCCTTGAGCTTCTTCTCTCGGAGCTTGGCCTCCTTCTCCTCGTCCTGCGGGAAGTGAGAAATAAGTTAGAGAACATTCCAAAACCGTGGACGCAATAGACGGAATAGACGAATTTTCGGGATAAAAGGCAACATGCTGTGCAATATAAGGGCGGGGGCTTGCTACACAAAAATAAATGAAGATGATTATATACAAGCGTGGAAATTGCTATGGGGATGTGAGGACTTGCTTATGCACTACTTGCTCAATGATTGTTTTGTGTAGACTGTACTTGTTTGGCCTGCAGTGGGTTAAATGGTATTTACAGCTTGGGAAAGGTGGGGGGATATTGACGCCACAAAATACGAAAAAAATATAGATAAACACTCAAAGAAGTCGGATATCAAGATAGAGTAAATGAATGCACACAGAAAAGGATTTAAGGACTACAATTGACGGCACAGTTAGGAGGTTTTTTTTTTGTTTGTACAGAAATTACCATCTCAAGATCAAGGAACTGCGCATTCAGTGGTTACCGGGATTTGGGAAAGTCGTTTATGAAATCAAAGCAAAAAAAATAAATTAATATGTTCACAAGATTGATAAAATACAATAATATATAACAATATATAGATATAGAGAGAGATATATATGCAAGTGGTAAGCCCTGAACGGAACAAATAAACCTCGGGGGAGTCTTCAAATAAAATCCTTTCATACTTAAGCTCACAACATTCGATAAGCAGAGAGTTCAAAGCCGAAAAGAAGTAAATTAGGAGAAATCGAGGGAAGTAATCGATTCTGATACGGTTTAGGTAGAAAAGTGTTCACGTTAACCTGAACTTGGGGCGACAGTTCGATCTCGGCGGAGCCTGCGTCGGCCGCCTCGATGCGGGGCTCGTAGTCACCCTCGAGGGAGCTCTGCGAGGAGGCCGAACCTGTGCCGGTGCTCGATTGGCGTATTAACTGGTTAGTTTTTGGGGGATGTACGATTCGGGGTTTTAGTATGGAGTGGTAGGGCGAGTCAGTTCAGGCCACAAAGGGGGCAGGCAGAATTACGAGCACATCATTATCATTATCGTTATCGTTATCATTATCATTATCATGGATGGTGGGTCACCAGAGACGAAGGCCAAGACGAAGATGTACACCATGTTGTTGTATCGGTATTTAGTGGTTGTAAGTGCGTGTGCGTGTGTTTGTTTGGTTTGGTTTGTGAGTGAGTTAGTAACAAACCGAGAAGAAAGTACAAAAAATATTTTGTTAAGTCCGAAAATCGTTAAACACGGTCATCTCATCTCAAGCTAAGGTCAAGCTAGGCAAGTGCCAGCCGGAATCCTCAGTCAGCAGCGTCAGTTACCTTGTCCTTCTTGTTCTTTATGGGACTGCGGCTGTGCGCGTCCGCATCATTTCCTCGGTCAGCCCGGTCTCCTCTATGGTCCAGGGTGCTGCTCTTCCGAGCCACCTTTTCCTTCTCGGCCATGGCGAGCGCTAAATGGGAATGGAAAGAGAGACATCAAAACTGCGATATAGCGATATAGCTAGTCAAGTCCTACCGTCCATGCTGCGCGACGTGAGGCGCGCCCCCGATAGGGTTCGGTCAAACTTGGGCGCCGTACGGTCCACGGGCGTGGCCCTAGTCTCGTATTGGGTGCGTCCCTTGTAGCGGTACTTCGACCCGAACCTGGGGAACATGGTGGACTTATTGTCCGGCTCTGGCGTCATCAGGCGGAAGAAGGTGTGATGCTCCACACAGGACTTCCACAGCTTTTTGGCGGCCCGATGGTTGGCAAGCTTAAAACCAATGGTCGATTCGTACTGCTCGAATTCGCCCGGTCGTATCTTGATGTAGAAGTGGTGACGCTTGTACGAGATCTTCAAGATCTTGGGCCAAGCGAAGCGGTTGATGCGCAGTCTGCAAGCGAAAGAGACGACGAATTAGCGAAATGTTGGGCTTCAGTTTGAGAGGCTCTCACTTGTCGCGGTAGACCAGCAAACCGGAGGCACAGACGCCCAGCATAATGTCCACTCCCTCGGAGTCCTTGGCCGGGTGCAGGTCCACGCCGTACATGGCCAGCTTCTTGGCGTTTTCCAGGTAATGCAACTCAGCCTCGGCAGGCGATTGGCCCCTGAAAGAGTAGGATTTGTTAGATGATGCCCAGCACCAGCTTTGAATGCGTTTCACTCACTTGTGGGTCTTGTGCAAGTCCATGACTTTTTCCTCGAGCTCCGGCGTTTGATTGGGAGCAATTTTGAAGTCTTTCAGATAGGCGCGAGTGGGCATATCCTTGGCATCGTAGTCGCCCATCTCCGACTGGACCAGATACGAGCCGAGCAGAGCGTGGGTGACAAAGGTGCATGGCAGCCTGCCCTCCAGGATGTCGTTGCGCACCTGCAGGCACAGGTGGTAGCGCGTGATGTCTTCCTGCAGCTGCGACGGCTCCGGGGGATAGAACTTCACGGCAAACGACAGGGGCCACGGGTCTGTGCGAAAGAACTTCGCCACGGGCTTCTCCAAGTCCAGCCAAGTGCGCAGGTCTGTGGGGGTCTCATAGGTCAGACCGAAGTAATCCTTCTCAATGATGTTCAGGCCGGCACAGATGGAGTTCACCAAGTCGCGACCCTTGGCCTTCCGCTGTGTGTGTGTGTGATTGAAATATGCCATTGATGATTGCCATTGCGATAAGTCGTGCTTGCAGGAATATGTATATATACTTACATCAATGGTCACGTCCAGAATGGACCCATCGAGGAGGGTAACGCGGGCTAGAGCGGCCTTTGAGAACGTCGACGAGTTGCTCTTTGGCTTGCTCTTGGTCGGCGTTTCCGGCTCAGCGGGCGCGGACGGTTTAATTTCCGCTGGCATCTTTCTCTTCTGGGGGGCTACGCCAGCAGCTTGGAGGACGCTGCAAGCAAGGGAAAACTTTAGTTGGTGCAACAGTCGATGCCCCTGGCTCCCAGCACAAGGGGACGGCCGGATGTGCCCACTCCTTCTGGTCGTGTGTGGGCGCCCTCGCTCATTAGGCGTCTGCAGCTAGAGCGTAAAACATGCCATAAAGTTGCTCAATTTGCCTGGCGCCAGTTCGTAAACAAAATGGGGCACAGACCAGCAAGGAAGCAACCAGCTAGCAGGGGTTTCAACCCTCGGGGGCAGCCAGCGCTGGTGCCGGGGCGACTATGATGTCATGCGAAGACATGTCGCTGGCGGGGCTCTAGTCGGTACTTACTTGAAGCTGGCTCAGTAGTTTCTCTGCAACAGCTCCCAGTGATTTAGCGCTTTGTCGGGGAGCTGCAAAGATGGGGAAGTCGAGAAAAGGCCCATTAAATGTTGAATTGCAATGGTTAAAGTTTAACTAGCGAAAGCCACAGCCGCATGCCATTCCCTCTAACAAGTGCAGACAGAAACGAGTTGCGTACTCGTAAAGCTTTCAAGCCAGGCCATAAACAGCACATCAGTCCGCACTCGCAGATCTATGGCTGAAGATTCCCAGGTCCTAACTAGTGCTGGTGTATGCCTGAAGCGAGGCCTGAGCGGACTTTCAGCGGAAGTCCTTTGCAAAAGCTGAAAGTCAAATGATCTTTTCAAGCTCACGTTTCTTGAAGTTCAGCAATGACAGACGTTGGATACAATCGAATACGATTATGTCTGCGTGTATGTGGGTGTGTGTGTGTGTGTTTTGTGTTATATAAGCCGGCAAGTCGGGGCTGCGTCATGTTCTACTTCTTATCCCATTCCGTTCCCATTCGCATTCACCCGTTCCCGTTCCGTTTGCGGTTTACGTTTAGCGGGACTTGAAATTGTGAAACGTCGCTATCGCTGTGCTCTCTCCGAGCTCTGGGCTGGCCCCACCCAGAGAAGCCTCTTGAAGCCTTCAATCAACGCTGATTGAGGCCTTAGTTAACGGGAAAGGAATGAAAGTCAATTGGCAGAAGATGCACCGACCGATTGCACTGCGAGTTCAATTTAGTGTTTAATTGATTTCGAATGGGGTATACCACGATGCCAAGGAGTGGGGGTACGGCACGAGTATTCACTGAGAGAAAAAGAGCTAGCTGAACCAGTTTTGCAGAGTTTTATTGATGGGCCAGACTTACAGGCACAGCTGCGGAGAACGACTATTTCCAGCGATCCAAAATATACAATATAAACGCAAAAACAAAGTCTCAAAGAACATCGCAACACAATTTCAATTTCGGACAACGGACAGCATGGACAGCACGGACGGGGGGCGACAGCACGACCCCAAAGAGAATAAACTCTGGTGGCGTCATCGTGCGTTCAAAATTATACGAAAACTCACAAAAAAATATGTATGTTGAGAAGCAGACCAGCAGACCCAGAACCAGAAAAGCAGACAAACATCTAATTTATTGTATTTTATTTATTTTTTTTCTTCTGTATATCACGAGGAGCATGTGTATGTATGTATGTGTATGTAAGTGTGTCTGTTTGGCTCTATATAGCATTATTTCGGCTGTTCTGTGCTGTGTGTTTATTCCCATAGTTGAAGGTTGCGCATACGCAATGTTGACATCATCGAGAGAAGGTTGCAATTGTTGGATTGCTGTTACTGGTACTCGTAATTGCAATTCGCTTGGATTGGCTTCGATTCGATTGAGAGCGGTAGCGAGATGTGACTGAGGGCACACTTGAGTGATCATCGCCGACCGGTGAATCAGCCTCATTATCTCCGGGCACCGCATTGCAAATTTGTTTGGCAGCAAATCCAAAACAAATCGAGCAGATAGCATGTAATACTTGTGCACGAGCATGTTCCTTATGCTCGTATCGCATTAACGATGACATCATCAACGTCGCAGCGTCAGAATATGCCATGAAATCGAGAGCTATTTCTAGAGTATATTGAAATATTTGCAAGAGGTGCCGACACCCAAAAAACAGAAGAGAACAGCATTCGCTTCAATTGAAGGGGGTCGAGGTGAAATCCATCAAGTGCGAGAGCCAGAAGCTGGCTCTGGGCGATTGTCTAATCATGACGGCGATGCTGTAGTCGGGGTGCGAATAGATACATCTGTATGAAAGAGACTCGGATGGACGGACAAACAATGCGGCACGTATGCGCTGTGCATACACATGTAGAAGAATATTTCTGTATACATATTATGAATGTAACAAAGTTCCATCCACATACAATGAACAGCACAACAAAAGATTCCCCTAGCCCTCGCCCTCGCCGGTCATCACAATTGAGACTGCCACTCTCGAGTGCTTCTGGGCGTAGTCTGCTTCTGCTGCGTCTGCTCCTCCTTAATTAAGTTTCATTTAATACAACTTAAATCAAATTCAATTTGCATTGGGTCTGTGCAAACAAACGCTTGCCGAAGGGGGGAGAGTATGAATGACGGATAACTGGTGTATCTCTAGATATTACTCATTTCATTTCATTCACTGCTCACACTCCACTCGACAGTCTGTCATCATATTATGTCACCTGGCGGTGCCGTCATGACAGTTTACAGGGTATGCGGAGAACTCCTCGGGACCCCTGCCCGGATTCTGAATGAACTTTCGCTTTAAGCCCATTAGCATTAAGCATTTCCTCGCCGGTAAAATGCACAAAACTAGTCGGACTTGCCATTTTCCAAACTCAACGAACCGTTGCCAATAAATTGTGTCTAAAATGTGCTGCTATTCAAAGTGGCTTTTTGACAGGCTAGTGCTCAACATCCGTCCGTCCATAAACATGGCCCCGCTTCCGCGAGCAGAGATCTTTGGGAGTTTGGGAGTTATTTCTGGACTCACGCAACACTGAAAGTTCCACTGGAGTTCACGGGGTCTCTCTGGTTTCTTTTTTGCTGCTTTCTTGGGGTGCGAGCTAGGGGAAATCGAATGAGAAACGCGTAAACATTCGCGCCTTCTGGACGTGCGTGTATGTGGGTCAATCAATACAGTCGGCAAGAGGGTGTGTTCTGTCTTGGGAAACTCGGTGACTTATCGGCAGAGCGGAACTGCATTTGTGTGAGCCGTGCAGGAAGGCGACTCAGGCGCCCCGATAAGCCAGATCCGTTCCCATTTCGCAACCGTATCGAGCACCAGCCTGGGGCCTGCAGCGGGGATGACCACGAAGTGTAATCGCTGGCCATCGACAAATGTGGACCGAGCTGACGAGATGGGTTTCTTGTCATCGCCTGCCACTTTTGGCCAGCTCAAGTGGCAGCTTTACCCAGTGTCGGTTGGCTAATTACCAGCATGATCTGATCGGCGTTCGCTGACAGCTAGCACCACCGCGAGAGACCCTCACGTCACCCACACACCCGTACTCTGTCAATAGCTATTTAAAGCACTCGACTCCATTTGGCCAACGAACTCTGAATGCAGTCGATGCTGCTGTTGCTGCTGTTGCTGCCACTGCCGCACCCACATCACCGCAATTTGATTTCTGCTCATCCGGAATGGGAGGGCGGAGCGCGACTAGGGCTGGGAGCAAGGCTCGGCAAGTAAACAGCCGCCACAGTGGATAATTTTGTCCACTTCAGCGATTTTCACATAAATCATAGACCTATGGACGTCCCGCCAGCGACACAACCGCCGTTCCAGAACAAAAGTAAAAATCGATGCGACAACAAATAAAAACAGAATGCAAAATGATGGGGGGGCGCACGGAAGGAGGCAGAGTAGCTGGAAGCGAGCTGGAAAAGCTGCCTTCCGTCTGATTGAGTTTGTTGACAGATTAGATTGGTTCCATGGGCAGAGCGGAGGGATAAGGGGGGTTGCTAGAGTGAGCTAAGAATACGAGAGAATCATCCTATATTTCGATTACACTTTCGGACTCGTGGAGATCTCCCCATCGATGCGATCTTGCCACTCTGGCCCGTGGCCTAAAACATCAGTTTACAATGCAATTGAATTCTCTCTTCGAGCTGCTCTCTCTCTCTCTCTCACTGTCTCTCTCTCTCTGGAGAACCCTCTCTGGTGAGCTTCTAACGCTCCCAGACACACCTTGTTGCCTCTCCGCCAACGAATTCAGGTTTTCCATTCCATTCCACTCTCTGACTTGTCTCTGATTCCGACTTTTGTTGTTTGGCCATGTTTGCGTGCTGCCAAGTCGTTAGCTAGCGCTCTCGCTCTCCCTCTCAACCAATCTCTCTCCCTCTTTCTGTCACTCCGAGTATGCTCGGATTTTATGATAATTTTCTACTTGCTTCGTAGCTCGTTTTTGTTGTACAGTTATTAGCATGAAGTCGCTGGCACTCTCCTCACCTCAGTGCCAGCTCCAGTCCCAGGCCCAGCTGCAGGTCTAGCGCTCGTTTGCTTTGCTCGGCTGCTTTATCTGTTTGTCTGCTGTGCAGCCAATTTCTTGGCTTGCAACCGGTTTCTAATGCAAGCTCCACTTCGCTCTCTCGCTGCTCGCTTCTCTCCGTCTGGCTTCCACTTATGTACATATGTATGTATGTACATTGCATGAAGAAGTCTTTATGTTAATGTCTACAACTATTTGGGTCAAAGCCCAGAGCTCTCCAGCCCCTTTCGCGGTCGCTGCCACGTAAACAACTTCTTGCCAGGCCCGGCTCCGCCCCCCGAACAACCGTTGGCAAGTCAACGCCCCAGGTTTTCCGGGGATTGTGAAAATGGTCTTGGTCTTCGATGACGCATGGCTGAGGAGGCAGGGGCACAGTCACCTGCCATTCATAACTCATAACTATACACACGCATGGCCTTTGTTTTGGTGGCTATCTTATCAGCCGCATTCTAGCCGTGTTCCCCTAGTTGTACGGTACGGCTAAAGGCTTTGCAGTTTTCCTGCTATGCTAGGCCTTCGATATCGAAATGCCAATGCGAAAACCCGCTCAATGGTTGATAAGCAGTTGGAAACCTGCCCGACGGCGCGCCGATCGATTCCCATGGCCCCAGGCGATCTATTTTGGTCCCAGTGACGTCGACATGGTAGCCCCTATAAAGCGACAGACGTGGGACAAATGGAACACGCAGTTGGATGGGATCTATCCACCCTGTGGAATATGTCGCATTCCAAAATTACAAACGCCTCTATGTATAGATACGCACACGGGCGGCACAAATTGCTTTCAGATACATTTGTATCTGATCGGTGTTGTGGAACGTTTCCTTGACTACCACTGCCCAATTGGAACCCTCCCCTGTTGCAATGCCTCTGGCTGGCGGCACAGCAAATGGCAAAATGCGAAGGAACTGAGGAAAACACAAAATTCGGTAAAGGAAAAGTGGAGTAAGGCGAGACAACAGTAACAGCAACAGCAACAGTGTGGGACGAATACACGCGTACAGTGGACAAAACAAGAAACGGAAAGAATACCGTGCCAAAAGATACTCGGAAAGCTTGATAGCTCACAGATACAGATGCAGATACAAATACAAGCGCTACAACTACAACTATGGCCAAAAAACAACTCTCTCCCTCTCTTTGGCTCTGTCGGAGAGCGGCTCTCTCAGCCCGTGTATGTGTCTGTGAGTGAGTGGCTATGAAGTCATTCTGGCCCAAGCGTATATGTGTGTGTCGGAAACATAAAATGAGACCGAAACGGAGACGGAGACCGAAAGCCACAGAAAACTCCCGACCACAGCCCAAAAAATAAAAAAAATCTAAGCAGCCCAGCAAAAGGCGCGATTCTGGTGAAACTTTCAGATACTCACCAAGAAGTCGTCGCTCTAGAATCCTTTTGATAATCCACGGGAAGGATACGTAGATGAAGATGGCTCTGTGGCTGTGGTTTAGCTGTTTTTTCTTGTTTTCACTTTCACCAACTGCTTTTCCCGATCTCAATTCGATTCGATTCCTACTGCACTCACACAAGCTTATGCAAATAAACAAATTCTTGGACACTTTTTTCTTTTGAACGCGAAAAAAGATAATTTGTTGTTGTCGTTGAATACCTGTTGAAATTTTACGTGAGTTTGAGTGAGTAATAGAGACTAGAGTGAAAGAGAGCGATAGACAGGGGGAGCGAGGGTGGGAATATAGGCGTGGGCGAGTGGGAGAACTAGAAAACTGCACGGAAAGTGGTAGCTAACAAATTAATTTCCAATTTATTTTTAAACACACTGGCGAATTGCGCGCTTTTCTATTCGCAATGGGGATCTTGGGATCGGATCGCAGATGCTTCTCGGCCAAGTGCTGGCAACCCGAAACGTACCGTCTTTAATAATATTCGAGTAGGCCCAAACCCAACCGTTCGGATTCGCAGTTGAAAAAATATTGGGAGAGCAAAAGATTGAGATACTTCACTGAAACGCAAAACTGAGCATGGCTCTCTCTTGGTTTGTTTCTCACGGTCTTCTTTGAGGGTGGTTCGCTAGCCCATGGTAAATTCTTTCAGAAGGTACGGTGTTAGGTGCATTCGAACGCATGGTAAATGGTATAACTAAATTAGGCGTTCAATAATATTAATTCCAGTGCGTTTTTTATGGTTTAAAACAATTATACGAATTAGCTGATTGGATTTACAAGTTTGAATTTTATTACGCCTTTCTATTTTCTACATTTAATTAATGTATGCACTTTTTACCTTTATCCTCATCGCTTGCGGTAGAGGCAAGGCTTTAGAGAGAACGGCTTTAGCTTGACTGCCTTGTCCACATGCCGCATCTTCTTGAAGTGGAAGAAGTAGAAGTAGTTGACGGCCACATCTTTCTTGACGAGATCGAAACCGCAGGCGCCGACGCTACGAACGAAGTCTCGGGCATCCTCAAAGCGCGACTGAATCTCCGCAATGTAGACGCTTCCATGGAGCTTGAGCACACGGTTTGCCTCCAGAAAGAAGTCGTTTAAGTTGGTACCCATGAGCGAGAGGCAATAGACAGCCACGTCCAGGCATTGTGGTTCCAGCGGTGTATTCGTAATGTTGCACGGTATGATGTCGCCTCGAGATGCCACCAAGTCCATAGAGAATACCTTGTTGGGCAAGGACTGGGCCAGCTTGCCATCTCCACAGCCAAAGTCGCCAATGATTGTCGTCTTGGGCAGTCGTTTAACAGTCTTGATGATGCGATTTAGCGGATTCGCTGGCCACTTTTCCACTTGCTGTCGGTAGCCGGCATGGTAGGCATCGAATGCGGAGGCGTCTGAGCGGAACATGGCCTCCGCCTTGTGGCTGTTCATTGTGTAGAGTTGTTCATTGATGTATCGGAAGCGTCCGCCCAGGAGCTCCGTCTGGAGCTTGTTGGCCAGCGAAGGTGCCGCCTCAGTAGTTGCCGGCGTCACTTCCATTGCCTCCAGTGCAGCCTGCGCCAGCTCCGGCTTGAGTCCCAGTTGTTTCTTGCCACCTTTCGTCGTTTGAACAGGAGGACGCTGCTTTTCCACGCCACCAGATCGCACTTTGTGCATGGCCCGCAATTCGTCATCTGCCTCATCGTCGGACGAGGTGTCTGCTGGCGGAGCCAAGGGTCCTCCACCAGGTCTGTAGCGAAATCCGCCATTAGCCGGAGCAGTCTCCGCCTCAGCTGCCGCCTTTGACTTCTTCTTCTTGGGTTTTTTTTTCTTCGACTTCTTTGTGGCACCAATTCCGTTTCCTGCCGAGGTCATCGGCATAAAGTCAATTATTTCGGCTCCATCTTCCCAAGGAGGAACTTCAAACGGCATCTTGAACAGAATTTTGTAAACAAATGTGTGGAACACGTGAGACCGAAACTAAATGGGCTAGTGCGTTTGTCAAGTGAGTGAGACAAAACGAATTTGTGAGAAATACCATAGCGCGTTTTGACGGGCGCCAAATTCAAAACTGAACCGGTCGTACAGAGTTTTTTCAAATACTTTTATTTTTGCACTAAACTAGAGTTCAACAATTTTGTGTTTCTGTTTTCTTTTTTTTGTATTAGTTTATAATTTTCGGTTTTACGCTTTGTCATAAGAACTAAATAACTTAAGATCTAGAGAATATTTTTACAACTGAAGACGTAATGTGCTGTTCGGAAAGTTTTCTTTTTTGATTTCGTATAGCCTAAAAACGTGACTACGACAATCAGTTTAACACACAATACAGAAAGGGGCCGTTTCAGCCATTTAGTTTATATGTTCAATTTGCATGTAATTTCTGTGTGTTATTAGTTTAGAAAAGTCTTAATTTCTATTTTTGTTTCCCAACAAACCGTATCTGCTTTGCATTCCTAAATACTCGTCATTCATTCATACCCTTCTCACGATGTGCAACAGATCGCATCGAATCCTACCAATTTCGTTATTGAGCCAATTCAAAAGCAGATTTAACCACCTAAAAACATTGCGATTTACAATTGCTAAAGACTATGTAATATTTATTAGTTTCTAATTGCCTTAGTGGATCTCGTAATGTATGTATGTAAATATAATTGCGTGTTTATAAATATGTATAATTGGATTCTGTTGCTTTCGCCCGTAGCTGACTATTTATAAACGTATTTATTGGCTTTGTGAAACGTGTACACAAATCTCTAACATAACTATTGATTACCGTAGGGTAGGTCATTAAAGTTAGTTGTATAAATTAAAGCATTTCTTTGTAATACAAAAATAGAACTACAACGGAATCAACGTAGCAGACGCAGACTGTGAGACTTACGAGTATCTAATGTATGTATTGTATGTATTTATATCGAGTGTATCGGCAAAGAATAGCGCAATGAATTGGGATTAAGACTCTTCTGTGTATTGGTTGTGTGGGATCTCTTGCGTATGGATGCTGCCTCTACGTGCGATAAAATTGCGCTAAGTAGCTATCGAACTCTCGACATGTAAGTGTATGTAAGTGGCTCTATCATCTATCATCTATCGTCTATCATATACCATCCATCTATCATCAGTAATCCAATTCTTAGTTCTACGAGTAATTAAATTACAGTTATTAGTTGACGACGACGACGACGGCGCCTGCTTGCCATTAAAACGTATTGTGTAGCGTATTATATTTAAAATATAACAAGTGGATTATGCGGGCGCCTAGTAACTGGCCTCGTGGCCGGCCAAAATGTACAGATCGTGTCCCTCCTCACTGCCCAGGGAGCCAGTCCTAAGCAGCTGACTCTCCAAGGCAACAACCCTGCAAAAAAAAGATAATATCAAATGTAATACCAACTGAATGGATCATGGATCGTGCTTACTTGTCGCTGCCCAGCAGCCGGTAGGTGCGACTCATGTCCTTGATCTCCTGCGTCACCTCACCATTGCGCAGCGACTTCCCCTGCATGCCGTGCTTGTGGAATGCCAAAACGCTGTCTGGTAAGCAAACTGGAATGAGAATGGTCAAGTGTGGCGGTTACTGATGGAAGGTGGAGGCGCAGCGGTGGGTGGGCCATCTCTTACCAATACTGTCTACGTTAAAGTCAAAGTTAAGCTGCGATACCATCTTCTTGTGCTGCTTGGGGTTGCCTTGGAGCGTGACCACCTGCATCACATTGCCATAGCAGACGAGAATGGCGTCCTTCTCCACCTGGTGCACACGCACCACCTTCAGGAGGTCGCGTCGCGGCACCATCGTGGCCATGGCGTCATACTCCAGGTCCTCCGAGTGGAACCAGCTGGCACCTGCAAGACAAATCCCGTTTAGACCTCCTTTGCCCATGCCCTCTGCCGAAGCAGCATCCACAACGCAACTGTTCATGTTGATCAGCTCCAGCTTGAGGCAGCCGTTCATCGCCTTGCGCACTCCCGTGCACACAATGGGGTACTCCAGCTCCGGCGTGATGATCATCTCGAAGACGGGCGTGTGTCCGTTCTGAACGCAGCCGTGACCTCCGCCCAGGATGCTGATGGCCGGCCACTCGCACTGCTTCAACAGCATGAACTTGTTCAGCGGATCGTACCACTGCATCAGGAAGATGCCGCTGGGCGTCGCCCCGCACAGATACTTGTATCCGTTGTAGGGGTTCCTTGTAACGCAGCACTGGGTGCAGCCCTTTGTGTCTGGCACCTTGGTGGTGAGGGCAAACTTCCTGGGCACCAGCCGCTCGGGGATCTTGTTCATGTGCAGCGAGAATCGTACCGTCTGCTTGGAATGCAGAGCCACCAGATCGTGCCTGTACAGCTGGCAGGACTTGCCTGCAAATAGCGATGGAACCGTTAGCGATAGCCGACGAAATAAGTGCCAGGCCAAGCCAAGCCAAGCCAAGCGGACACCTACCAGACAGACTCATTAGGACGTCCTTGATCACATACAGCCAGGTGGTGCGGCGCGGGAACAGCTGGTCGATGGCCGCGTCGTGGAGCTCGTTCATATTCAGGTTGTAGATGCCCTCCTCGGCGCCGATCAACAGGTGCTGGTCCCGCGTCTCTGGATGGATCCACGAGGCGGTACAGTGCACTCGCAGGGGGCAGCCATTGAATATCTTCGAGAAGCAGGCGCCCATATGCACCTTGGGTGTGGGCGGCAGTCCGTTGGAGATGGGCCTGGGCGGCGTGTGGCGACGCTTGTGCGAACGCTTCGGCGGCACAGGAGGTGTGTTGTTCAGCAGATCGGGTTGCGCCTCCTTCTCCACTGCAATGGGATGGTTGGGAATTAGTACTGGACTCCTCTGGAGATTACCCTGTGCACTCACCTTCTTCGTCGTCCTGGGTGCCACCATCGCTGAGGCTGCGTGTCCGCGAAGACTTTCCCATGTCATTGAGCAGACCGATCAACTGGTCCATGGAGCTATGCCGCCGCGGCGAGTCTTCCAGCCCATTCTAGAGGAGAGTTTGGGTGTGGTTAATGGGCGTTCCCATTGGGGTTTTACGTCTCCTGTTTCGCTCTCTCTTACCTGGTTGCTCTCGTGCCGGTAATCACAGTTGGTGCCCGCTGAGGAGCCCGCCGCTCCACTGCCGGGTGTCTCTCCAGAGCTGCTCCTTAGCAGATTCTGGTAGAGATGCGAGGAGCTGCTGGCCGCAGCGTCGTCGGCCGCCGCCGCTGCTCCGAGGCTGGCCGTGGGGCAGCTGGAATGCATGAAGCCGTCGCCGATCGATTGCGTCACAGGCGGGGGTGTGGCATCGGCCTCGACACCGTTGGTGGCACCGACACCGCAGCTGCCGCCGGCGACGCCGCCGCCTCCACCTCCGCCGCTGCCGCCAACTGCATCGCCGCTGGAATTATCGAGGAGTAGTAGGCGATTATAAAACGAAGCTGATGACGCGGAGGACGATATGCTGGATGAGATCAACCCGTGGCCGTGGCCATGGCCCTGGCCCTGGCCCTGACCGTTCCCATGCCCGTTCGCGTTCGGATTCGCAGACGCCGGCGAGGGGGCAGGATGGGCGGTCTGAGACGCCTGCGCAGCCGCAGCGGAGCGATAATTGCTGCTGTGCCTCAGGTAATGCGCGGCAGAGGCGGAGCACCCAGAGCCGGACCCAGTAACCGTGCCCGCTCCCGAACCTGAACCTGGGACGGCGGCGGCAGCAGCCGAGGTCGTTGGAGCAGCGTTATTCATGGCAATGTCAACATCCACCAGGCCGTCGTCGTCCCCATCGCCAATGCTCGTGGTGCGGAGATTGGAGAATCCCAGGCCCAGGCCCATGCCCATTCCCACGCCCATGCCCAGGCCCAGGCCCAGATAGGAGCTCAGATCCGGCATCGAGGCCAGCGAGGCGGAGGAGCTGATGGGGTTCGAGTTGCAATTGGGATTGTGGGCCGCCGAGGTGGCCAAGGCGCTGCTGGTGCTGGACGATGTCAAAGCGGTGGTCGATTGCTGCTGATGGAGCTGATGGAGATGCTGATGCTGTGGATGCTGATGCGATTGCTGATGTGCTTGCTGTGGTTGTAGCTGTGGCTGTGGATGCTGCTGTTGCTGCTGCTGCAGTTGATGATAATGATGATGGTGGGTGTGGGTGTGGGGCTGCTGGTGATGATTGCCTCCTCCGACTCCGACTGCGACTCCGGCTCCATATTGGGCACTGCCACCGCCTCCGCTGCTGCTACCGTTTGCCCCGCCTCCACCTCCACCTCCGCCTCCTCCTGCTACTCCTCCTCCACCTCTTCCTACGCCAACTATCCCGTTGTGGGAGGAGCAGCTGCACTCGGGGCCGATGGAATCTTTCAATCCCGTGTCGTGCAATGGCAGAGTGGCTCTGCAGAGCAGGATCGCGACACAGCAGACACGCAGAGAGACGTCAAGAGAGAGAGAGAGAATGCGGGATAGAGAGAGCATGGGCGAGAGAAAGAGAGAGAAAAGAATGCCAAGTGTTTGAGCTTCTTCGATCGATAACCGCGCAAAACATTCGATTCTGTGAGCGTGAAGGGGGTGTTGTTGTTGTTTTTGTTGGTTGGGGGGTGGTTGGGTGGGTGGTGGGGTCTGAAATGTCTAGTGTGGACAGAGAGGAGGCCCCTGTATATCCTTCATCTCCTTGGATGGTGATGGATGCTGTTCTTCTTCCTGTTCTCCACCCACATTCTTGTTATCAGGCATGCAAGTGTGTCTGTGTGTGTGTGTGTGTGTGCAGCGCATGCAATCGAAATGATAAACTCCCTTGGGCAGCCGCAGCCGCAACCCCCCGCCCCCCCAGCCCCCAGCCCAGGGTCGGACCGAGGCCGGGTAAGCGGATTACGCTTTTAATGAAATTATTTGCGGCCCAGCCGACGCGTCGGCTCTCCTGGTCACGCCTCCGCCATTCCGCCCATCGAGGGAGGTTTTATTCGGTTTCTCCGTGGCGGTTGGAGCGGCAGAGTGTGTGTGCTTTTTTGTATTGGGCGCAAGATAAATAAATAAACTAATATGAAGCCATAAATTATGCATGAGATGCAAAATACACAAGCACACAGACACACATGCGGATGGAAATGCTTGAATAGAAAATAGCCTCGCACATGAATGCACAGAAACAGAAACAGAAACACGGCAACACAGCCGAAGCCACAGAAAGAGACAGAAAAAAGCCCAGAGAGACAGAGAGAGCAACAGAGCAACAAAAATGTGGAACGCCCAGAGAAGAAAAGGAGCCAGAAAAATGAAATGAAAAGCGAATAAAATGAAGAAATTGTTGGGGAAATTAATTTGAAAAACAAAATGCGAACAATTTTGCCCCAAAACGAGAACGAGACGAGAACAAACACGCCCCAAAAAACAAACAGGAGGCAGGGCCACAATTTACTGGAAAATCTCAGCCTCAGCAGCTGCTTGCAGGCGCCAGGCGCCAGGGTGGGGGCTGGAGATTGGGGAATCGTCAGGAAATGACCGGAGGAATCCCATTTTCCGAATTAGTTTCGTGAATTTTCAGTTTATGTTAACATAATTGCAATTTGTTTTTCGCATTCCCTGAGGCAATCATTTCTGAAGATGCCCATCCGCCAGGCTCCATCTTCAATCGCTTTATGGATGTGCCTCTACTTGTGGCATGTGCCGAGCCCCAGGAGCAAGTCCTGGGACGGATGTCAGCAACATAGTTACGCTCTCGACAGGTCCCTGGGACCACTCGTTCGCACTAGGCCTGACGGCCCCTGGGATGTCCAGAAATATTCGCAATAATAGTAACAATAAAACCAATGCGACGCCCATTTGCACACACATCAAATAAATAAACAATAAACACGGGAAAAGGGTGCGCGGACAGACTCGTGACTCGGGACTCGGGACAAAGGACAAATCGAGCGCATTTAATTGGGGACCATCGGGGCATAAATTTCGCCCAAAATATAAACCAATTGTTCTGTATAAATTAGTTGAGAATTGCTTTCTAGCGGCCCGCCCCGGAATATAATTGAGCCATCGATGGGGCCGGCCCACGGTGCGTATGCTCAACATTTCGTTCTCCCTCTCCGGATTGTGCATCTGGCTCGTTCTCTATCGCTAGACAAAGGCAAAAGTTTAGGCGGAATAAGAGGCACGAACAAAGCCCCGACGAGACAAAGGCCCGCCCCAAAAGAAGTTCAGTAAACAAAGAGAAGGAATGCCACTCATGGAGGAGGCAAAACAGAACAAAACAGATCAGAGCCCAGCCGAACAGCAGCCGTAACTTAATATGGTTTAAATGGATGAAGGCCGAACAAAAAGCGTAATGAAAATGTTGCTATTTCTGGGACAGGACAGGACAGGACAGGACAGCCTGACAGGACGGGGCGATACGGTAGGGTAGTTCGTAATAAACCAAAGCGGCCCACATGATGAGCTGCCTCTGCCGCTGCTGGTCTGGTTGATAACGATAATGATGCTGCCTCCGCAGATATTCCTTGATGGATGCCACACACACACACACACACACACACACACACACATGGGGAATTTGTGAGAAGCGGAAGAGGTGCTCTGCAGGTGCAGAAGAGAAGTGCCAGGGCCCCCGAAAGTTGCATTTCCCGGCTGCGCTGCTCTCGTGAAGAATGGCAAGTGGAGAAGTAGAGAAGTGTAGAAGTGGAAGAAGTGGAAGTATGTGAAATGAACTTAACGCTAAATCAAAGTCTATTGTGTGTGTGTGTGGGTGCGCATGGGGGTGTGTGTGAGTGTGGGTGGGTGTGGGTGGGTGTGCAGGGGCTGTGTGTGGCGTGTTGGGTGGTACGGGGGACACCGAGAGCCTTGATGTTCGCTCTCAATATTTTTATTTTGGGTGTAGGGTGGTACGGTGGTACGGTGGTACGGTGGTAGGGGGGAGGGTGTAGTTACCTTAGCTTTAGCTCCTCATCAATATACTGTAAGAGGCTCCTACGGAAATCAAATACAAAAAAAAACAAAGATACGGAAAAAAGGATAAAGAAAATAAACAAAAATTTCATTGTGTTAAGTTTCGCATACAAAAACAAAAGCGAAAAGAACTCCAGAAAATGTAAACGCAATTCTTTAGTTTGGGGCTGAGCCCCAAAACGAAACTAAAGCCACTGCCAGATCGTCGTGTATCGAAAGCATTACTATACTACTTATAAATACAATATCTCTGTGTGTGTGTTTATCGGTATATCGGAGTGTATTTGTGGTTCGTGTGGCCAGAGGATAGGCCTTCATTCGGTGTCTCCCAGGCGGAAAAGCAGCAACAGGAAGGAAGCCGCTCCTTGCCGCCTAATTAAACGGATCTGGCTAATTTCTCCTGTGTCCCATGATTAGGATGTTCTTTGCTCCGTCCTGGAAATTATTAATGTTCCCCGCCTCCTCCTGCCCGCCGCCTTTGTGTGAGCGTAAACAAAAAAAAAGGGGAAAAAAGTATTCTTGTTGTACTTTCCGCTTATGAGGGTTTAAATGAAATTAGCCATGGCAACCGCAGGAGGAAGGATGCGCTGTAAGACGAGCCAGGCTCGTCTCCCACAAACTTTTCGGGCGCCATTCAGCGGAAACGGGGGTGTGGCACTTGGCCAGCAAGTCGCTTGTCGCTTGCCGCTTGCCGCTTGTAGGCGACTCTCAGTACATAAAAATTGGCGCAGCCAATAAAAATTGGGCACCAGAATCGCGACAGTCGCCGCCTGTCTGTGCCAGTGGCTGTGGCAGGGGCATGAGTACTCATGAGTACTCATGAGTAGTACTCGTACTCATGAGACAGAGCCAGACGCTGGCTTTTGTTGTCTGGGACGCGCGCTCAAGTGGCGGCTGCCGCAAAGTGTTTGCCACATCGAGCACTTTGCATGCTGCCCCTTGACGCCACGCCTTGCCACACGCACAGCGTGGCAGCAATGTGTAATCGTTTAAAATGACAAATGACACATCATCCAGAGCATCTCTCTAGCTCGTGGCATATTGAAGCTGCCTTCGTGGATGTGGCGTACAACATGGCGTATGATTGATACTTCGATCTTCCGTTTCTTCTTCGTCGTTAATTGATTTCCTGGCAAAAGTTTCTGCTCCTTGAACTCAATTTATTTCTAGTTTCCAGTTGGCCCATCTGTCCGCCGCTCTCTCGCTTTTTCCACCTGCTCCGCTGGGACTGCTTATTATGTTATGGTGCAGCATACTTAGTGGCGTCCAGCTCCGTCCTGGTTAAGTAATTACTCCGACTGGCTGCCAATTAAATATCCCACAAGTTTGAGGCATACACAGCCAGGTAGCCAGGCAGCCAGGCAGCCAGCTCGCAATTATAGCCACACACTCTGGGGACTTGCTCGGACTCTGAAGCGGACTCGTACTCGGACACAGACTCCTCCGTGGAATGGATGAAAAATTCACAAGTTTCATTGCCCGGACAGACCCGGCGAGAGCTCTGGCACGTAACTGCAACTAAGCGCCAAGCGTGTGCCGCTGCCACACACATGAAAATGCAGCAAAATACGAAAGTAAACACAGCTCTGGGGATACGTGCGGCTGAAAATTGACTGTGGCAAGTTGTAAGCCGGGGCAAATTACACAACGCGCGTGCTGCGGCGGTGCATAAAAAGCGCAACATGCAACATGCTACATGCCACATGCCACATGCCACATGCAGAGGGTAGCGCAGTGCCAAGTTCTGTGGCTCCTTGGCACTCCCAATCTGGGGCTCTGCTGGTGGCTGGTGGCTGGTAGCTGGTGGAAGCCTTCGCTAACCTTAGGGACATGTTCATAATCAGGGTGCCCGTTAATTTTTTTGGTCTTGATCTACAAAAGAAGAGAAGAAACAGACAAGTGGATAACAATGGATCCCATGGCTGATGGATGGATTCCGAATGCCTCCGGCTTTACATATATAGTGTATGTGTGTATGTGTTTGTGTTTGTGTGTGTGTGGTGTGTGTGTGTGTGAGAACTGAAACCAAATTACCAAAACTGAAGCGAAGTGAACCCGTTGTCGCGCAATTACTTAAGAAATAAGGCATAAACTGTGGCATAGGTTCAGGCAGAAGAAGAGATATCTTCGAGTGTACACGCGGGATACACAGGTGGAGGATCGCGGCACTAGGGCGGGACTTACATGTCGCTGGGTAACGTCTCGGGACTAGAGGATCGCTCGTTCCACATGGAGTTTGTCGTCATGGCTGCGGTGAGGAAGGGGGGAAGGTAAGAGAGAGATTAGCAAATGCCAGGCAGCCTCTCGGCCTCGGGGTCTTGCCTGTTTTCAGCGTGTGATTCTGGGCTGGAACTCCATTGGTGCGTGATGTCATCTTGCTGGGTATCCGCTGCGGAACACTGGCCACCGTCTAGGGGAGGAGACACGTTAGGATGCGGGTTAACAAGGGAAGAACGCTAAAGAGCTAAAGAGCCAAAGAGGCATCGTCAGTGGCAAAGTTTCAGCCTGCGATGGAAGCCCATAAATCAAAATCATATTGGGATTGGAATTTTGGAGCGTCATGCGTTACTTTCTTCAAGTTACACGAGGAATGTGGGGCACGGGAGGCACTAAGTAAAATTTGAATATCTACTGCGCGCTTCTTGGGGGCGGCGCCCCTCCTTTCGTTCAAAGTTTGCAAAATATCCAAACAAATTGAAGATTTATGACTTGACAAGCCCCACAGCCCCCGCCCCCCACCCAAGACAGCCTGCTGTTGAGGGTGCGGGGGGAAATGGCCATTAAATTTAAATTTGATTTTGATTTTCCATTTGCATTTGTCGTTAAATAAGTTTCGCCTGGCCGTCTGTCTAGACATCTGCATTTGAGGGAGGGGAGCAGGGGGAATTAATTGGGGCAGTGGCCGGCAAAACCTAGAGTTTGGGGCTCCCAAGGTGTCTAATGGCGCACTAAATCTCTGTTCTTGAGAAAGCAGAAAGCAATCTTGGTCCTTGGTCTCTGCAAGGCCGCAAGCCGCAAGCCGCAAGCCCCAAGGCAGGGAAGCCCAGTAAATAGCCACCAAGGCCCGAGAGAGAGCGAGAACTAAAAGCGTAAATAAATTACACAAAAGGTGCCACAGCCAGGGCCAGAGCCAGCAGCTCGTTCCCCTCCTCCACCTCCTAGGGCTGGCCAGGCGCCACTCCTCACCTCCTCCTCGCCGTCGAGATAGTAGTAGAACTGCTGATTGGGACTCTGGTACTTCTGGAGCAGCTCCTTGGCCACCCGCAGCGACATCTCGCACTGGACGAAGGGATGCTGCAGCAGGCGCTCGGCGGTGGGTCGCTTCTTGGGGTTCTTCGTCAGCGCCGTCTTGATGAAGTTGTGGAATGTGGGACTCCACTTGTCCTTGTTGCCCAGTGTGGGCGGCTTGAAGCCGCTCTTCGACATCAGGAACAGGGCTCGCATCGGATGCAGATCGAACATCGGTGGCTGCAGTTCAGCAAGCTCTGCAAAAAGAGGCGTGGGTTAAAGGGGGTCAGTGACAGAGGGGAGGGGGGGGTACTCACCGATTGCCGTGATGCCACAGGCCCAAATATCACATAGTTGATTGTAGCCGCCCTTGCGCTCCACGGCGGCCACCTCGGGTGCCATCCAGTAGGGTGTCCCTGCGAATGGAGGAGATTCGGTTGTCAATGCAGCTGCCACTGGTTGGGGCATGGCAGGCGATTCCTGCTAATTATGCAACATTCACACATTTAATTTCATTGCCTCAGAATATGTGCCGCAAATGTCATTTATTCATGCGCATTCGTTTTGTTTTTAATATAATAGAATTTAATTTGATTTGATTTTTTTTTACGGTGCAATCTGCCAATTGTGCAAATTGTGCGAATAAACGAATTGCTGAATTATGCAGAGCACGCCAGGATGGGGCGCCTCATTTCGGGCGCACGTTTTATGATCCTGCGTCCATTACTCATACGCCATGTTGCAGGCAATGGCCCCAACCAGGGGGAGCATCTGTTGTCGCACTTTCTCGAAAGTTCTGTGAAATTAATTTTCATCTCCCGGGCGACGGTGAAAGGAAAAGCGAACCAACTCGAACACGAACTCAAAGTTAATTGTATTTTCAATTTAATTAAGCCACAACGAAGGTGGAAAATCAAGTTTAATGCCTGCTCCTTGATGGGGGAAGGTGGCGGGTGGGGGGGGGGGGAGACCAAGGCTGCTGCAAGTGGAAGTTTCAGCCGCGGTTTTGGTCTCGGTCTGGGCCCTGGCTTTGTTTCTGCTCTTGACGGGATTCTCCAAAGGAGAACCGAACCGGAATGGAAGCTCATCGATGAAGGACTCAGCCAAGTGTTCCGCACACTTTAATTAAAGGCGCAACGCAAACAGATACAGGACGAAACAGCTACAGATACACAGCCGGAGATACAGATACGGATTGGGATTGAAACAGACGAGAGGCGAGAAGAGAAAGTCAAGTATCATTTTGTTAAAAAGCCAACGGAAGAGAGAGGAGAAGATGTGGATGTGGATGTGGGCCTTGGCAGGCTTTTAGGCTGCATCCCATTTAATGCCAAGACGCATTTCCGTCAGCCACGCGTCCTGGGAGGCATTAAGACAACACACGGCCACGCCTACGCCCCATCCATCCACACCCACACCCACACCCACACACTCCCATTCACATTCACATTCATCTTTATGGCATAACTGTGGCTGTGCCACAGAGGAAAGGGCGGGGGTGGGGCGGGGTAAGGGTAATGGGCGTCTCGGAGGCAACGAGGTGGAAGCTTCTTCTGCTGCTGCTGCTGCTGCTCGTCGTTTGTTGCCATTGACTCGTTAATGACACTAAACACAAACGTAAGCACCTTTTTATTGAATAATAAAAGCGTCAGGCTGTCGCCTGCCTCCCCTCGCGGCATACCCTTCACGGGCGGGGTAGCGTCTGCTTTGCCAGGAGACTTGCAACCCGAAATGGGCTCCATTTGTTCAATCCAGGAGCTGAGGGACCCAGTTCAGATGGGTTGACCCCCCAGTTCTGTTTGCGGCTTCCTCTGCAGAGCGTGTGTGGTGCAAGGGAGGGGAGTGCCACATTTGTCACAGCAGTCGCAACACCACTGATAGGGGGGTGGGGGGTGAGGGGAACCACTCCAAGTGATAAGAGTAAGCGGACGTCACATTGTTTGGCGCATACACTGACAGGCAGACAGGCGGAGAGACACAAACATGTCCTAGACAGCACCTACGAGGCACCTCCCCTTCTCCTCCTGCTGTCATCTGCAGTGCACACTCGGTGGCACCTCCCACCCCATTGACATGTGCCACAAAAGAAGCTCGCTCAGCGCTGAAGCGTCATGAAAATGCACCCGAAAGTGGCAACAAAGAAACAGAGTGTTGCACTGAGAGACAGATGGGGGGAGACCCATCTAGTGACCTCAAGGTCGTTAAACTTGGAGGAATCAACCAACCCCCCCCACCCCCTCGCCCCCTTAACCGCTGCACGTTGCACCGTGGAGTGGACCTCGTCCATTCGTATAAATCAGAAATCAAATTAGCGCTTGGCGCTCAAATTTATGGGGCTGTCCTTTACGAGAGCCAGCTCAAAGGACAAAGCACAAAGGACAATAGACGGCATTAAAAGTTAAACTGCTTTGTGGGGCGCCTTCTATGCGTTGGATAGATCCAATTTGGCGTAAATTAAATCAAATCTGATTCCGTTTTACGCCGCCCGCAACTCAAAATGTCATGAACTCGGGCAGGCTTCGGCTTTGATTGGCTCGAGGACTCTAAGCCAGGTCCTGGCAGTGGTAACTTAACTTAATTACCCGGAGAGTGTCAAAGGCTGCCCGAAGGGGGTCCCCCCGTTGGGTTGGGTCCAGTCGGGTCGAGGATTTTTAATTAAGTGCAAAGAAAAGGCATTTGAAATAATTAATTGTGAGCTGCGAGGCCACGCGGAGAGACCGCAGAATCCCATTTGCCAAGTCTTAAAAGGTCCTGCGATGACGTGGCACAAAGGATGGGGGGGGGGGGGGGGGGGGGCATACCTCCGGGGCGACTCATGCCAATCATCGTGCTGCTCCTTCTGCGCTTCAACAGATTGCAAGTTGTCATGACAAACTACGCAGCGAGTGGCAGACACTCCTCCTTCTCCTAGGCTCCTCCTAAGCTCCTTCTACGCCCCTCCTGGCTCCTCCTACCCCCCTCCTGGTTCTGATAAACTGCTATTTACATTCAAATTGTGTATGCCAAGCGTGGCCTCGCCTCAGTTTCGGCTTAAAGCCCCTGGCAAGCATTTTAAAGCATCCATTAACCCCACTCACTACCTCCCGCTCCCCCACCCCCGCCCGCCTGTCATCCGCCTGCACATGCTTGCTCCCCATTAGGCAGCTCCGCTCCTCCCCCCACTCTGTGGGATTCTGAAAGCCGCTTAGCTCCGCTCAGTGCAGCAGAAAAGAAACAGAAACAGAACCCGAATCCGAACCGAATAGAACGGCGAAATCTCTTAGTGCAGGAAAAAATAAGCAGCTGAAGTGGCCTTTGAGGCCTCTAGGAAGCGGGGAGAGCAGAGGAGAGGACTTCGAGTAGGAAGCAGAGGAACTGCAGCCGGAGCCGTCCACAAAAGAAGTATCCACAAAACTAAGACGGACCAATGGTCGGCCAACGATGCTCGAATTGAGGACATTTTTCAAAGATTATTTGCTTTTGTGCTTCAGTTTTCGGTCGACAACAAGGACCATTCCTTCAGATCCCCACCCCCATCCCCATCCCCATCCCCATCTCCATCCCCAGCAGGATGCCAAACAAAGACCGGACCACCTGCTGGTCGGTCGAATGGTTACTTTTGTGGCAGATTGGGGCAGAGTCTTCCACCTTGCATCTCCGTCTGGTTTTGAAATGTCCTGCAAATTGAATTGTTCCCCCATGGAAGCCCCAGGACTCCCCGCCTTTATAACATTTTGATTATATTTCGGTATGCCTTCTGCGGTATCCATTATAATGCGTGCTCCTAATTGAATTGCATTCAATTGGGGGCCCCACTGTGCATCGCCGATTCGAATAATTCCCCTACAAAGGAGTGCGGACTCCCAGCATTCCCCCAGCATTCCCCAAGCATCCTTTTGTCCTGCTGCTGCTTTTTGCAGTTTGTTGTTTGGTTTTGTGCTCTGTCATTCCTGACAGCTCTTGCACCTCCTCCTCCTCCTCCTCCTCCTGCTCTCTGCCGAGCGTCCAGAGTCGAGAAGCGTTAAACGCAATTGTTGCCAGGACACTCCCCCCCCCCCCCCCCCCCCCCCACCGCCCCACAGCAGCACAAACACTTTGAGTATTTCCATTTCCATTTACACTTCCATCTTTAACTCGTCGACTATTCGTTGCCTGGCAATGTCCTTGGCGCAAAACGTTTCCCCCCGAAATCGATCTGTGAATCTGCATAAATCGAATGCCAGAGGATGCCTCATCAGTCATGCCTCCACCCAGACGTAGGGGGGGGGGCCGCCACTCACCTATGAAGCTCTTCCGCTTGTTGATCGTGGCCGTTATCTGGGCCGAGACCCCGAAGTCGGCCAGCTTCACGTCCCCGTACTCCGTGAGCAGGATGTTGGCGCCCTTGATGTCGCGGTGCATCTTGCCCATGGAGTGCAGGTACTCCAGGCCCTTGAGCGTCTCGCGGCACATGTAGGCGATCTGGTTCTCGGATAGCGGTCCCGTCACCTGGTAGATGTCCTGCAGGCTCCCGCCGCCGCAGAACTCCATGCAGATCCAGAGCTTGTCCCGCCGCAGGTACGACCCGTAGTAGGCGATGATGTTCGGGTGCCGGCAGTCGCGCATCATTATGATCTCCTGCTGGATGATCTGTATGTCATCGGAGGGCTCCAGCTTGATGACCTTGATGGCGGCCAGCTCATTGCTCTGTATTCGTTTCGCCTGCGAAAGCAAAAGAATGTGAAAAACGGAGATCAGAGAGACGGCATATGGAATCGTGAATCGTGAATCACGAATTGGGCTGTGAATAATGAATGAATACGTAAGGAAAGGAAAATGGAACATGGAACAATGGCAATGAAAGTGATGATGGCAGTCCCTGTTCATTGGCTTGTAACAGCAGCACTCCTGCACCTGCACCTGCACCAGCACCAGCAGCATCCTGCAGCATCCTGTGCCCCACATCCCACATCCCACATCCCGAACGCTGTGCATCTTCATTCATGCAAATATTTTGGTTCGTTTTCAATAAATTTGTAGCCAGCATTCGCCATAAAAATGCATTGTAACCACGACGCCCAATCCCCTCATCCACCCCCCCCCCCCCCCGTTCCCCTCTCTACCGTTTGTACTATTTGCATAGAACAATGAAATGGGGCACCATCATGGGCCGTGCAGCACCTGAGAAGCATATTAAAATGCTCCTTTGGTAGCGGAAAACTGAGCCAAATTGGGTTTTCTCACAGAAGAGGATATGGGGAGGGTGGGGATGAGTGGATGGGGGGGGGGGGGGACAGAACTGCGCTTTAATTACAGTCAATTATGGAGAGCTTCAATCTGTTTGACCTTTGCCTGGGGCACTGGGGGGGGGGCCTGGTTGTGTCTGCCGTGTTCTCATTTTGTAATCGTAATCAGACCAGAACCGAACAGCCTCATCCCCATTCCCATCCCCAACCCATAGCCCCAGCCGTTGATCTTAAATGGAATTCGATTGCCATGGAGCTGCCACTGTGACCATTGGATTCCATTTAAGAGCAGCCGCGTCCCTGTCTGGCTTTCCACTTCGGCGCTCGTTGCAATAATTTCGCTTCGCTTCCTTCTGGTGCGCCGTCAGTCCTCGGGTGTGGGGGGTGGAGCATCAGCACCAGCCTTGGGGGGTCTGCAAAGGATTCGCCCACACACACACACACACACACACACACACACACACTGTACCAACAATGCATGTATCCACTCGGAGGCTCTGGCGTCCTTTCAGCCCTTCCCTTCACCTGCCATCCGGCCGGCTCTGTTTATCCTTGACGTGAGGCTGTGTGTGTGTGTGTGGGTTTACGTTTACATGATTCCACCATTTATCCCTGCGTCATGTACTTTATTCTGTACTACCTGCTTCCCCCCTCCCCTCGTGGCTGTCTTCGCTTCACTCCTTTGCTGGCTTCCGCCTCCTCTGGCCCCAGGGGGGAGGCCGAGGAGGAGCAGAAGCTCTTATTTTTATTTTCGTTGCATTTATTATTCAATGCTGTGGCTGCTAGCCAGCCAGGATGGGACTTCAGCACTGGCACTGGCTCTGGCTTCTGGCTGTGGCTACCTTGTTGTTTGTCCTGTGCTCCCCCCCACCCCCCGTGTGTGTGTGTGTGTGAGGGGGGGTTGATGGGAGGTGCACTTGCAATGATATCTTCCTTGACTTAATGAAGATAAAGCGATTTTTATTGCGCTGCAGCTTCAATCGTGCTTAGGTTCTCTTTTTTTTATGCCACGCTGATTGCTTCTCGGTGTCTCTTTTCCCCTACCCTCCCCGCCCTTTCTCCCTTCCTCGCTCCCTTTTAGTATTGTTGCATTTTTGATGTTGTTGCAATCTGGGCTTGCTTCCAAAAATTGTATTGCATACTTTGCAGCAGGCGGTAGGAGCAGGCAGCCCCACAGCCCCTCCCTTCGACTTGTCATGCGGCGGCCATCGTCGGCTCTTCCTGTTCCTCTTGTTCTTGTTCTTGTTCTTGTTCTTCTTCTACTTGTGCCTCTTGTTCTTGTTCTTCTTGTTCCGTTCTGCTCGTCTTGTTTATGGTAAATAAATTATGCGTGATTTTTAGACAAGTTCCCTGCGGCTTCTGGCTGTTGGCAGCTGAGATGAAAATGAAATGTGTTGCCTCCCACTCCCACTCCTCCTCCTGCCCCAGCTGTGGTAAGCATAAAAAGCTGCTGATATGCAGAAGCCAAGCCAGATGCCGGTGGAAGCTGCTTTTGCTCCACTGCCTGTCAGGAAGTGAGCGCAGCACATCCTGCTCTGCTCCTATCCGGCTATCCTTCAAGGATAGACCACCCGCCCGCGCCAAGATATGCAGCATCAACAAATTTATAATGAGCTGCGCCAACGTCAACCCAACGTCTTCCCCCATTCCCCCCCCCCCCCCCCCCCCCCCCCCCCAACCATTAGTTCTACGTGCCACCCCCAGTGCGGGGGGCAGTGGGGGGTACAGTGGGGTGTTTGCTTGTGCAACTTCCGACTGCAAAAGTCATGGCAAACAAACTTTTAACGACTTATTTGGGGTTCAATTACACGACTGCTTGTCGCTCTGCCCTCCGCCTCTGGAGAAGCGACTGCGATTGATTCCTGCCTTCCGTCGCTCTGCATATTTATTTTAATTAAAAATGTATTAAATCATTGTCCAAAGGCCATTAAGCAGGGATATATTAAAAAGCCATTTATGCGCGGCCCTTCAGCGTGTAATTATGAGTGAAAAATGCTCCAGCTTCAGCCTCCGGCCTCCGGCCAGCCAGGACAAAGGAAAAACATACGATGCCCCAACCCCCCCTGGCCCTGCCCCTGGTCCTGCCCCACCCCGCTGCGGTAAAGCAGCCCGAGACCGAGACCGAACCAATCAATAGCTGATGATCGCCACCCCCCCTCCACCCTTCTCTGGCTACAAGGGAGAGGAGTGGATGGATGAATGGTTGGTTACGCCGTTTCCTGTTTGTGTGTCTGTGTGCGTCCGGCGTGTAATCGTTACAATTTCCGACATATGCACATACGAGTGTACGCATGAATAAGCAAGCCATCCTGCGGCCCCAAAGGAGGTGGGGGGGGAGGAGCTCTTTTACATTATTTTACATAATGCATTTTACGCGTTAAGCACAAATTTTCATTCCCGGATTGTTTGCTAATTGCACGGCGTGGAGGGTATACGGTGAGGTCTAGACGAGGGCATACCCTACTACCCTCCCGCTCTCTCTTTGTCAGCCCTGGAAAACTTTCTAGGTGGTGTCCTTCACGTGGGGGACTTAATTCAGTTTCAGGGATTCCGCTGAAAATCCATTTTGCACGTCACATGAAATGAGCTTAAATCGCAAACGTCCACGTCCTCGGCCACGTATCGGTGTCCACGTATCCTGTCCATGTACGTTTCCCAGAGCCGCTTTCGTTTATTTTTCAATGGATGCAAATTGTTTATGATTTTATTCGAATTGGGTTGGGGGAGCCCCCCTGCGGGAATTTTTGATTCAATTTACAGCCCATTTAAATGCAGTTCGCTTTTAGGTTCTCTTTCAATTGAAATTGAATTTCCACTGGAGGAATGGAGGAGCACTCGACACTGGAGCGGCCCACTGGCAGAGGCATGCCACTCGAGATTCTCTCCGGCAGCCGCGATAACTCATATTATCCACTCGAGTTTATCGATGAGCTCGCAATTTACCGGCAATTTTCACGCAAAATCAGAAAAAAAAAAAGAGAAGAAGTGAGGCAAATGGGCGGCTGCTGGCGTTGGCGCTGGCGCCCCTCCAAACAATTGGTGGGGGTCTGGGTCATTGCCAAGACAATGCTGGCTTCTTGACGAGTGTTTTTATGTGTGGCCAGCGCAATCGAACGAATTTGTGGCTGGCGAGACGAAAGGCTAACGGGGCTAACGGGATGACCAAAAAATATGAGACAATCAATCAATCAAAATGGCCCCCAATCGATGCCACATTGGATACACCCCGTCAGAGGCAGGATATACGTGAGTGTTTGGAGGATATAGTATATCCCCCACGTTGGTGGGGGGGGGGGACTATCCCAACTGAATCAACATTGCGAACGATAAAAATGTGCAGTATTTTCATTCAGAGCACAATTTCTGTGTTTGTCGTATCAGCCACGCCCACGCCCACGCATGCCGTCTGCCAAATATAGAACAGCTTTTATCATTCCCGCTTTCGGGGCTCCTCTTCCTCCTCCGCGGCTTATTGCGGGTCGCTTCTTCTGTTTTCTGTTTTCTGTTTTCCGTGTTCTGCTTTCCTCTTTCCGCTTCCAGAGATTCTGTTCCCTCTTTCCCATATTGTACTTTCCGCAACAAATATTTGCCATTTTTCGCCGTCGGTTTTGCCACTTAATGCGGGCATTATGTCAGCTTTTCAAATTGTTTATTCGTGTATTGCGGAATGTGGTGTGATTGAGGGGGTGCTACCTCCCTCCCCGCCTCCCTCCCCTCTGCTCCGCCCATCCAGGGTCAGTCGACGGGGGCGGTGGTAATGAACCCGAATTTGCTTTGTGTGCCACACTCGACCCCGCATGACTCTTCTGCTCGGATTGCCATGTGCGCATTCGATGTAATTAGCAGATAATCAGCCGTGGAGGTGCACTGGTGCACTGATGCACTCTCTTCGCCGAAGAGAATCTCATTAGCCGACAGTCGATAAACAGATTAAAAAGGAAGAGATGCAAAGCAAAGAGATGAGCCGTGTGCAACTGTAACTCTCCTGCTCTCCGCCCGCATGTCTGTCACGGTTGGGCAGAGGGTAAGGCATTGCCCTTCTCCAGGGAAACAGTAAGAGCTTCTGCCTTGCCCTACCGCTTACATACCTTGCAAACGAACAGCCTGCCGTCAGGCGATAAAATTCATAATGAGAGCTCGCTCGAACGCGGCGCCAGCAGATAAAACGAATTAAATGCACAGCAGCCAGAGAGAGAGAGAGAGGGAGACAGAAGCAGACTCGGCAAGACAGCAGACCGAGAGCAGAGAGCAGCGAGCAGCGAGCGGGAGTGGGCAGGGAGAGAGCAACGAGCGGGAGTGGGCAGGGAGAGAGCAACGAGCGCGAGAGAGCAGGAAGACGGGAGTGAGCTGCGTTAAGGTAGACAACAAAGATAAAGCACAACAGGACAGGACTGAGCATGCACAAAGCTTCGGCGTAAATGAGGCAAATGTCCAGTTAAACCTCTCGCTCAGGCAGGCACACAGACAGACGACTCCCGAGTGCTTTGAACTCTTCGGAGGGTCATTAACAAGAGGACTCTGCCGCCCTGCGCTTTGTTTCCATAGACCGACCATCGCGCTTATTAGATCCATTATTGTTTATGATTTGCATGCGACCCCCCAACCCAAGCCAGACGCAGCTCTCCACTTAGCAGCTCTGATCCAGTGGGAGAGGGGAGGCGAGGGCAGGGGGTAGGATCATCTGACAGCGAACAGCGGACAGCGGGTCACGTAAAGCTCGGAATTTATATTTTAATGGCGAGAGCTTTCCGATGGCTCGACATGCGAGAAAATAAGCGAAATGTGACTCGAATGACTCTCGGAACATTCATGCGGATTATGCTCGAAACTGTCGAGTCCTTCGGAGTGTTGTCCTGGTCAGTGGGCCAACGCCCAGCCCCCAACCCCTGCATCCGCCGACCCCCCCCGCTACGCCACTGGCTATGCTGTGCTCCACTTTTCGACTGTCTCTTGATTAACCGTTGCTGCCTCAACCGTTTCACAGTTATTAATGGCTTCTTCTCCGCCTCTCCTCCTGCACTGCTTCTCGTCTGTATCCGCACCTCAAGAGCTCGTTTACAGTTTGTTCTGTATTTATGTGTCACAGAGCATTCGTCTCTCCCTCTCTCTCTCTCTCTCTCACACTCTCGTGTTCAAACAAGCTGCTTTTGGCTTATGGAAACGCCTTTCCCCCAATCTCCGTCCCATTACAGGCGTAGAATTTAGCTTCTTTGTACCCCCCTGACCCCTCTATAGCCTTCTGCTATTTGCTTTTCATTTCCAACGTTTTCTGCACATCATTCGCAACGACCTCATCGCCCATCGCCCATTGCCCATTGCCCATCGCCATTAGCTGGCGATGGCCCCATCTTGGAGCTGGCGTGGGCGTCGCATACACATGGCACGCGTGTCGGTGGCCCGGCTTGGCTTCCGTCGGTCAACAGGTTCAAAATTTGTGCTTTAATTTCATTTCGAGAGCTCTGCTCATAAATTTCAATAAGTGCCCGGCTAGGGGGAGAGAGCAATGAGAGAGCGAGTTATAGAGCACTCTCCCTCACATATTAAGAGCCTCCGTCGAGGCCTCCATCCAGCAGCTGCAGCCCTCGAAAGGCTAATTGAAAATACAATAACATTCAAATTGTAATTTAAATTAGTTCCCGAAGCAGGTCGAAAACAGGACCAGGGGTCGAGCAGGTCGAGCAGGTCGAGGAGGTCGCCTCTCCAGTGAAGGTCAGTGAGGATGGAATATACATCCAACAGATGGCGGCAGGGCGGAAGGCCTCTACCCCGACGAGTATCCATCAGTATGCATGTGTGTGTGTGTGTGTGTGTGCCTGTATCTATTGCAGTTGCCATAACACAGGCAAAACACGTACTCGTGTGTCTACGGCTATGGTTACGGCTCGACGGGAGCGAGGGCCATTGCGAGAGCGGGCGAGCGGAAACCTTTTTGCCTTTTTACGCCCACTTGCACCTGCCGTTAGTTATCAGTGTAAAAGTTTATCATAGCCCTAGTAACCGCCTCCTGCTCCTCCTCCCTGGGCTCTGGGGGGGCCGGGGGGGAGCAACAAAATTTTTAACGAACTGGTTTATGCATGAGCTACTTTACTCGCACAGCATTATGCATTGACAACATTGGGGCGTGGCGCCCAGTCGATGCCGGAGTTCGGTTCGGCCTTCAACCACATGCGAGGGAGCCAGCAGGAGCAGCCTTGACGAGCGAGGAGCGACGCTCTCTTATAGGCTCTGGTCAGGAGGCCATAAGAATGCGAGGATCAAACGGTGGAACGGTGGAGGACACTCCGCCGGAGAGGAGAGCCATAGAGGCGGCCACAAAGTGGGTCGACCATCACTCGAGTGGTGTTTGTGTTTTCCTTTTCCTTCAGTCAAAAGGATGTTCAGTAACCTTTCAACCCGATGCATATATGCATGAGGCTGGGGCAGTATTGGGCGTGTGTGCCACAGGGAGAACAGAGAACCCTTCACCTGCACCTCATTAAGTCAGTCACATAAAGTTCTCGCACATTTTGCAAGCTGCTAAACTAATTTGCTCTGGTCGAGTGCCTGCCACATGCACCATGCCCCATGCCGCATGTCCCATGCCCCATGCCCCCTGCCTCTTGTCAACTCTCTGCTCCTTCGGACTGGCACCTCGAGTGAGAGACAAAACAAGAAGTTGCCTCGTGTTACAGCCTCCGGGGAGGAGGGCTTACGGCCGAGGTGCGAGGAAAAGATAGTCAAAAGAGATTCAAGTGGCTCTGTTTTGTTGCATGAATTAAAGTTTGACAGCCCCCACCGCAACCTCCGCCCCACCCACCCCTACCTCGGTTGAGTGCTGCCGGCTTTTAGGCAACGTCCCGCCGGATGTCCGCCGCTACAGAGATTCCGTGTCGCGACTACGAAACAGCCGAAAGAAGGGGGCGAAAGAGGAGTGCGAAATGCGACGCATAAAAACCTACCTCCCTCCCTCTCCCTCTTTCCCTCTTGCTTTACGAGCAGCTGGTTCGATGGTACAACGGGGCGTATGATTCATTTTTGCATGTGCCTCGATTCGAAGCAGTGTTGGGGGCACGTGGGGCACGGCACTCGTACGATTACAAATTCGCCTTTCAACGCGAGAGATTTGTGTGCCGTACGAGCCATAAAAAGTCGAGCAAACACAAAACGGATGATTAGCGGAAGAAATTTTCAGCTGGCCATAAAAATCGTTCACTGAACCCAAGGCGGGGCACAGTCCTCGTAGAGATCTTTTGGCTGATCGAACGAGAGCCTCTTCTGTTCGATTCCCAAGAAGTTTCCCAGAGGTTCCAAGCCCTCAAATGCTATTCCCTGCTAGGGAATCCATGCCTTGCATGATACGACGGATTCAGCCTTTCCGGGCCATTTGCCAGCGTCCAACTCCAATTAGACGGCAAATTAGGCAAAGCCAAAGGCCGGGGACAAATGAAATTGGGGCCCAGTACCAAATCCTGGCCACGCACGCAACAATCCAAAGGGATCCCAAGGCAGGGCATGGCAGGGATTACCACCAAAGACTCCGGGGATAAACCGGATTCTGAGACCGAAACTAAGACCCAGACATGTGCGTGGCCTGTGCGGATGGAAGATGTGGAAGAAGGTGTTCTCTCTTTTCCGTTTTCTCTCTCTGTGCCGAGAGAAGGCTTAGGCTGTGACAGGCATATGGCAGCGGTGGAGGTCACGATCCCGCCGGATAATCATGGAAATTAAATTATGCTTTTCCCATGCATATTAAACTACAAATCGCACGGGGATTCCAGGACCAAACAAAAGCCCGGAAAGTAAAATGCCTGGCCGGGGGGGCCCGGGGGGGGGGGGGGCCACCACACTAATGAAAATACTTGTCATGCCCCAGGCTGCGCCTTGCCTCCCCACACTTAACCCCGCTTTGTCTTGGTCCCTGGCTCTGGCTCTGGCTCTGGCGTGCTTTTGTCGTGATGTTGATGGCATTAAAATAATTTCTCCTGGCAATTTCCTTGGGTTTCTCTGCCTTGTGCTTCCATCCAAGGTGTTGTCTGCCGTGTCTCCTACTCCTCCCTCGCTTGGTTTCACCAGAAGCATCCACTCCGATTGAACGACTCGACGATGATGATGATGAGCAAAGGAATTTGTGGCACTGTATCCAAGAAGTGTCTCTCTGCCTGTCTGCCTGAAAATAGCTGCGGAATGGCAACAATACAGCAGAAGCAGGGAGCAGCAGGGAGCAGCAGCGGACAGAGGCTAAAAATGGCCAAAGAGTCGCCGCGTTTGCGGTCAGCTACAGAAATAGTCTAGAGGAATCCCATATGCCATATGCCATATGCCATCCTGGGCGGAGTGCGAATTGGGTCAGCAGCTGCGGTTGCATAATCTCCCCTCCTGGCCCCATCCCGTGCCGCAAGCAGATACAATGCCGAGGCGGCGGCCCACAAATTTATCACCTCCGTTGCATAAATTGATAAGCAATTTCCAGCAGATGCCGCCTCAGGCGGTGGCCAGTTGGGCCAGTCGTGGGGCAAGGGCAGAAGGAAGTGACTTCGATGCAATTGCCGCTACGGGAAATACAAAATACCCCATAAATTTCCAGCTAATAAAGCAGAGTGCAAACAGCCAGCGAGGACCAATGGCCACGGGAGGAGAAAGGGCGGAGGAACGAAGGAACGAATGAAATATTCATGGACTCCGCCTGGGTCCCCCGCCCCCAATCGCCACCTGATGACAGTGTGGCGGAAATTTAATTTATTTACCGCCTGACCAATCGACAAGGCATCGCATCCAGCAGCCAGCATCCAGCAAATGTATCTCTCAGATACATCTCTAGACATCTATTACTTGTATTTGATTGGCCCTGAAAGCGATAGGTTCGGCGGCGGCTCAATTTGTTCGTGTTGTAATCATCAATCGGCCGAGGAATGCAGACGGGGGAGTCACCAATCAATTGCCGTAATCATAAATGGCTTATCAACAAGCGGCCAGAAGAGTGGGGCAATGTCTGGTCCCAAGCACACGTATACGGACCGGAGCGTCTTACACACGGATTGGCCCAACATCAGGAACGTCTGACAGACAGACAGACAGACAGACAGACAGACAGACTGACAGACCGACTGACTGAATGAATGAATGGATGAATGGCTGAGTGAGGGGCCAGTGAAAGACCCTGAACCCTCAAGGGAGAGCACTCAGCCTCTGCCGCTGCCTCTGCCTCAGCCTCAGCCTCTGCCTCAGCCTCTGCCTCGTTCATCACTCTTGGCTGCCCAGCGGCAAGCCATGCGAATGTGTGTGTGCGAGCTCTCAAGGATCTTGCGTCCTCTCGCTGCCAGCAGCAGTAAAAAGAGCAGGAAAATCTCTGTCAAAGTGGAAGCCAAGACGACGACACAAGACAGGACACAAGACAGGACACACACACACCCATCCTTGTACTGTATTGCACTGTACTGGTGGCATCTCACTGGTGAGATACACGACACTTAAAGAGCTCCCACTTATATACGTATATCGGGCCCGTATATGCTTAGGTGCTCCGCTGCTCCAGTGCTCCGGTGCTTCGTCTGTGCGTCCGTCACGCGTGTGTTTGTCATTCGCCTCGGGCGCAATCAGTTTCGAATTTTGCGTAGTTTTTAGTTTTTACATTTCAAGCTGAAAATTGAGCAGGGCGCACGCAAATCCCCGGAGGGCAGACGGCGGTACAAACTATCCGAGAGTAATCGATGGACCCACGGGAGGGGCGAGGGGGGACTGTTTGCCCGGCACTTGCAAATCGAATTTATTGGAAGGGGATCGAAATTGATGTGCTCCGCGCAGGAGCTCCAGGGGTGCGGAGTGGCATCCGCATTAGCTGCCACTGCAGCTGCCTCATGCGACGCGACTCCATATCCGGCATCCGCATCGAAGCCAATTTTGCTCCTTTCTTTCTCTCTCTCTCTAACTCTATCTCTTTTTTTTTTAAACTTTCGCTAAATTGAATTTTTTATTACGTAAATATTGGAGTAGCTGCGAGTCATTGTTCGCCCGCCACTTCCTCCCTCTCTGCCTCCCTCCCTCCGGCGGGTCCGACATTTGCCTTTTGCTCTTTCTTTCTCTTTGCCTCCCCCTCTTATCCTTAGCCAGGATTTGCGCACGAACGCCTCTGCAGTAGCGACTGTGGCGCCGAAAAGTATGCTATAATATTTAAAGCTCACGCAAGCAAGCGATTCTCCTTGTCTCCTTGTGTCTTCTCAGCGCCTCAAGGAGCCCAGGACAAGCAGGACGAACGGAGGAGCCCGAGCAGGAGGGGCAATGCTTGGGCGCAATTTATGTGCGATTTTTATTGGTTTTTCGCACCGCTCCGAGGCACAGACGTGGCACAAACGTGGCGACGACGCCCACAAAAGGAAGCTGCGGTGTTATGAATTATAGAAAGGATTGGGCCCCAAACCCCCACCCCGGCCCCCGCTCGACACACTCACACAAAATGTTGTCACATCCGATAAGTGGGTTTTCTAGACGTCTGAAGGCGGCAATTCAATTAGCCCCACGGTGGGGGGAGTGCCCCCCGCACTGGCAGGAGGCTCGGGTATGGCATTTATCCATTCATAAAGGCTCTTATCTGTTCCGTTGGGGCCAAGGAATTGCCCTTGATTTATGGCCCTGCGATTTGTATCCGTCGCCCACACAAAGCGAAAAACGGGGAAAAACATGCGAAATGAAAATCCTTCACATTATTTTCCCCACATTTCACATTTCTTCTTGCCACATTAGCCAAACGCGCGTCTCATTTGGATCACCAGGAGGAGGAACAGCAGGCAGCAGAAATGAAGCCCCAATTATACCATATAGGGAATGCACATCATTCAGTTCATCCACTTCCACTTCCAATGCCAGAGCCACAGAGCCATAGCCACATAATCATCTATGTATATCCACATCAGCCCCATCATCGACATCGTCGTTCCCACTGATGACCCCATCAATGGCTTCTTCCACTGGCCTCTCGAGTGCTTCAATCGATTTTTATGCTGATTATCGACGCGCACGCCCTGCTCTTCGGCTCTGCTCTGCTCTCACACATTTTCCGAACAATTGAGCCAATATTCTAATTATTTTCACTGCTTCTCCTCCAGATTTGGCACACGGAACGAAGCGATAAAACGCGTGCGAGCTCGAGAGCCCCCCACCCGACCCAGAGAGAGAGACAAAGGGAATAAGCTAGAGCGAGAGAGAGAGAGAGAGAGGGAGAGAAAGATGAATGAAAAGAACAAAGCAAACGGGAGAGAAATTAGTTTGCAGACAAGAAATGATTGAGATTGAGATTGAGTTGAGGATTTCTCTTCGCTTCTCGAGTGGAGGACGGCACGGAACGACGGTTGCCGGGCAAGGGGGGAACGGTGAAGGTTGAAGGATGGAAAATATTATATATTCTGACTCCTCCCTGCCCTGCCCTTCCCCTCCCCGGAGGTGGCTACTCGCCACCTTTTTTCATTTGCTTCATTTGCCTCATTTGAAGTATTTTCCTGGATTTTTTTTTTTGCCGCTGTTGCACATTGCTTGCATTTTTCATGCCTCCTTTGGCGTTGCAACAAAAGTTGCAGTTTTTGCCACTTCGAGAGCCTCGGGAAAATAATGAATTTTCACGCTTTTCCACTACTGTTGCTGTTGTTGTTGTTGTTGTTGTTGTTGTTGTTGTTTTTGGGCCACTTTTAGTTTTTTGCCTGCCGTTGTGCCGCTGTTTTTGTTGTTTGCAGCATTTTCACACGACTCTTCTGTCGCGTCGTGTTATGCCCCAAGCGCCACACGCCACCCTCCGCCCCAGTCCCATCCCCAGCCCCAGCCCCACAGGATGGAGACCCCGAACTATTGTTGACTCCGACATTGCCATTGTCCGTTTCCAGTTTTCAGTTTTCAGTTTTCAGTTACCATTTTCCTGCTGACTTTGCCATCGAGGTGGCTGTCGCTGTCGCCGTTGCTGTTGCTGTCGCCGGCGGGAAAATTGCAATTTAATTAAGCTGCTCGGCTGCTATCTCCGCCACCGCCCCCGCCCCCGCCCCCTCCGCCACCCTTTTTTTCTCTGGACAACCCCTTATCCGTGGCCGGTCGATGCAATTTTCCATCGCTGTTCAAACAGTTTTTGGACGCTGCGCATCCGCCGCCTTTGAGAGGCGTAATTAAACGCCGGCTTTGTCGCTCACCTGCGATGCCAGGACGCGGATTCGAATAGTTACGGCGATACGGGATGGTCCGGAGTCCACCTTTGATGTTCGAAATTCGATACTGATGGACGTCCATGGATGCTTACCTGAAACGGAACGGGAAGAGGTCGAAAATGTAATTTTAGTTTTTAGCAACATTTCCATATTTTCATCTAATAAGCCGAGCGAAAGCATGGACCACGTCAAAGGAGCAGAGGAGTGGGAGGTGTGGGAGGTGTGGGAGGTGCAGGAGAGCGTGGAGCATATTTCCCAAATTGGATCCGAATCGGAGTCGGGTTCGTTGCGGCACGGATGGGCCCAAATCGAATAATAATCCGTTATTGAAACAAGATTTGCTCGTATTTTTTGCTTATTTATTTCTGCTGGATATTTGGCGCTGTTCATCAAGTGTCTGCCACGGCGCACCCCCCCACCAGCCACATCTCTGCCATCGACCTTTCCACATATTTTCTCGCAGTATAAACACAAATTCGCTCTGAAGAGGAAAGAACACAAGCAAAAACCCAAGAAAGGAAGGCCAGCCTTCGGGGCATCTCGAATCTTTACATTCCCTAGAATATCCATGGATCCTAGGGCATTTTCTACACATCCCTCAATCATGAAAACACTTTTTGCATAGCAAACAGACAACCAGCAACAATGTAAAGTGGACGAAAAAGACACGCTCGGTTCTGTTTCTGCGTGCTGATGCTTAGGCGAAAAGCTTCTGCGCTTCTCTCACAACAACAACAAAAGCTGTTGATCGAGGGACAGACATGTACAATCGGGATCAACCGAAAGCAGGAAGCACAGAACACACGAGCGAAGGTGCGAATAAATGAATTTGGCTCAGGGAAAGATAAGAGATCGGCTGCACCTCTCTCTCTCTCTCTTTTTCTCTCTCAAAGTCACACCTTTGAAACATGCGTGCAGGGAGGTAGAAAACGAAAGCTGGGCATGGCTTTGTTTGTTTAATTAAGCGAAAAGCTTTGCAAAGTTATTCGCTTCTCTCGAAACAACAAAAGCGGTTAATCGTAAAACAGACATGTTCAATCGGGCTCAACCGAAAGCACGAAGCCTAGAAAACACGGACGAAGGTGCGAAGAAAGGTTTTCGGCTTAGGAAGAGATAAGAGATCGGCTGCTTCTGTCTCTCTTAAACACACACCTTTGGAAACATGCGTGCAGGTATATAGAACACGAAAGCTGGGCATGGCTTTGTTAGTTTCCTTAAGCGAAAAGCTTCGCAAAGTTATTCGCTTCTCTCGCAACAACAAAAGCTGTTAATCGTGGGACAGACATGTTCAATCGTGCTCAAACGAAAGCACGAAGCGCAGAACAAACGAGCGAAGGTGCAACGAAAGGTTTTCGGCTCAGGGAAAGACAAGAGATCGGAAACATACAATGTACGTGCAGGGGGCTCTGGTATAAAACGAAAGATGGCCATGGCTTTGTACAAATCTGTTATACCCTCCCACATGCAGGGGTATTCCACCCAAGGCAAGGGGCAGGGCAGGCTACAGAGGCAGTGGCAACCAACTGTTTGTTTACGCAGAGCGCATTTTATTTTTGGAGGAGGCAGCATAGGCACCAGCCAGAGAGGCAGAGAGGCAGAATCACAGAGAGGCACAGTCGGTTGAGATAAATTCTTGCCGTTTTGTTGGCTGTTTGTTCTGTTCTGTTCGCGTCGCTGTATTGGCAAATTTCTCGCATTTCTCGCTGCTGCTGCTGTCGCTCCCCTGGCCCCAAATCGATTGCGAGTGTCATGAATTGCCCTCCACCCCCCCCCCCCCTTTGGATCAACACTTCATCATCATCATTAACGGTAAAGTTAGTCTCTCGCCCCCCGCCAGAATTATTCAAAGCGAGGGAGGGGGGAGAGCGGGCATCGTACAACATCCTCCGGGGAGTGGCACTTAAACCACTTAAAAACTTTAAATTGTCTTATCGGTCGGGCAGCAACAGCAACACTGATGCTCGAGGCATCAACAAAAACTAACCTCAATTTCAATATACGTTAAAACAAAGGGTGGCTCGGAAGGGGAGGGGGGCGCGGGGGAAACCGCAAAAAGTTGTGCGCCCGAGAGTATGCAGCAAAAAGCGTCGACAACATGGAAGCCTGTGTTCGAATACGTGTGTTCGATTGTGTGCGTGTGTGTGTGTGTGTGTGTGTGTGTGTGTGTGACAGATATACAATACATACATATGTGTGTGCTCGTGTTTATAAACAATTGGGAAAATTAGTGGGAAAATGGCCATGCAAAACGGATGAAAACAATCCGCAGAGAACACAGGGAGAAATGAAAGAGAGAAACGAGCGGAAAACTACGCAAAAATGTCATTTCAAAGTCGGGATCGGGGACGGGGACGGGGACTGTAATCGGGGATTGTGAGGGATAACACTTTTTTGGGACAGAAGGATGATTCCACCGCACAAAAACACAAAGGATTCTGGACACCGCAGACAGACAGACAGACAGACAGACCGACGGGCCTGCATGCGAACAAAGTTATTCTGTGGCCACATTAGAGCTGCGATGTGGGCGTGGCAGCATAGGCATTAAGTGTCGCACTTAATTACATTGAAACCACACACTTCTATGCCGCCGCCCCCCCCTACGCCCTGCAACCGACAACAAAGGACGAAAACTTTGTCCATCCGCCAAAAAGTGCAATCAGAAAGTTTTCCCCAAAAGTCGGAGCCAAAGTGGGCGGAGGGGAGTTTCGAGGAGCTAATATCTCGGCGAAATGGGAAAACGAATCATCTTTCGATAGCGTCGATCAGTGCATAGAAGAAAGCCCCCCCCCCCCACCCTACTCTCTCTCGAGTCAGAGTTCATTGTCCTGGCAATCAATTTGAGGAGAGGAAAACTTTCAAGTCCCGGGCTAAAGTAAGCAGGCGAAGGACGTGCACCACCCACAGCACTCCGTTCTCGTTCTCGTTCCCATTACCTACCCCCCTCTCTTCCTGTTGTGCTCACCCCACCCCCGCCCTCCTGCCCTGGCAGGCTTGGGCTTGCGTGCAAAATTACTTTCCTGGCCAGCACCAGGACGCGCATTTCCTGTTCCATTTTCTTCTTGTCTAACGGAGAGGTGGTTCGTTATTAACCCGGTTCCGTTCTGCCCCGCTCCGCCCTCCCTTCGCCTCCTTCATGAGCTCTTCGTCTGCTGTGGTTTTTGCTTTTATTGATTGTAGATTTTCCTCGGTTTTCTAGCTACCTCCCCGGTCCATAAATTATGCAACGTCTCGGTGAAGAGCCTCCTCAAAATCTGCTCATATGTTGTCCTGATTAACAGCCGCCCTCTGTCCGGCCGCGCAATTAAAACTTACGCTTCCGGCTGAAGGCGTTCCATGGGCGTTCCCTTTGATGGGCGTGGTCGCATCAATCAAATTATACCTTTGAGCAGAGCCGGGAAACTTTCCCCGGGATCCGTCTGCAGCCTCTCTCCGATTAGGCCAGACTATTAAAACGCGACCGAAAAAGTTACAAATTTAATTAAAATGAATTTAAAATTCAATGAAGGAAACTTTCCCTCCGCCTCCGCCTCCGCCACGAGAGAAACTTTGCCCAGCAGCGGGCTCTCCCTCTCCCTCTCTCTCTTTCCCCCGAATCGAATGCATTTCGGACTTAATTTTGGGCTAATTGCAGAAGGCCAAAACGGGGCAGGAGGCAATGAAAAAGGAAGGAAAAGGAAAAACAAACAGGACTAAAGCAGAGCGGAAACCCAAACGAAAACGAAATTGAAAAAGAAAATTGGTAAAGAAGTAAATTAATTTCGATGTTGAAGGATTTCCCCTGCCCCACCCCTGTGTCCCCCTCTTTGAGAGCCTTTGTCAAGCGAATGGTCGCAAGGTCCTGTCTGCCTGGCGTCTCTAATTGCCCCAGCAAGGCGGTCAAAGAGGAAATGGAAAATGAAGCAGAAATCAGGAGCCAGGAGCCAGGAGCCAGAAAGGATCTGGCTGTCGCGGCGACGGTTTAATTGAAGGAAACCTCCTTTCTCACCCACTTCCTAGGCGCCTCTATCGCTCTCCTCTCTCTCTCTCTCTCTGTGCTTTCTCTTTGCAATTTGTCAACGTTTCGCGCTGTAATTTCCGCTCTTCTCGACCAGAAATCCATCGTACCGTCAGCCGTCACTGGCTTATGCCCTTCGATCACGGTGAGCCTTTTAAACTAATTGAGTTCATGTTTTATTAATTGCCAGGACTCGCAGGACTCGCAGGACTCGGAGCAGCCCCAACAACATGGCCCAGACACGCTCTTCCGCTCTTCCGGCTTTGGCTATGGCTCGTAAATAAACGATTAGCCCACACACGCAGCGACAGGACATGTGTGTGTGTGCGTGTGTGTGTGTGTGTGTGTGGAGCCATCAAAAATGTAAGTCCAAATGCAAAGAGAGTCCTCCGTCCAGCCTCCTCCTCCCTGGATGGGGCTTAGAGAACTCACAGAAACGACAGATGGACAGACAGAGGAGAGCGAGGGGGGGGGCCAGTGGGGAGGGGACAGGGGTAGGTAGATGCCCCCCCCCCGCCCCCTTGGAAGATGGCACTATCACCCTTCCCACCCATTGACCCGCTGCAACGCACGATTCAATTAGCCAAAACTAATCCCAGCTCCACTTTGTTTCCATTTCCACTTCTTGTTTTTTGCCGTTTTTCCACCGTTCCACCGTTCCATCTATCATCTATCATCCGTAAGCCGCCGCCCGGATAACCTGGGGGCCTCGGACGTGGGCGGACGTTCGGCCGCTTGGCTCACTTAACCAAATTGCATTCATTGGACAGGACTGGGCTATTCCTTCTCCAAGGAATTGAAACGAACAAGGAGAGAGAAATGTCGAGTGTTGGGCAAAGTTTTTGCTCCTCCGACTCGGCAAAAGTTGGCCTCCAAACAGCAGCAAAACAACAGGCTCGAAAGGAGAGCGTCCACTAGTCCTATCTCCTACTTTATGCATATTATGTTGCCTCTCCCCTCCCCCCTCACTCAGCATTTTGTTGTTTTGATGCCCGCCCGTCCGCCTGGAAAACATTTCCAACAAATTGAATATCATTTGCAGCAGCTGCGGGCCACTCCCAGCCCCATCGCCAGCCCCTTTTCAGAGCGTTGTTTTCCGACCTGGGAAAATACTTTAATTACTTTTAGTCCGGGGGGGTTCAGAGGGGTCAGTGGGGGTCAGCAGGTCATCACCTGCTCTTCTTGAACGCCTTTCAGCAATCAAATTGAAAAGTCTACAACTGCCAAAGGACGAACACAACCTTCAATGTCCCCCCCCCCCCACCACTCTCTATGGAGTCCATCGAAATATTAACAATTTCACAGGACTCAAAGGACGACGAAGGCTGTGCCCCCGCTCCCTCTCTGTTTGTGCCTCGACCGGAGACACGTGTAAAAAAGGTAGCCCTGGCTGGCACTTGCCCTGCGGCAGCCTGCATGCAAAAAGGTGAAAGGTCCTTGTCCTCGTCCCCTGCCCCATCCCCAAAGGAGGAGCGAATTCAGCAAAAATATCAGCAATTTTCTCTTTACATCAAAGTGCACGCAACGAAGTTTGTCACGCCGGATACATCTGCATCTGCATCTGCTTCGCCCACACACGCCCACCCCCTCCCCCCATTCCACCCCCCAACGACCCAAAGGATATGCATTTGCAGATTCCCCTCATTTCCATAGCCACAACAGCAGGAGGCACAACGTACATGCATCTCTGATCAGAATAACAAATCGAATGCCATTTTCCAGCTGCACTGATAACCTCTGACCTCAGGAGTGCGTTCGGGGGGGTGGGGGGAGGACCTTTGGGAATAATGGAATTAGACCGGAAGGCATGTGCCGCATGTGCCGCATGTACGGAAGCCATCGGTTGTATCAATAAACCAAACGCCCAAATCCGATTGGAATCCAGGGGAAACAAAGCCCAGCAACAAAATCTCATGTTATTATGCCACAAAGAGTGCGTTGCACAGGCAACAGCAGCAACAGCAAGCAGCAAGCAGCAACAGCAAGAGGCCTCATTAATGATGATGCCACATCATTGTCGATACGGTGTGGCAGAGAGGCAATTTCCAGCCAAGAGGCAGCGTAATTAAAGCACTTCTCCGCCTTCGCCCCCCTGCCCTGCCCCTGCCCCTGCCCCTGCCCCTGCCACGCCTTCTGCCATAAGCCTATATAAATGGCAAACGTTGTTTTGTCAACATCTTCCTCGCCCTCTCCCTCCCCCCCCCCCCCCCCCCCTCGAGCCATCCACCTACCAAGAGTATGCTAATTTCCCTGTTTGATGCAAGCCTCTGTCGACGAGTCGACGAGTCGTCGAGTCGTCTCCGACTCAATGGAGGACCGGGTGAATGGGGCAAATGAATGAACATCAAGCGGCGCGGGATACTTGTCGGCTTTAATATGCCAGGCAGGCTGTGGCAGGGGCAGGGGCAGGGGCAGGGGCAGACACACGTTGGGAATGCCAATGGCACACTTTCGGGAATGTCTGCCCCCCCCCTCCCCCCTGCGTAAGTACCTCCCCCACAGACACACAGAGATAACAGCTTTCAGTGTGTGTGTGTGCCGCCCCATCGATATATCGATTCTCTGCCATTTCCCCTTGTCTCTTGGGCACCTACTCCTCCCCTCCACAATCCCTCACGGGCACCCACCACCTGTTACGCGTCGAATGTCACTTTTATCACTTTCTCCTGCCCCCCTGCTGCCCCCCCCTGCTGCCCCCCCCCCCCTGCCACCTCTTTGTTCATCAATCACCTTGGAAATGAGCAATCGCTCTGTCGCCTGCCACTGGCTCTCCATCGGAACGTGACTGCTTGACCAACGACCAGGCCAAGAGGGGGGGTGGTGGGGGTGGGGGTGGGGGTGAGGGGCAGGCAGAACAGTTCTTAACGGTTCTCCCGTTGGCCATAAATTCATTGAAAGTGTCTCTCCGGCTCATAATTTAAGCCTAAGCCCAGGGAAAATCTGTGGAAACTTTTCATTTCCTAACATAACCCCAACCCCAACCCCTCCCACCGCCCCCCCCCTTGAAAGAAAACTTTTCGCCCAGCAACTATTTGGCCCCCAAAAACGAATATTTATCAGTTCCGGCAGCAGAAGCCCGGCCAACGCCTCGGTAATATTTCCATTTTATTATTTACTTTTGGCGCCACTTTGGGGCACAACAGTGTGCTGCAGGGAGAGGGGGAGGGGGAGGGGGAGGAGTGCACGGCTCGATAGTTGACAATTTTCATCCATTTAGATCGGAGTCTGAGTGCCGTAAATGTGGGGCAAGCGGCAGCCATGTTGTAGGCAATTACTTTCCATATCGGCTACGTCCCCTCCCCACTCTGTGTCCTTGCCCGAGAATTGATAACCGAAAGCGATAAGAGGAAAATTGATTTGCAGCGAAAAAAGGGCGGAGGGGCCAGCAGGAGGCGGAATCTAGCGGCTTACCTGCCGCAAATGGAAAACATTTATATTGGGAGATTAGCATTCAGGACTCAAGATTGAGGCCGTTCGTTGGGGGCGGCGGAGGCGGAGGAGGAACAATGCCCGCTTTTGAGAGGCAGCCAAAAATGGGTTTCCCTTTGGGAAAGCCTGCAAGAGACGGGAAGGGTGTGGGGGCTGCTGTCACAGCCGCTCTTTGAAAAAGGCACGAAAACCTGGCACTGGTTTGGATTGGGGCCAGCGGCAGGTAGGGGACCGGAGATGGAGCTTCGGTTTCAATTTGTTGAAAAATAGAAAATTGCATAATTGAAGGATCCCCCATAGCGGCAGGGGAGGCAGGAGCCCGCCTCGTCGTGTGGCTGCGGCTGCACTGAAACTGCGGTTAGTGGCGCTTCCCCCCCCCCCCCCCCCCCCCCCCCCTCCATCTGTCTCCTTCTCTTTGTGTGTGCTCCATTCTGGCTTCCGCCGCCTTTTATTTTTGGCTTTTTTCCCTTTTGTTTCTGAATTGTTTGTGAAATATTGGTCAGCGGTTTCCACTCGCCTCCTTTTTTTGCCTGTGAAATATCCAGGCCTGAGCCTGAGCATGGTCCTGGGCCTCCTACAGGGGGGTGTGTGGCGTGCAACATAAAATATTTGACAACAGTTTGCGTTCTGCATTAAATTACGTAATGTGCTGGAAAAAGAACTTCATCAACAAGCACCCCCCTCCCTCGCCCAACGCCTCCTCTGTCTGCCTTCTGTTACAGGCATAAATCAAGAGCAGCCTAGAGAAAGAGCGCGGAGAGAGAGAGATGGAGAGAGAGCAGCTCAAGCTTTTCACGCAGTCGCGCGACTTTCAAATGAGCTTCGCCTGCGGCCCGCTTCATCATCATTTACCGCTCAGCGGTCGTCATCCGTCATCTCGATTGCTCCGTTCGCACATTTATCTTTTCGCTGGAAGCTCAAGGTCATCTGCCTCTCGCTCTCTCATGAAAGGCATCTAAGAACAGAACGGAACGGAACGCAACGGTACTCTGCTCATCGGCAGACGCAGATGCGTACCAAAGAGAGCAGCGCACAGCAGAGGCTGTGTACTGGAGGGGGGGGAGGTGGGCTACAGCCTGGAAATTGTTTGTAAAATATAGCAAAACTTTTATTTAAATTAAGTATGTATCTCTCTATCCCACCCACTGCCCACTGCCCACTGTCTCGCTCGCTCTAATGAAGCGCATTTCAGCAGCAAACTTTGAACTTGAGGCAAACAATGTTCATTATTGGACAGAGACTCGACTCAATCTGCAGGAGAGAAGCCCAGAGAGGTGGACGGGGTGGTGCCTCCATGGCCACAGACAACGGCAAATACATATATACATGTATACATACATACATATGTATATATACATTTTTAGATGAGGCAAAAGCTTTGCTAAAGACTTTTTATTTGACTTGAAGTTTCCTTTGGTTCCTCTCTGCTCTTTCCCTCTCTCTCTCCTTCCTCATTTGCCTATTCTTTCTGCTTTTATTGTTGTTCTTTTCCCCATTCCCTTCTTTGTCGCTGCTGCTGCTGCTGTGTACTTCTTTCTTTGTTCCCCTCCCCACCTTCCTTCGTGGTCTCTCCTCGCAGTGCCATTTGTCTGCGACTACTTCATTTTTATCATATTTTTTCCAACCATTTCTTAACCCCCTCCCCACCCCACACGGCGCCCTACTATTACAAATAAAACTTCAATAATATTGGCGCAGAAAGTACACGGATGTTTCGTACTTTTTATGATTTTATTTTACTTAATTCTTTACCAACCACTCTGTCCTGTTGATACCGCAAAAGTGCTCATTGAATCCAGCTCCGATCTCTGGTTCTATTCCGATCTAGTTCTCGCATAGTTCTAGTTCGCAGAACTAGAACTATCGGATGATTATTCATATCGATACTTATTCGGATACTTACGATATTTCGTACAACGTTAATAGTAAATACAATTGTAGATTAACACTAATAATTATAAGCTAGCAGCAAGGTAAATACAAATGTAGGGTTATAATACTAAAACAACCTAACAGCTCGGCCATCCTGACAATTAGATCGCCCTCGATCGTAAATATGTAATTAAGAGTAATTTTAATTATATGTGTATATATATATTTTGTTAACTATTTAAGTAGGGGTCACTTTCACACTGATTACGCCAATCTGCCCATTTCCTTAATCGGCATGCCTCTATAATGCCCTCATACGGGATTTGGCTTATTTGGCAGTTTTCAATGTCATTTAACACATATCTGTCGTTCGGCAATACCTTCTTGATGATGTACGGACCCCTGTACTTCGGAACAAATTTTTTATTTGTACCTATTGTGGTGTCAATGTTTCTCATTACAACGAAATCGCCTTCCAAGAACTCAATATGATTTTTGTGATTCCTTTCAAAATACTCTTCACTCTTCTGCTGACAATGCTCGATTTTATCCAAAGATTTCTTACGTACTGATTCTAAATCGCTTTGAGTTCGGTCTTGTTTATCATCTAAGTATTCTGTTAACGCGTCAATATTACAACCCCTCTGTTGGACTCCGAATAACAACACTGAAGGCAATTCTTTCGTGGTCGAATGGACTGAGTTATTAATTGCATATTCAGCCTTTATTAAAAGTTTGCTCCAATCTTCGTGATTTATTGGCTCAGTTATTTTGGCGAGCATAGCTTTCATAGTTCTGTTAACCCGTTCTACCTGACCATTCGCTTGGGGTGAAGCAGTTGCCACTTTCACGTGCTCTATATTATTTTCTAACAAAAATTTACCAAATTCTAATGATGTAAAACACGTTCCTCTATCGCTAATAATTCTACGTGGACGACTATAAAATTGAAAATACTTTGAAAAACATGTGTTGACTTCTTTAGTGCTTGTCGTATTTACAGAAAACAATTTTACAAATTTCGTAAAGGCGTCAATGATAACTAATACATGCTTCTTCTTTGATATAACAGCGGGAAGTGGTCCAAAATGGTCTACGTGTAAGGTGTCGAATGGGATTGGTCGCTTAGGAATATTGTGAAGTGTTCGATTGTTCGCATGTGTGGGGACTGAAAACATGATACAATTTAAACAATTTCCTATAAACAAATCGATTTTAGATCTCATATTCGGGAACCAATAATGTCTTAAGATTTCTTTCATACATTTCTCAGTTCCTAAGTGACATAAGTTTTCGTGAACTCTTCTGATTATTTGCGTTTCCATTTCAGCTGGGACATAAAACAGCTCAACGTCGTTCTCACCTATTTTATAAACAATTCCATCGCTCAATGAAAATTTCTTAACAGGTCCATGCTCCAATTGTTCTTTTAATTTTCCTATATGGTTGTCCCTGTTTTGTGTTATCTGAAGCTGAAGATTAATGTCGTCACACTCAATCACGGAAACTATTCGGTCTTTGTTATCACTTTCATGAATTGTCACTATTGGTTCATATTCAAAATCTTGATTAAGCGCTGAAGGATATCTACTTAAGGTGTCCACATGGGACATATATTTTCCACTACGATGTTTTAAAGTGTAATTATAATTTGCTAGCTCTATGGCCCATCTGGCGATATTTGAATGAAGACGTCCCTTTCCTAAACATAAAACTACTGAGTTACAATCTGTTATAATTCTAAACGGAATCCCTTCTAAATAAATTCGAAATTTCCTCAATGAATAGATCACAGCTAACGTTTCCAGCTTGAAACTTTCGTATCTTGCCTCTAGTTTTGTCGCTCTCTGTGAAAAATATGCTGTTGGGTGAAACTTATTGTCATCTTGTTTCTGCAACAAAATTCCACCAAAACCTTCACTACTTGCATCACAATGCAATTCTGTTTCTCGATTTGGATTATACAGAGCTAATACTGGTGACGAAATCAGTTTTTCTCGAAGATATTCAAAAATTTGTATGCATTTGTCTTGAAGCTCAAACTTAGTTCCAGGTTTTGTAAGTTCTTGTAATGGTTTTGCTATTCTTGAGTAAGCAGGAATGAAACGCCTAAAATAAGAGAATAATCCCAAAACCTTTTGCATTTCATGGCGATCTTTTGGCAATGGCAGATGCTTAATGGTTGCTGTGTGTTCACAGTTTGGGCTTATTCCCTTACCAGAAAGGGTATATCCCAAGAACTCAATACTTTCATAACCAAATTGACATTTACTAACCTTAATTTCTAGTCGATATTCTGCGAGAATTCTTAAAACTCTACCTACTGTTATAAGATGTTCGTTCAACGACTTGGAACCTATAGCGATATCGTCCATGTAAACTACTACATTACCTTCGCGAATTAATGGTTGTAAAATGAAATTAATAAATCTCATAAATACTGCTGGTGCATTCATAAGCCCAAAAGGCATTCTTGTGTATTCATATTGTCCGCTAGGTATGACAAATGCTGTATACTGCACTGAACTTTCTGCTACTTTTACTTGGTGATAACTGTGTTTCAAATCTAAAAGTGTAAAAATTGTGTTCCCTTCTAATCTCTCTAAGCAGTCGTCTATTAGTGGCAATGGATATCCATCACGAATGCAAATCTTATTAAGCTGTTTGTAATCTACACACATTCTTTTTTCCCCTGATTTTTTCTTAACTAATACTATTGCAGAGCTGTAAGGCGATTTACTTTCTCTTATGAAGCCTTTTTTCAATAGTTCATCTATTTGGGTATCTACTTCTTTCTTCTCCTGATATGAAAGTCTTCTCGGAACAGTGCGTACAGGTTCTTCTGATTTAAGTTTGAGGTTCATTTCATAGTTATGTTGAATTGCTGGAATGTTAGTTAAGTCTGAATAGTTAAGTTTTATCAATTCCATGAATTTACTACGTTCTTTATCAGTTCGCTTTGGGTCGATATTATAGCTGTCCTCTTCTTTTGTTATTTCAATACTATATATATACGGTATATCTAAGTTGGTTCTTTCTAATGATTCACTTGCCATATGCTTTTGCTCGTTATCTTTCAATAAAAGGTCAATGTTATTACAATTCAATTGGACACTAATCTTATTCTCATAATTTTCATCCTTCAATAATCCATTATTATTGATATCTGATAACATCATCTCACTGTCTCTATTTGTCAATACTACATTTTCAATTTGGTCGCTCTCAATGTTCACTAATACTCTATTTTCATCTAAGTCACTGTTCACTAATACTCTATTTTCATCTAAGTCACTGTTCACTAATATTCTATTTTCATCTAAGTCACTGTTCACTAATACTCTATTTTCATCTAAGTCACTGTTCACTAATACTCTATTTTCATCTAAGTCACTGTTCACTAATACTCTATTTTCATCTAAGTCACTGTTCACTAATACTCTATTTTCATCTAAGTCACTGTTCACTAATACTCTATTTTCATCTAAGCCACTGTTCACTAATACTCTATTTTCATCTAAGTCATTGTTCACTAATACTCTATTTTCATCTAAGTCACTGTTCACTAATACTCTATTTTCAATTTCATTTTCAAAAATTAATTTTATTCCATAATTTTCAAGGAAACTGCGCCCCAGAAGGACATTATACGAAATATAGTTGTTTGGTACAACGAAAAATATTAGTTCTTTTTCAATGTTATGAAAAACTAAATTGACAATTATTTTTCCAAAAATGCTTATTCTCGAACCGTTAACTCCAAAATACTCTGTCGGTCTTAGTACACCATCAAAATTTTCATAAGGTATCGCCGAGCGCTGCATCAAATTAATAGCGCTACCGGTGTCCAACATGCCAGAAAGAAATTTAATTTGATACCTGCGTTTTATATCAGTGTAAAAATATACCCCTACCTGATTAACAATAGGAACAAAAATATTGTTCTCCTCTCTGTCGTCCATCGGCGGGTTGCTGGCTGTACCCACGGATCGCTGGGCTGACATAGGCTTCTGTTGGCAATCCTTCACCTGGTGCTGCATGGATCCACACTGGAAACACGATCCCTTCTCCCGCTTAGGTGCGGGACACGATGAAGCATAATGGCCATGTGCTGAACAATTATAGCAGCGCGCCTGGCTCCGGTCATTTCCGGAAGCAGTCATCCCAGTGCGCCTAAAATTCGTCTGGGTACTCTTCCTCAAAGCCTCGTATTGTCGAGCTAGCTCCTTAAGTTTTCCGATGGTCGACGCTGAATACAATAAGGCGATACTGGAAGATCGATCACGAAAACCATCAATGATGAACTGCACTGTCAATTTCTCTTCGATGTCGGCACGCATAGCAATTTCTTCCATGCGAAGAATATATCCCATTACGGAGTTTTTCTCCGGGTTGAAAAAGGTTTCCTTCAACAGGAGTACCACGTCGGCAGTTGAATTGCTGCGGCCAAAAGTTTTTAGGAAGTTTCCTTTAAACTCGTCGTAAGTCTTTGATTTGTCGACACGCATGAACAAGTCCGCCTCTGTTCCCGCCTTCATCAACATGCGCACACAACGAAGCTTAAAATTGCTGCTTTCGTTCACGCCTCCGCAAATCCGTTCAAAATTCAAGACCCATTCAGAGGCTTCATCATTTTCACTGGCAGAAAAAGGGGCAATCAGTTGCTTGACCATTCGGATGTCATCGGTCACATGGTTGTCCATTACCATTAAGGCAGCCAGTTTCTTCTTTTTCTCAGCAACCCTTATTGCGGCGTCAAGTAATTCTTCTTCTTTCATATCGTCGATCTGCTCATTTTCAGACACTTTCTCCTCCGATTCAATATCCGATTTATTCACCAGACTTTCAGAAACTTCATCCATTCCACCACTTATGGCAAGCTTGCGAAGTTGCCTTAGTGTTGCGCTGGCTGGAAAAATGATCTCTTTCTCCAGCAACCACTCTACAATTTTTTCTTTGTCAATGTTTGCCATGGTTTCCTCAGCCATTTATAAAATGTGGAAAATACTCGTTGTCGGGGATGCCAGTAGACAAATACTTATGTAGGCAGATTCTTTAAAGGGCTACTATCCCACTTCTGAAGTTATTGGCGCAGAAAGTACACGGATGTTTCGTACTTTTTATGATTTTATTTTACTTAATTCTTTACCAACCACTCTGTCCTGTTGATACCGCAAAAGTGCTCATTGAATCCAGCTCCGATCTCTGGTTCTATTCCGATCTAGTTCTCGCATAGTTCTAGTTCGCAGAACTAGAACTATCGGATGATTATTCATATCGATACTTATTCGGATACTTACGATATTTCGTACAACGTTAATAGTAAATACAATTGTAGATTAACACTAATAATTATAAGCTAGCAGCAAGGTAAATACAAATGTAGGGTTATAATACTAAAACAACCTAACAATAAGTTTTTTTCCCCCCCTATTTCTCCCCTCGTTCGTCGGGTATTACTTTTGATGGCTGTTCTTTGACGACCCGTCGGCTGGCTCTTGTCCCCCTTTAGCCCTCCCCTAATGGGTTTACTCTTCTATGTTTCGGTTTCTGTTTTCAGATTCAATAAAAAACGGTTTTAACAATCGAAGCATCAGCCCTGGCGCTCTCCCTCTCCCGCTCTCTCACACACACACACCGTCACATATGGTGTTCTGAGAACATATTCCGCTCTCTTAATCTCCCCATCTCTCCCTCTCTGTTTCCCCAAAGGAAAAGACTCGACTTCAAGCGCAATTACATATTTCGTTTAATTGTGTTTCTGTGTCTCCGAAAGGCCCTCCTCTGTCTCCTGGCTCTGCCTCTTGTTGTTCCTCCCACTGTTCGCCTTTTTCCAGCTCTCGTCACGCTTCTCGCTCTCTTGCACTCTCTCTCTCTCTCTCCCAACTGTCATAATAATTTTAATAATTTCGTCATGTCTCCCTCAATTAAAGTCAGTTTAATGTTTTGCGGTTTAAACCCTGGCCAGAACCTCTCTCTCTCTCTCTCTCTCTCTGTCTCTCTCCTGCTCTCTGTTGGGGATTTTGTCACTCATTAATTATTCTGAAGGTCCGCCGCGGTCTTTCGCCCTCAGTTTATGCAAATTCCTTAAAGGTTAATCATTATTTTTGTTTGTTTGTTTTGATTATTTTGTCAACGGCCAGTCGGCGGGGGCCAGACATCCTCGAGAATCCCTCTCTTTCGTTCGCTCTCTTGTGGACTCCATAATTAGTAGACCCACAGCTGGGCTCTGGCAAATCGATTGCCCCATTTGCATGCCCCACTGCTTGCCCCTTTGCCCCAGACTCGGGTTTCTTCATTTCTTCTCCCCCACCCACTCCCTCTCTCTCTCTCTTTCTCTGTCTGGAAACAGACTGCAAATTGGAATTACACATTTTAATGGGAATTAGTTTGGCGAGAAAGTTTTCGACTCGTCGCAACTTTTTGGTTTTGGTGGCTAATGGAATTATGCAAAGCAACAAACAACAAAACTTTTTGCCTGGCTAGTGAGCCCTTTCCTGGCTCCAGTTTATAAGTAGCTCATTTTACTTGCATAATTCTACAAGTTTTTAATCATCTCATCTCTCTCTCCCTCCCGCTTCAGGCAGTGATTCTCCAAAGACCCCCCGCTCCCCGGTGGTTCGCTGAACCTCGAGCATCGACATCGATAGCTCTCCCTCTCCCTCTCTCTGCTCTCTGCAGCAGCTCCAACTCTTTGGCGCCTGCGCAACGCCGCTGCTGCCCCGCCCGCCCTCCACAACTTTGTGACTTTATGACTGAAATATTCGTTTGATTTTTTATTCCCACTTCATTCTGGGAGGGTGGGGGCTGTGTGTGGAGGGGGCTGGGGGGTGGAGGGCAGAAGGAAAGTCTTCACTTGCATAAGTTTATGTTTGGACGCCGTTGATGATGATTTTAATATGGCAAAACTCTTGGAGAGGATGGCAGAGGATGGCAGAGGATGGCAGAGGATGGGGCCAAAGCCAAGTTATAATGAAGGAAAAAGTTTTGGCATACACTATACACATGCACACACACACACACACACACACACACACACACAGAGGGAGAGAGGAAGCAGGCAGGAGCAGACTTTACGAGAGAAGATGGAAACCCTGGCTAAATCCTTTACGAAATTGGCCAAATAACGAGCTAGAAAGGCTGTAAACACTTGCCCCCCTCACCACCTTTTGCTGGCTGGGGCTCTGGCATACATCCAATTGATGGTCCCGACTTCAGCTTCTCCTGGGAAGTAGCCATCGAATGAGTGAACGGAGGAACGGAGGAACGGAGGCGAGGAGAGCCGTCCAATATTCAAGGAAAATGTCAAACGGAAATGAGTGAGGAAATGAAGGGAAAAACTAAGTCAGAAACAGCAGGGAGGACATCTCCCACCAAGACATTTGGACCAAGATGAATGGCGACATTTAGACGTTGCACAGCCGTCCCGGGGTCAAAGGCAGTCAGACCGCAGGCCCAGACACAGACACAGACACAGACCTAGAAAGAAGGTGAAATTAGCCAGCAGCATCTGTCGGTTCCTAGGACCTGCTCCAGGTCCAGTGACAGAGCCAGGGACAGAGCCAGGGACAGTGCCCGAGGAGGACAAGTGACAAGTTCCAAACAACGTTCCAGCAAAAAGCGACAAAAGAAGGCCCCACACCCGCTCCCACTCCCACTCCCCCTCTCCCTACCCTACCCCGACGGGAGGCGTGTCTGCCTCGCCACCCCAGAAGTGGCAAAAAAAACCCAACTTTAAACACGGCCAAGAAAAAATATATATATAAAAAAAAGCGATTTAGACTCGGGGAAAATCTCTTTTATTTGGTGCGTGTTTTCCCTCGTTTTTATTTGACTTTGGGGACGTCTGCTGATGTCGGTGATGGGCCAAGGGGCTGTCCGTGCGGGGGGCTGCAATATTTCTGATATGTTTCAAAGGATAATGGAATAAAAGGCCAGGAGAAGGCTTCTTCCGCAGGCAATCCTAATATTTGCACAACTGGGATTTTTCGGGTCTTGCGGCGGCAGACAGGGTAGGGGGCAGGGGGCAGGGGGCAGAGGGCAGGGGGTCCCTGGAGTTGGGTTTTTATTTAAATTTTCGTACATTTGAGTTGATTTGCCGACTGGATTAGTTAAGGCTCAGTGGACAAGCGGCAGGAGCAAAAGTACACACAGATGGAGGCAACGATAAGCGGCAGAGGTGGCACGTTGCCAGGGAAATCTGTCTAACCTCCTGCTGGACTCCCCCTTGGGTCTGGGGGGGTGTCGGAGGGTCCACTCCATTGGCAGTGTCCCTGCTAATTGCCACAAATTGTTGATGTTCCTGTCTCGTGTTGCCCCCACGCGGAACGTACGGTGTTATGTTCAAACTAAATTAAGGCACTGTTCCCTCCAGTGGCCACCCACGGCCGACAGCCAGGATTACAGCTGCAAAAGATGATGCTGAATTTTGATCGGAAAAGCCTTGGGTTCGATCGGGGGATATGGCAATCGATATCTGGCCCCACACCTGCCTCCAAGTCGATAAATAGCAGCGTGTAATGAGTGGAAATGGAATACATGTTGCCACAATTGTTGTTGCATCCACATTAGACACAGCTGGAGCTACTGAAACACCACCCCATAGCCAGACAGACAGACAGAGAGAGCGAGAGAGAGAGGGAGAGAATACAGCCACAAGCCGCCACAAAACATTGCAACAGTCGGGCGAACTTTTGGCCCTACCCCAGCGCTTGCCACAGCTCCTGCCATTGCCCTGCCCCTGCCCCTGCTCCTCCCCTCCTCTCCTCTCTGCTTCTAACCCGTTGAAGACGTGCAAATTATTGCCACGGCAGAATTAGGTCAACATGGCGACGTCCCTCTACCGCTGCCACTGGCCCTACTCCTCCTCCTCCCTGCCTCCCTGCCGCCCAGTCGTTGCTTGTATTGTTATGGCGCTTTGTTGTTGCTAAATTAAGGGTTGCCAACCCCCCACTCCCCATTCCCGCACACATTTTGCGCTTTGTTTTCCCTGCCAGTAGGAAAAACTTTGCCGCGTTCCTCATTTAACATTTAAATGTGGCACTAGATGTGGAACCGAAAGCGGAGGCGTTGAAAGTGTCTCAGTGTTTGCTCAACGCCCATTGGAGGTGGGCGTTTCGCGATCCATTTGCATATCTGCCTTCCCACCACCCACCGCCGTCCTCCATCCAGGCCATCCATCCCTGCCATCCATTCATTCATTTATTCATCCAGCGAAACCCAGAAGATCCTTTGCTATTCTTTGCTCAAGGAACATCCAAGGAAGGCTAGGGAAACCCTTTGACATTTTCTGTTTTCCTTTCGCCACCCGCCACCCACCACCCACCGCCCACCGCCCACCACCTTTCCCCTTATCCTGCTCGCTGGCTGCTGCCTCTTGTCTTGTTTGCTGTACCGCAACGTAGTTCAAGGCAAGCATTTTTCGGCAAGTCACAGACAATGCCTCCCCCTCCCCCTCAGCCGCAGCCCCCTCCCCTCTGTTGTCTAGACTGCACAAAGCTGTTGGGTTTTTTTTGGGGTGCAAATGATTTGGCTTTGATTCTGTTTTTGTTTTGTGGAAAATTTTTGGTAAATGCCAATGGAAATGGAGCGAAATAGAGAGGATATACGGTAGGTGAGGGAGAGGGAGAGAGAGGGAGATTCAAGGGAAAACAAATCAACAAAAAAGCTGCAATTTCACAGCAAACACAGATACAGATACAGATACATATAGAGGGATAGAGATAGAGATACAAACGAATGCATGTTCTCCGGTCCACGCCCACACATGCGTCTGCTACGTGACCTCCTTCATTGCCTCCCCCCCTACCCCTGGCGCTGCCCCCCCCCACCCCATCCACACCCCCACTTGGCCACTTCTCGGCGCTGCTTCAAATTCACTTCACTTCGTTCTTTTCTCTAGTAATTTTCTCTAGCCTCCCCAAGTCTCGTTCTCCCTCTCTCTCTCTCGTGTCGAGAGCTTTGCGCCAATTTTTTCATGTTTTCATGCGTGTTGCATGAACAAAAACACACAAACAAAATAAAATCAAAAGAAAAGGTCTTTCAGGGCTGGGACAGAAGCTCTCTCTGGATACCCTGCATGCAGGTCGATTGTTTCCACGTCCCGATTTAGTCATTCCAACTGATCCATGACGAGGCACCCATGAAGCACAGAAGCTTCCACAGATCCTCCTACTGTATGGTGGCAAAGAGTCGTTGATAATCGGGGTACCCCTTGGGTGCGAAGGGTATGAAGGCAGAGAGAAACAACGACAATGACGAGGATGATTGTTAGAGTGTGGCGGCGGTGGCAGCAACAACAATGGGCATATTGTGTGGCGAAGTCAAGTGCCTGGCAAAGGCAATCACACACACACAGTGGCGGCACGCATAAGATATGTATGTATTTGTATTTGTACTACTTTCCATTGCATAAGTGTAACCGAGCACTTTTCCTTTTGTGCGCTTTCCTTGGAGCAGCAGAGTCCACTTATTGGACTTTTGCCTCTGCTTCGTTTCGCACTCGAGTTTCCGGTAATGAGAGCCTTGTTGGAACACCTTCACCGCCACCCACACACACACACACCTTGACAGGTGCAATTTAGTTGCTCACTCTTTCACTCTTTTGTTTTCCGTTCCGATGGAGTATTAGGAATCAATCGATGAGCAATTGGTGGCACAGTGGAAACCCTGCCCGACCTGCCTACCCTCTTCATGGCCTAATAGCCTGTCAACATTGTTGCCATTATTATTATTGCATATTACACACATATTTCCATTGTAAATTGATATCGCGAAACGAGCTGCAAACGAGAGCGCAAACGGGAGAACGCATTTCGATTGCCCAAGCACTTGGGCCCCATTCCCTATCAGAGACGCATAAATATGTATATAGTAGTGTAGGTTCTGGCCGATAAATATCTGTACAATATTCGAAACGAGTGTGTTCCATGCCAAAACTTTGTGTAAACAAAAAAGCCAACGAGAGAGCGAAGAGAGATTTGTAAACACTGAGCGGAGGAATGAGAGATGAAATGAGAATTGCCAGCGGAATGTTCTGATGATTCGGTGTCTGTGTGGGCATGTATGTATGCATGTTTGTATGCATGTTGTGTGTACATACATTCCCGTACATTCCCCTGGCAACAAAATTCCGCAAAAGAAAAACAAAAGACAGGAGAATGAAGAATGAAGAATGGAAAAAGGGGAAATGAAATTGGAATTGGAATTGAAACCGAAATCGAAACCCAAGCTAAGGCATGCGCCGCCGACTTGGCGGATGACGCATCTTCCAAGAGAACGCGCGAGAGACAATCCAATTTATGGATAAACATAAATAAATAACACATTCCCAATATTAATCCCCATAATCAATGCAAGCGCGTGGCTGCCAGCCAGAGCGTTGCAAAGGGGAGGAGATTCAGCGGTGACCCCGATAGCCGACAGCCGATAATAAATGAAGCAACCTATCGAATAGAGTAATCTGGATCCTCCGTCTCCATTTTGCACCACTGTGGATCAGGGCTGTCTCCTCTTTGGAGCACTGGAGCCGCCCCATAACAGCGAAAATGCATTATGCCACGCCTTGCGCCCCACAGAGCACAGACCCAAGGCCCAAGGGCAGCTTCTTGGGCAGAGAGCATTTGTCATATTTCCCCACAAGGCTGCGACGGGCAGCATGCAGCAGGGAGACAGAAGCGGCGGAAAAAGGAAAAAAGAAAAGTAAAACTAAAATTGCGCATATTTTGTGCTGGAATAACTCGGGGAAAACAAGAGGAGGAGCGGGGAGTCGTGGAGAGTGGAGCATGCAGGCGGTGGAAAACAGATGTACAAATGAGTGTGCCAAGTGGGAGTGGGGGGGCTGCACATGCACCCAAGCTGGCAGCAGGAATGCAAAGAAAAACAAAAAGCGGCTGATGGGGCGAGGAGTAGGAGAAGCATTCTAAATCAGAGGCACGCTTTCAGTTGGTTTTTTTTTTGTGTGTGCGAAACATTCCCGGGATAGATGGCGAGCGCAGGCCATACCGTGCTACGCCGAGTGGCGCCCCTGCGCGTACCCCGTGTCTTGTCTGGCATCACTCACCTTGTATACGTCGCCGTAGGTGCCGGAGCCAATCTTCTGAATGAGCTCGTATTCATCCTGCGGATTGCGCCGCGAGATGTCCGAGCTTAGGAGGTTGGCGTTGTGGTGGCTGTGCGCGGCGGCCATGTTGGGACCGAGTCGAGTCCCCCGATCGGAGTCCGAATTCGAGGTGTCGAAGCCTATCCAGCTGATGTTCTCTCTGGCTCTTCTTTTGGCCCGTTCCTTCGCGTGCTTTGCTGTGCCGTTCACTCACTAGCGTCTCCCTTTCTTTGGTTTTAATTTACTGATGACTTGTGGACGCCCATCGATAGAGATCGTGCTGCATTTTGTCCGACTGCAGAGAGGGGCAGGCGGGCGGATTACACACACACACAAACACTCCCGTACGTTCACAAACACACTTTCAATTGCGTAACGTTAACTGGACTTCTTTGTCTATATATAATCCGTGTTGGATATAGACGGGAGCACGAACACAGATCGAAATTAGCTCAAACTGAAATTAGCAAACACGAAATTAGAAAACCAGAACGGGATCGGATACGGGTGCGGGAAACGGCTGCGCCGGCAGCGACACTCGCGAGTTTGTGACGCAGAAAATGATGGAAACAAAAACCGAATCAAACAGCCAGGAACAACTACAACAACCACAGCAGCGGCGTCAGCGGCAGCGTAGAATCAAGGAATGTCAATTCGAAAGGTATGGCAGTGGGGCAGAGCGGCCTCCCAAAGCTGGGACTGGTTCCACCTTCCACTTGAAAATACCTTGCGTAGAATGATAAACGCATTGCAGCGTTTAGCAGTGGGCAAGAGAGAAAGCGTATTTTGGCGGGGGGGTGGTGAGCGCCTTGCGCTTTGCGGGGGCAAGCGAACCAAAAGTCTCTCTCTTATTTTTTCTCTTCCGTATGCACTTTAATATATTGGTTATTAAACTCAGCGCTCGACCACAGGAATAGATTGCATTGCCCCATTAGGAATATGGACAGACAACAGACAGACAGAACTGCGACGACACACGCGACAACAAAAACAAGGGCGTCGACTGGCGACCGTGTTGTTGTTGTTGTTATTCTGGCTGCTGCTTGTAAATTTGTGAGAAACGCACCCGACGCAACCACGTGACTACTGACGAGTTTTTTGTTTAATTTTTTGGCCGACGGAGAATTTTGCCAATTTGTCAATTTATAATAATTTCACGAACGAAAATTTTTTCGTGCACTTCGTCGCGCAGCCCAAATGTTGTTGTTCTTCTCTCCAGTGTGACCAGCTGCAGTTGTAGGCAAGATCCAAATTAATTTCCATGTTTTCCAGAACCGTATTCGTATGGACCCTCTCTAAATCACACACCTTGCAATGAAATACTGAAGTCTGAAATCGATAAGAGGTTATTTCCCAGCTGATGTGTAGCACGATAACTGAAAACGATAAACATTATTCTTCGGTTAATTGAAGCTCTATATACAAAAGCTAAAGTCCGTAAGACGTAGTTTTACGATCGTTTTCTACTCTGTTCTGACTTTATTTTCGATAAAATATACCGTCGGACCATCAGCAATATACCGAAATATACCGTCTCACTTGCAAAACATACCATAAGTATACCGATGAAAGAATGAAAATTCATTCTATTATCATACGCTTTGGTGTACAATGGGTTAATCTTTCTCTGTCCATAATCAGAAAACGTATTCCTTGATTTTGATATTCGGTTGAATATAACTAGCTAAGTAGGGTCCTCAGCACTGCACACATATTTTTATCCGAATGATGAATCTATTTTCCACATGACTGGCTAATATAAAGGCTCTTTCGTATTGGGATTGTGTATAAAATAGGATTTCAACAATTAAGGTCATAGTTGAAACGTAGTGGTCATGAAATGAAACGTGTGAAACGTAACGTCATTTGAACACTTGTTGCTGGTCAGTCGGTGGAATGGACATATTTATACCCTATTTGTTTAAATTAATTGAAATTCTGTTTTCCAAACTAATTTGAAACGTTGCTTATGACTTTTTTTAAGATTGATAGGATATATTTTTCTAGTTCAGGGCAATTTGACAGGATTCGATATTCTTGGGCGATAAACGTATTTAGGATGTGGATGTTGCTTTGGCGCCCAACCCACTTTGACCCCAATTTGAATCGGAATCGCAAATGTACTTTTACCAGTAATTTTAATTGAAAAATTCTTAGTTCGCTCTTATTTTGTACAATTATTATTCGTGTTTGTAGAAAATACAAAATATCAAAGGGGTCTACTTGTTGACACAGAGAAAGGTTAAAAACGAAACCAAAGAACTTATTGCACGTGGGTGTATGTGTGTGTGTATAAATAAATAACATAATGTATCAAAGATTTCGATAGCCGAAGTGTCCCGGTGTTCCTCCTTCTAAGCATAATAATTCGATTAAGTGTCCCCGGCGTCGGAGCTGGGATGGACGATGGATTGGGGGCATCTTTACAGTTTCCGTATACTCCGATCCGCCGCAGCCGAGTTAAGTTTGGTTCTGTGAAGGAAATGCAAAGAGATTGGGTTAGTCGAGTCTTAAGAGGCAAGAACATCCAGCAGAATCAACCCCAAAACAGGGGTATAAAAAGCTTCAAACAACAACAGATCTTGCCGAATCACAAGCAACAGCCTGAACCATCGAAAGCGAACCGAATCGAGTCGAACGAAACGGAACGGAACGCAGCTGGGTGTTAATTTAGTACACAACACAGTGGTGGAGCAAGAGCAGAACAAGGAACTTCCATGCAGATGGCTTACCCGCCTAAGGAGTGGATAACTCTCGAACTCTCTCCTAAAGCCGAACGAATCTAGAACTGAGGCTGTTTCGAAGGACGGATGGAGGAGTTTTCAGAAGAAGGAGCATTTTTTTGTTTTCTTAAATGTCGGCCGCTGCCGCCGTCAAACTAGTTTGAATATTGTTAAGTTTTAAGTTGATTTTGCTGCACTTAAGCCTACTGCTCACTGGCCATCCTGTGTCCGTGTGGTGGTGGTGCGAAGAGGTGGTTGTGTGGCGGTCGAGTGGTGCGATGAGAGAAGAGCTCGGATTAGTGTCGAAACAGAAGACAACAGAAGGAACTGAATTGAATTTTATAGCGTGGCGAAGCTTGATGGATGAATGACTATCGGATATGGGATGATCTGATGATCGTTCTGGATGGTTAGCAGTCAGCAGAAGCCGAACCAAAATAGTACATAAATCAAGCAAAATTTAAACAGAGCTTTTAACGCTCTGCCGAGGCCAATTCCACGGTTTAAGTAAATCAAAAATTGCCATTGCTCGTGGTAAATATTCAACTGCATTTGGCGGATTTTACAAAAGAAGAATTACGAGTATTTAGATAGTTTTGGTAGACAAATAAATAATGCTTTAGATAACTAGGTTCAGATCTCTCTCTGTGAGTACCGGATAGGAGTTTCTAAAAGGATCAAAGGGGTGTGTTTGTGTGTGTTTTGTGTGTGTGGAAAGAGAAAAAATAAAACGAAATCAATAAATTAGTATGGGGCCACTCCCCAAGTCAGTGTTAAAGAAGGGAGAAGGAGGTGGCGCAACCAAGCCCGGGGGCAGCGATGCCCGGCCACTTACAGTTCCATGGAGAGCACCGTGGGATTGGGACAGGCCTGGGGCGCCCGTATGTGACACTGCTTGTGACAGATCAGCTGGCAGTCGCGGCACTCGTATCCCTGCTTGCCCGGCCTCCGAGGTATGGACTTCATGCAGATCGAGCACTGCAAGCCGCTTCTGTAAGAGCCAGAGGAAGGGCATAAGAAGTTAGAGGCTAAAAGGGAATAAGTTGTCTCACTTACCCGCTCAAATGCTTGGCTATGAAGGTGTGATCGTTGTAGATGTGCAGCTTGGTGCCCTTGCGGCGCCAGCGCGGTCTCTGGGCAATGGCCAAAGGCACAATAAAGTGGCTGAAACGAAGGCAATGCGTGAGAATGAAAAGAAGATCACGATTCGGTTCAGCACTCACCGCTTCACGCCGTTCTCGATGGTCTCCAGGACCAAGGTGGAGGCCTCGTGTACGTAGGTCTTATTGCTGGCCGAGGAGAAACCTGAGATGGCCGAGGATTCTGAAATTGAAGAGCGTCGTGAATGGTCGGTGATGGCGGAGCCAATGCCCATGCGGGGTCCTGCGTAATTTAGTGTTTCGTTTTAAGAGTGTGTTCGAATAGCATTTCCCACAGTGGAGAGTACAGATTGGAGATTGTAGATTGGAGAGTTACACACAAACCAAGCAACCGGTTTAGACCAAATTATATGTTTTTTTTTTGCATATGAAAATAAAAAGAGAGAGAACAAAAAAGATACCAAAAGATAATGTGAGAAATAATTATAAATAATGATCGTTAAAGCCGTATGCGAACCGAAGGGAAGCAGATCCAAAAACGCAATATATCCAAATCCAAAATAAAGCCAAATGTTTGCGAAATATTTCAAAATATTCAAACGTGTTTGTGTTGGGGTGTGTTTGGTGTGTGTGTGTGTGTGTGTGTAGTGTAGGTGGAGGACCGTGGAATACATAAAGATTTGTGTTGGGACACAGTTCGGTTAGCATTTGATGGGGAGAGAGTGTGGAGATAAAGAGAGAAGACAAGACAAACAAGATATATAGATACAGAACGGTTAACGATACAGATACAGATGCGGATACAAGTGAACGATCAAAGACTTAATCATAATGGTAGGTGCTTAGCCGACAGATAGATAGATTGATTAAACATTAAACATTGGGATAGATACAGATGGGCAGCAGAGGCAACAGCTGGGATATGCACGGGGGAACGTCTGATTGAACGTCAGATGGGATGGATGTCCTGGTCGTGGCTATCCCAACCCTTGATCCAATTGTTTATTGCGGATTAGATGCAGGAAAAGTCCGAAATGTGCGGATAAGCTCTGGGAGATGCATGGCTGGTTAGAACTGGGAGGGATGCTGTGATGCTGGTGCATGGGGTCTGGGACTGGGTGGACGATTGGGTAATTACCAAGTGAATTGCTTTTGGACAGAGTGGCACGATCGACAGATAATGAACGGGAAGAATCACCATTGAGGGTTCCGGTGGCGGTTCGGGGTAGTCCTGTCGATGTTGTTGTAGTATTGGCGTACTTCGAGTTGGTGGCTGATAGTGATTTGTGATTGCTATTGGGCTGATCTGCCGAGAGGGTGCGTGTCTTGGAGCGGCTGAGCCGCTTCTTCAGGGTGCCAAAGAAATTACGTTTTTTGCTGCGCCCAGGATCGTCCAGCACGTCCATGCCCTCACCCGCCTGCAGATGCCCCAGATGGGCCCCGTTCCGCGGCAGGCTGTTCACGCTGTAGCCCCCGCCGTTGATGTTGGAGCTGCCGTTGCCGTTGCCGTTGCCATTGCCACTGCCGTTTCCGGCTAGCCCACTGCTCCCATTTAGGTTGTAGTTGTTGTGGTAGCCGCTGCCGTTGGGCGAGGAGGCTGCGTTGGGCTGCCCGAACTGGAAGAACACTCACAGAGATTAGCAGAGGACTCAGTGGGGGTGCGGGCAAAACTGCAAACTTCATGCTACGCCATGCCATGGCGCGGTACCTCCGCGGTACTGTCCTCGTTGGCGGTACCACTACCGTTACCTGTTTCGTTGTGCGGCTGTATGGCAGTGGGGCAGAGCGGCCTCCCAAAGCTGGGACTGGTTCCACCTTCCACTTGAAAATACCTTGCGTAGAATGATAAACGCATTGCAGCGTTTAGCAGTGGGCAAGAGAGAAAGCGTATTTTGGCGGGGGGGTGGTGAGCGCCTTGCGCTTTGCGGGGGCAAGCGAACCAAAAGTCTCTCTCTTATTTTTTCTCTTCCGTATGCACTTTAATATATTGGTTATTAAACTCAGCGCTCGACCACAGGAATAGATTGCATTGCCCCATTAGGAATATGGACAGACAACAGACAGACAGAACTGCGACGACACACGCGACAACAAAAACAAGGGCGTCGACTGGCGACCGTGTTGTTGTTGTTGTTATTCTGGCTGCTGCTTGTAAATTTGTGAGAAACGCACCCGACGCAACCACGTGACTACTGACGAGTTTTTTGTTTAATTTTTTGGCCGACGGAGAATTTTGCCAATTTGTCAATTTATAATAATTTCACGAACGAAAATTTTTTCGTGCACTTCGTCGCGCAGCCCAAATGTTGTTGTTCTTCTCTCCAGTGTGACCAGCTGCAGTTGTAGGCAAGATCCAAATTAATTTCCATGTTTTCCAGAACCGTATTCGTATGGACCCTCTCTAAATCACACACCTTGCAATGAAATACTGAAGTCTGAAATCGATAAGAGGTTATTTCCCAGCTGATGTGTAGCACGATAACTGAAAACGATAAACATTATTCTTCGGTTAATTGAAGCTCTATATACAAAAGCTAAAGTCCGTAAGACGTAGTTTTACGATCGTTTTCTACTCTGTTCTGACTTTATTTTCGATAAAATATACCGTCGGACCATCAGCAATATACCGAAATATACCGTCTCACTTGCAAAACATACCATAAGTATACCGATGAAAGAATGAAAATTCATTCTATTATCATACGCTTTGGTGTACAATGGGTTAATCTTTCTCTGTCCATAATCAGAAAACGTATTCCTTGATTTTGATATTCGGTTGAATATAACTAGCTAAGTAGGGTCCTCAGCACTGCACACATATTTTTATCCGAATGATGAATCTATTTTCCACATGACTGGCTAATATAAAGGCTCTTTCGTATTGGGATTGTGTATAAAATAGGATTTCAACAATTAAGGTCATAGTTGAAACGTAGTGGTCATGAAATGAAACGTGTGAAACGTAACGTCATTTGAACACTTGTTGCTGGTCAGTCGGTGGAATGGACATATTTATACCCTATTTGTTTAAATTAATTGAAATTCTGTTTTCCAAACTAATTTGAAACGTTGCTTATGACTTTTTTTAAGATTGATAGGATATATTTTTCTAGTTCAGGGCAATTTGACAGGATTCGATATTCTTGGGCGATAAACGTATTTAGGATGTGGATGTTGCTTTGGCGCCCAACCCACTTTGACCCCAATTTGAATCGGAATCGCAAATGTACTTTTACCAGTAATTTTAATTGAAAAATTCTTAGTTCGCTCTTATTTTGTACAATTATTATTCGTGTTTGTAGAAAATACAAAATATCAAAGGGGTCTACTTGTTGACACAGAGAAAGGTTAAAAACGAAACCAAAGAACTTATTGCACGTGGGTGTATGTGTGTGTGTATAAATAAATAACATAATGTATCAAAGATTTCGATAGCCGAAGTGTCCCGGTGTTCCTCCTTCTAAGCATAATAATTCGATTAAGTGTCCCCGGCGTCGGAGCTGGGATGGACGATGGATTGGGGGCATCTTTACAGTTTCCGTATACTCCGATCCGCCGCAGCCGAGTTAAGTTTGGTTCTGTGAAGGAAATGCAAAGAGATTGGGTTAGTCGAGTCTTAAGAGGCAAGAACATCCAGCAGAATCAACCCCAAAACAGGGGTATAAAAAGCTTCAAACAACAACAGATCTTGCCGAATCACAAGCAACAGCCTGAACCATCGAAAGCGAACCGAATCGAGTCGAACGAAACGGAACGGAACGCAGCTGGGTGTTAATTTAGTACACAACACAGTGGTGGAGCAAGAGCAGAACAAGGAACTTCCATGCAGATGGCTTACCCGCCTAAGGAGTGGATAACTCTCGAACTCTCTCCTAAAGCCGAACGAATCTAGAACTGAGGCTGTTTCGAAGGACGGATGGAGGAGTTTTCAGAAGAAGGAGCATTTTTTTGTTTTCTTAAATGTCGGCCGCTGCCGCCGTCAAACTAGTTTGAATATTGTTAAGTTTTAAGTTGATTTTGCTGCACTTAAGCCTACTGCTCACTGGCCATCCTGTGTCCGTGTGGTGGTGGTGCGAAGAGGTGGTTGTGTGGCGGTCGAGTGGTGCGATGAGAGAAGAGCTCGGATTAGTGTCGAAACAGAAGACAACAGAAGGAACTGAATTGAATTTTATAGCGTGGCGAAGCTTGATGGATGAATGACTATCGGATATGGGATGATCTGATGATCGTTCTGGATGGTTAGCAGTCAGCAGAAGCCGAACCAAAATAGTACATAAATCAAGCAAAATTTAAACAGAGCTTTTAACGCTCTGCCGAGGCCAATTCCACGGTTTAAGTAAATCAAAAATTGCCATTGCTCGTGGTAAATATTCAACTGCATTTGGCGGATTTTACAAAAGAAGAATTACGAGTATTTAGATAGTTTTGGTAGACAAATAAATAATGCTTTAGATAACTAGGTTCAGATCTCTCTCTGTGAGTACCGGATAGGAGTTTCTAAAAGGATCAAAGGGGTGTGTTTGTGTGTGTTTTGTGTGTGTGGAAAGAGAAAAAATAAAACGAAATCAATAAATTAGTATGGGGCCACTCCCCAAGTCAGTGTTAAAGAAGGGAGAAGGAGGTGGCGCAACCAAGCCCGGGGGCAGCGATGCCCGGCCACTTACAGTTCCATGGAGAGCACCGTGGGATTGGGACAGGCCTGGGGCGCCCGTATGTGACACTGCTTGTGACAGATCAGCTGGCAGTCGCGGCACTCGTATCCCTGCTTGCCCGGCCTCCGAGGTATGGACTTCATGCAGATCGAGCACTGCAAGCCGCTTCTGTAAGAGCCAGAGGAAGGGCATAAGAAGTTAGAGGCTAAAAGGGAATAAGTTGTCTCACTTACCCGCTCAAATGCTTGGCTATGAAGGTGTGATCGTTGTAGATGTGCAGCTTGGTGCCCTTGCGGCGCCAGCGCGGTCTCTGGGCAATGGCCAAAGGCACAATAAAGTGGCTGAAACGAAGGCAATGAGTGAGAATGAAAAGAAGATCACGATTCGGTTCAGCACTCACCGCTTCACGCCGTTCTCGATGGTCTCCAGGACCAAGGTGGAGGCCTCGTGTACGTAGGTCTTATTGCTGGCCGAGGAGAAACCTGAGATGGCCGAGGATTCTGAAATTGAAGAGCGTCGTGAATGGTCGGTGATGGCGGAGCCAATGCCCATGCGGGGTCCTGCGTAATTTAGTGTTTCGTTTTAAGAGTGTGTTCGAATAGCATTTCCCACAGTGGAGAGTACAGATTGGAGATTGTAGATTGGAGAGTTACACACAAACCAAGCAACCGGTTTAGACCAAATTATATGTTTTTTTTTGCATATGAAAATAAAAAGAGAGAGAACAAAAAAGATACCAAAAGATAATGTGAGAAATAATTATAAATAATGATCGTTAAAGCCGTATGCGAACCGAAGGGAAGCAGATCCAAAAACGCAATATATCCAAATCCAAAATAAAGCCAAATGTTTGCGAAATATTTCAAAATATTCAAACGTGTTTGTGTTGGGGTGTGTTTGGTGTGTGTGTGTGTGTGTGTGTGTAGTGTAGGTGGAGGACCGTGGAATACATACAGATTTGTGTTGGGACACAGTTCGGTTAGCATTTGATGGGGAGAGAGTGTGGAGATAAAGAGAGAAGACAAGACAAACAAGATATATAGATACAGAACGGTTAACGATACAGATACAGATGCGGATACAAGTGAACGATCAAAGACTTAATCATAATGGTAGGTGCTTAGCCGACAGATAGATAGATTGATTAAACATTAAACATTGGGATAGATACAGATGGGCAACAGCTGGGATATGCACGGGGGAACGTCTGATTGAACGTCAGATGGGATGGATGTCCTGGTCCTGGCTATCCCAACCTTTGATCCAATTGTTTTTTGCGGATTAGATGCAGGAAAAGTCCGAAATGTGCGGATAAGCTCTGGGAGATGCATGGCTGGTTAGAACTGGGAGGGATGCTGTGATGCTGGTGCATGGGGTCTGGGACTGGGTGGACGATTGGGTAATTACCAAGTGAATTGCTTTTGGACAGAGTGGCACGATCGACAGATAATGAACGGGAAGAATCACCATTGAGGGTTCCGGTGGCGGTTCGGGGTAGTCCTGTCGATGTTGTTGTAGTATTGGCGTAGTTCGAGTTGGTGGCTGATAGTGATTTGTGATTGCTATTGGGCTGATCTGCCGAGAGGGTGCGTGTCTTGGAGCGGCTGAGCCGCTTCTTCAGGGTGCCAAAGAAATTACGTTTTTTGCTGCGCCCACGATCGTCCAGCACGTCCATGCCCTCACCCGCCTGCAGATGCCCCAGATGGGCCCCGTTCCGCGGCAGGCTGTTCATGCTGTAGCCCCCGCCGTTGATGTTGGAGCTGCCGTTGCCGTTGCCATTGCCACTGCCGTTTCCGGCTAGCCCACTGCTCCCGTTGAGGTTGTAGTTGTTGTGGTAGCCGCTGCCGTTGGGCGAGGAGGCTGCGTTGGGCTGCCCGAACTGGAAGAACACTCACAGAGATTAGCAGAGGACTCAGTGGGGGTGCGGGCAAAACTGCAAACTTCATGCTACGCCATGCCATGCCATGGAACTCCTCCAAGTCTTTTGGGAACTCTCTTGAACTCACCTCCGCGGTACTGTCCTCGTTGCCGGTACCACTACCGTTACCTGTTTCGTTGTGCGGCTCGCCGCTGGCCAGCGGCTGGACCTCCGTGCCGGGGTCCAGCTCGAGCTCCAGCTGGAGCTGCTCGGCCTTGGAGGCCGCTGCCTCGCTGGCGGCCCGCTCGAAGGCCTGGGCCACGGCCTGGTCCAGCTCTGTGGGCGATTCAAAGACCTCGATGCGGCCATCCTTGTTCAACTCGACCTGGACGGGGGCGTGGGCGTGGTTAGAGAAGCGCGGGGGTTAGGCAAGAACGAGCAATGGAACAGAACGAGAAACAGTTGAGATTAGCTTGACTAGATCCTAATCCTGCATGACGGTGCTCATCATGAGGGGGGCTGTGGGTGGTGGGTGGTGGGGGGGTTAGAGACGCAGTAACTCAATGGAACTCAAAACGAAACGGATGACCGAGGCTCGAGGCTGATCGGGTCGGGAATTACCTTAAATGCATTCGGATTGCCCGAGTTCTGTGCGGGATCGGGGGATGGAATGAAAGAAACAAAGAGAGAACAAAATTATAGAACCAAAGAGGCAGCGGGAGCCGGGAGACCGGGATATGATAGAGTCAATGCTTGGTGGAGCATCAGCATCCCACTCACCCGCTGGACGCTGTGGATGATGAGGGTGCTCTTGCTGGGCTGGCCCCCGTTTCCGGTGGCGGAGAGCGCGCCGTCCTGCAGAGCGCGGACCGCGGCGTCGGCCAGGTCCGCTCCGTTGCGGATGTGTTCATTGATGGCCGGCGTGCTGAGGCGCAGGGCCTCCTTGAGGCGTTGTGGACGGGCGCCCGCCGGGATCTCGGCTCCCTCGATGAACACGAAGTCCACGGTGATAGCCCCGGCCACGGGCTGGGTTTCGTAGGGGCGTGGCTGGAGCTGCAGCAGCTGGGTGGAGGCCGGACCCACGGCCAGCTCGTCGATGCCGACCAGGCCGAGTCCGAGGAACTTGGGCGGATCCGAGGCGATCACTGGATGGTCGTACACCTCGAAGAGTATCTCTGCAGACTGCGGGGAGAGTTCACTGGAACGAAACGAAACGAAACAGGAAGATGAGTCCGGGGCATCCCCAGCAGGAGGTCTGCTGTTCAAAGACTCACAAGAGGAAGTGCTCATCCCAGTAGGGTCTGCTGCCGCGCTGGGTGCCCGTCTGGTTCTTCTGGGCCGGCTCGTCCATCTCGATGACCACATAGGGGTCGTGGGCGTCCCTCAGGCCCTCGCCCTTGACGATCTTCACCAGCAGCCGCCTGCCGGACACCATGTGCTGCGAGTCCCGCAGGCCCACGCCACCCAGATGGTGCTCCATGTTGTGCTGTGTGTGGAGGAGGCAGAGCATGCAATGAGTCAGTGCGTGAGAGACAGAGACGGAGACGGAGAGAAAGAGAAGGGTGGGTAGAGAGGGGGCTCAGAGACGGAGAGTGATAGAGAGAGACACTGAGACTATTTTGGGTTAGGGCTTATGAAATTCGCCTTTAATTAGCAACTTGTGTGACATTCACTAGAAATTGTAATAATATTGAAAGTATTGGTTCCCCTGAAAAGAGAGAGCGCAAAAGAGAGAGAGAGAGTTCTTTACTGGCAGGATACGGATATGCAAATGGCAACAAGAGGGGGATGAGGCGATAGAAAGAAGGCGAATTCCATAAACGAAGGCATGGCAGATATACACGGGTGGTGGTGGAGACAGAGGGAGCAATGAGAAGTGTCTGTTTGTCTGTTTGTCTGTGGAGCCAAGGGGGAACAGAGTGGAATCACTGTACAGGAAAAAGGAGTCCTGTTTTCGAGTTCTGTGTGGAATGACGACGAACTGGAAAGACAGTCAAACACGAAACAGAAACAACAACAAACAGAGGCTGCACTCCGCACTGCTCCCAACGCTCACCGCCAGGGAGTCATAGTGAACGGGATAGATTACGGGCAGATCCAGGGGCTCCACCTCGGCCCGCGGGCAGGTGGAGTAGATGGAGAAGTCCACGGGGTAGACGGTGTCGCGCAGGGCCGTCGTCAGGATGTCGCTGATGACCGTCTGGAGCTGCTGTTCGTCCTGGTCCATGGGCTTGATGGCCCCCACGCTGTTCATCGCAATGCGCACCTGTGGCGAGACGAAAAGACGAAAGGTTATCCATGGACGGAGGGCCACAGCACACACTCACATCAGGATAGCCCTCGACACGCATCTCGCCCTTGAGACTGTTGTAGTTCATGGGGATGGCCATGCGGGCGCGGAATCGCGACACGGTCACCTTGTAGTGGGAGGTCTCCACCTTGCCCGACTTCTGGCGGAAGGTCTTCACCTGCAGCACCGGCATGGCGTCGCAGTCGAACGTGATGAGCTGTGGAAACTCGAAATTAGTCCAGTCTGAGGTCTCGCCTTCCCATAGGCAGGGGACTACTTACCATATCCGCAGGATTGTTCTCATCGCAGTTGCAGAAGATGTTGTTCAGGCCCGGAGCAGGGCTATCGGGCAGCACTCGGACCACTTCCACGGCCACTCCATGCTGCAAGCGACAGACAGAGAGAGAGAGAGAGAGAGAGAATCAGAGATCTGGTTTTGGGGATTGCTTGCGCATTACGTAACCCGACGCGATTGAGGACTGGGGCTCAGAAGTGAGCGCATTTGGGGCGCGAGTCAGAGGCTCAGTCGAGAGTGACTAACGATTCCGCGCTGACCTTGGCCTACGGCCGGCTCCGAATCGGGGCTGGGGGAGCGCGTAAAAGGCGATAAAAAAATGTAAGAGGCAAAAAACAACAAACAGAAAAACACGTTTCGACATCGGTTACGGCTGAGCGAGTTCTCAGGCGGGCGGGCAGACAGGCGGAGGGGCGAGGGTCGAACACTGATTTCAAGTTGAAGAACAAAGGTCAATGGACGCTGTAGACCAAGCTGGAGCTCGGCCATGACATCAGACCTCAGGAAGGTGGCGTGAATGATGTCAAAGCCGGCTGGCTGGCTGCTGATGTCACTCCGGCGGATGGGCACTCACCTCCTCCACAGACTTGCGGAGCGAGTCGTTGATGGCTATCACCCAGGACATGAGCAGCTCGTTGACAATGACTAGATCGCTGTACAGCCAGCGGAACACTTGGCTGGTCCACGTGACAGAGCTCTGAAGAGACACAAAAAGGCACACAGTTTACAGATTAGAGAGTGGGCTCCCTTGCGGGAAATGTGTGTGTTTTCATACCGTTTCGGGTCCCACCACATTGGAGGGCGGTGGAACATAGCGCTTCTTGCGATTCTCCGGCCCCGTGGAGCTCTGGCGTACCACGCGGCGACGCGGTCCGGCGGCGCCAGCGGCACCACCGCTTAGGGGCGAGGCCGAAGAGCGACCACGGCCAGCCGAGGCGCCAGTCAGAGGCTTGGAGAGATCCTCGACTTTGCTCTTGGTGGCCAGCATGTCCCTGGGCTCGGAGAGTCGCTTCTCCGGCTTGGAGGAGCCGCCGAGGGCCAAAGCGGCCGCCCCGGGGGCCACGCTGCTCTGGCGACTGTTGGCGGCACTGGGCGTCTTCTCCTTGTTGAGATACTTGCGGTAGAGCAGCTTGCACAGCCAGACGGAGAAGAGGGCCAGCACGGCCCACAGAAAGATGAAGATGGCTAGGGAGTCCATTGTTAAGTCACCAAGTCCCTCGAACGAACAGATATAGTCATCGATTTGGTCTGCCAGATCCATCGTTTAGCAGCAGACGGACGAGTTCCAGCCGAGGTCCAGGCGTTGGTTCATCATCGTCGTAGTCGGTGTTCTGTCGAAGATCAGACAGAGAAATAGTTGTATTATACGAGAGCCAGAGTACTCGTGGTATGTGCCACAGACAGAGATAGAGAGAGAGAGAGCAACAGATGAGAGATGCCATGGTTTCTGTATGCCATGAAACACCTCCCATCCCTCCCTTCCTACCCGCAGCCCCACCGCTGGGCGTGTCTATTTATAGAACTCGAACAATTTTCATGAAAATGAAAATATGAAAAATATCGCCACTCACAAAAAGTCGTGTCCACAGTGGAAGAGGAAACCAGCTGCAGGATCACCCACTGACCCAATAGCTCTCGGATCGGATCGAATCTATTATCTTTGAAATATCTTTTATGGAAGGAACTGTGCACCAAAAAAATAGGGATTTGAAGGAACTCGAAGACGGATCGAACGAGAAGTGTTGGCAGAAAACGGAACCGAACGGAAACCAAACCGAAACTGAACTGTCGACCCTGTCTGCCTGTATCCGAATCCGAATCCGTATCCGAATCCGAATGGGATCTGCTCTCGTACGAGAGAAGCATTCTCTAAGTATCCGTGCGCCGACGCCAGCAGCTCTGCCTAGAGATGGCAGGCCCTGCCTCTGCGGTGGTTTCGTGACTCGGGCACGTTTCCAACTCCAACGATTCAACGATTCCATGGTGGGACTGCTGCTGACGTCATGGTTCTTTATTCTTTTTTAGGTCGCAGCGCAACACCGCCGAAAAGTAGTGGAGGAGAGACAGCAAAACAGAAAGAGAGAGAGAAGAAATGACGTAAGGGAATTGGAGGTTGGGCTCGAGGTGGGTAGGGGAGGGGAGGAATGGGAAGCGCTTTTTACGACTTCGTCGGATTGTTTATACTGCGCTTGTTCTGGCTTTATTTTTAGATATTTCTGTACCACCGCACCACCCTTACCGCCCGCCCCCCCTCTCTGTCTGCCTCTCTCTCTCTTACTGCCGAATGCGACCCCTATACACGGATTTATTAGAAACCATTTCAGAGAATTTGCATTCAACAAAACGGCTAAAGAAAATAGAAAAGAAAATACTTGTGCCACCCCCCCCACCACCCACCTCCCACCTCCGTCTGCCTTGGCACTTGTTGCAGTTAATATTTGAACATTGTTCAGTTCGTGCCCCATCGATTGCTGCCCCCACACCATGCCATCCCATCTGTTGTAGCTTTTCGTGAAAAGCTTGCCACTGCCAAGAGGAAAATGCCGAGCGAAACATTTCGGCCATTTGTCCATCGCTCAAGCGCGAAAAAAAACAATAACAAAACGCCACTTTGCATGCGATAATCTGTTTTATGTATATCAATAGAAACCATTCCGTCTCTGTCTCTCACTCACTCACTCTCTCTCTCTCTCTCTCTCTATTTATATATCTTTTCGTCTTTCTCTTGTGGCTCGGAAGAATATTCCTTGTTTTCTTGGGCTTTCTGCGCTGCTGACTTTTGGGCATTCTCTTGCTTTGGCTCTGGGTTTTCCAAGAAGAGACTCGCAGCCACTGGCCCGTCTATTGACCCCTTTCGGCGGGGGCACTCGCCCCGGTCTGAATGGGGCGTCGAGAGGGCGATTACGAGAGCAACAAGTACTCTTCTCTCGGGTATTTTTAACCCAAGAAAAGCATCGGGGCACCAGAGGAATCCGCCCGTTGCCAAAGGGGCGGCGGTCTGTCACGCCCCACAGCCCCAGCAGTGCCACAGCAGTGTACGATCTACGATCAGCCATCCTCTAACGGGGCATGGAGTGTCCACATCTCTTCTGGGATCAGCACGCACTAACTAGAGAGGAAACTGCTACCAAAATGATGGCCCAGAAGTGCCGTTGGGGCCAAGTTAATTAAAGCAAACCTCTTCGCAGCCACTGCCACTGCCACGGCCACTTCGTGTGGGAACACATGCAAACAACACTCTTTGTTGGGCAACCCAGAAGCCACTCTTTCTCTTGTATTTAATGAGCCACCAGAGCCGCACCGCTCGGAGCTTGCAACAGCAACAGGTTGCCGTCACTTCCGTTTTAATTGCTGGCTTCGAAAGGTCAAAGGGTTCGGGTTGAATGCCCCCTTCGGGTGAGCAGCTGCCTCACCTGCGTGTCCACAGAATGCCGCAAATGGGGAAATTCTAAGGGGATTGCGGCTGAGGCATTCAAAGTATTCGCAATGCAAACACTTAGAGTGCACCTCCGAATAACTAATCACATTCAAAATGCGAATAAATATTGAATATTGATTGCGTAGCCCAGCGGCAAGTGCCTATAAATAGAGATGATGATGGGGTACGGCAATCCGAAGCCGGCAATCGGCCATCGCCGGCGAAGGTCGTGCGTCGCAGATGAATCAAAATTGTCGGGGGGGGGGGGGGGGGGGGGATGGGTCTTTGTCTATCTGTCTGCCACTTGACTCACTGCAGACGGGGTTCCACCTTTCTTGACTCTGGCCTTCTAATCTTATCGCAGCGAAGGCGCCTCTTCGCCTTCTTCTTGCCCCCTTTTATCGCGTTTAATTGTTGTTAATGAATGTGAAGTGCCGCTCGATAGGGATCTCGAGAGTTGGCCATGGCAGTGACAGCACCAGCAACAGCAACAGGCTGTCTCCTATTCACCTATTAATGGGTCAATAAAATGTGCCAAATGTGGAAAAGACACTCGATGATGTCATCCCATCGAACATTCAGAGTGTTCTATGCGAGTATTCCATTCGAATTGATAAGGCATCGGACTAGGCTCTCTACGACTTCTCTGCCTCTGAGGAAGGGGGGCATGGGGATCGAGATCTAATCGAGCTGCCGTGCAGTGCCTGGCATAAACCAAATTGCACTTCAATTTCTGGCTCGTTTGATTCCCCGATATCGGTTGACCTTTGGCTGCTTTGCCATTCGAGCGTGTCAAGGCTGGGTCTATTTTTGGAAGCTCTGCCAAAAACGGGCCTAAGCGTAATATGCGAATGGAGATTTATGGGGGCACGGGGGCACGACTGAGCTGAGGGGCCAACATCAACACGCAAGCACTCTACTCCCCAATGCAGCCTGATGACCACCCCGAAGGGGTGGCGGGAGCCACAGTTGCGTGCTTATACAACACAACAGCCAGAGTTCGAGGCAAAAGACAAAGTTCAGAAGACACAACAACATCTACAGCTACGAGTATTTTTCACAACTCTCAGGCAAGCGAGAGCTGGAGAACCTTTCGACTTTCGACTCTGTGCTCTATGCTCTGTTCTCTGTGAAAACTCGTTCTGTTCCCATTCACCAATTATCGATTAAAGCTCGCCAAAGTGGCAAAGAACCAATCGATTGGAGTGTGAAAATTGGACCAGAGAAGCGAACGGATTACGCATGGCTGCAAGGATATGTCCTCGATTGATTTTGTGTGTCCCGATTGGTCGGCAAATGAATGCCACGGTTTTGTGCGGAGCAATTTGCTCGGCCTATGTGAGAGGCACTTTAACCCCGCCACCAAGTGTTTTGACCAGTCCAGGACCCGCGGCCAACCGGGGTTGCCAGGCCAACCATCAATAATTGAGGATTCGTGTGAACAGAGCGACATTTCGAATTGATTTGTCAACGTTCCCGCGCTCCCAGGCGGAGCCCCAGAGGAGAATTCATCAAAGTTTCATGGGTCCAGTTCCATTGTTTGTTTACTTGTATCCTCCGAAAGCTTTGCCTCAGAAGCGGAGCTTTTGCTGCCGGCACACACACACACACACAGGCAGGCGGTATAAGAGAGGCACGGCACGGCACGGCACAGGCTCGTGCAGGGTGCAGGCTGTGGAGTGAGGCCGGAAAACTGCAGCAGCCGTCAAAACCGTCGGCCCGGTTTTTCCTGCGTCAGCAGCTTCAACAGCCTGTGACACAGTTTCGACATCTGGGGGTGGCTTTTAAAACGTATGAATGGGGGTTGGAGTGGCAGCGCACGCACTACCCCATCCCACCCCACCCCCCCCCCCTCTCGCTATCGCATGGGCGATCGCTGGCACATCTTCCTACCGCGCAGCAAACACACCCAAAGAGAGTCCATCCAGGCAGCCCATCCCATCCGCCAGGGAGAACTCCCCGTTTAAGTATGTGCGCAAAAAGGGGGATGGATGGCGCGAATATGGCAGGGGCCAGGGGGTTGGTTGGTCTACTTACCATGCAGCGCGGTGTAATAAGTTTTGATGTTGTTGTTGTTGTTGTTGGTTTGTCCGCAGGATGTGCGTTGTAATGTTTCGTGGAAGTAAAAATAGATTGCATTATTAAGGAGAAACACGGAGGAGGAATGTTAACATCATCTGTTCATGTTATTCTATTTCTTCGTTTAGCCAAAATTTCCTCATGTGCTCGCGGGTTGGGGAGATGGTGGGTGGGGGAAAACAGCATGGAAAATGCTCTGTGATTGATTAGTGACAACAATGTGTAGTGGATGTGTGTCTGTGTGTGTGCGTTTGTGTGGAATGACCCAATCCACGTGCCACCTGAATGAAGGGGGTTCCGAAAAATTTCGATAAATTCCAATGAAAGAAACTTTTGGGCCACAAATTTCTCTGCTTGTGTGTTGGGACAGGTTACGGTGGGTGGGGGTAATGTAATGCAAATCAATAGGGGAATAGTGGAGTGGGTTGGAAAAGCTTGGAACACATAGTAAGCAAATCGTCCACTCTCTCGCTCTCTCTACTCACACGGGCCACCACCAATCAGCTAATGCCAATGGCCACGTTAGCACTCCGGCGGAGGGTGGCGTAAGTATTCCTAGCCAGAACCTTTTCACTGCCAATTTCCCATAAATGGGGCAAATTAACCAAAACGTTGACGATTATTTTCGTTTAGTAATAACGCCGTTTTGTAATCTCTTTCGTTCTTATTTAAGGCACTCTTTGCGTGACGGCAAAGCGGGACAGATCTTTGGATGCTTTTATCACTTTATTTCGTTGCTCCTTTGGATGCCGATGGGTTATAGGCGTCGGGGAGGCGAGTAGAGCTGTGATGAATTTTACAAAGGCACGTGAAATGAACTAAAAGAGAGATAGACACAAACGGATCTTTTGTCACATCTTCTTTTCACATAAGACATAAAAATGTTCAATGCTATATTGTGTGTTTTTGAGGGTTGCTTCCGCTTTGTTGAAACTCGTTTATATTGTTATTCAAATTCTCAATGTCTTGCGATAAGAAATCGTAATGTTTGGGGGGCACCACTTGTATTGCTTGCTGCTGTTTGCCGTTACACACACACACCCGAATATATAGATTTAGTTATTCAGATTTATCTAGATTTCACTGCCACGTTACTGGGCCACTAGCCACCACATATTGTAGCCAGTTTAGGCCAGGCCAGCAGAGGCCACCAAAACCAAATACTTGGCCAACATTTGAATGTTCAGCCACAGCGGCAACAACAACCACACAAGTATCAATGAGAGCGGATCAGCTGTTTGCAGCTTCAATGCAGATGCTGCGGTTGTTGTTGTTGTTGCAGCAGCCCTAAACCGTTTGATTTTTGCTTATTTCGAGTTCGACATTTCTACAAATTGTTTTATGTTAAGACACAGACACACGCGCTCACACTTATATGTAAATTGTATTTTATTTTTGCAACGCTTTTTAAATATTTGCGGTTCTTGCCAAAATTCCACTACCAATGCAGTCCCAGGCACACGTACACACACTCACACACCAATACACTTGACTTTATGACTTTAGTGTTGTTTTTGTTTCTTTATTTTTTTGTTTTTCAGAACGGTACCGTACAACTTTTGCCGCCGCTATTTCATTAGTTTTTCCGGAGCTAAAAAAACAACCAACCTTACTCGTTAAACTTTGACTTATCGTATATCGATAAGAAATCGAGATTAGCCCACTTAAACCCCCCGCGGCAAGTGGCGGAAAATTTTACTGATTGTAAACTCGTTTTGTGGATGCATGCCATCTTTCCTCTGAACTTAAAATTAACCACGCTAACTTTCACCTAAACTGGCTAACATTATTAAATTCTCATTATTTTCGGTGGAAAATTGAAATACCCCTTGGCTTGCAATGGGTTAATCGTTCTCCGTCGAGTATTGGAAAGCATTTTTCTCAATTTTGATGTTCCGTCGAATATTACTAGCTAAATAGAACATTTAGTCATGCCCACATAATTTGATACGATTCATGAATCAATTTTCTATTTAACTGGTGTATTCTTAATACTTGCTTTCAATAAGCGAAATAAGTCAAACAAAAAACAAGTAGCGAAATAGGTCAATCAAGACAAACGGAAAAGGAAATTCGTTCATATTGCTCAATTTTGATATTCCATTGAATAATTATGACTAACTAAATCTCTCAGCAATGCCCACATAGTTTTATCCTATTGATGAATAAATTTTCTACAAGATTAGATCATTTTTAATCCTTGCTTTTATTGTATTTATTGTAAAAAAAGGTTTAATCGAAAAAGTTCAACAAAAAAAGAGTCGCTATATTGCGTGTAAGCCGTAGTATGTCCTTTGTATACCCTGTTTTGTTAATTTTATATGAAAGTATAAATATTGATATGAAGGTAAAACGTAACTAATAAAGAGCTTTTCTCAAATTTACATTTTTTAGACATATTCATGTATATGATGAGTATATGATCTCAATCCTGGTACCTATTCTTGGTCTCTGCAAGAAGACAATAAGCTTTAAAATATCGCTGAAATTTTTAAAATAATATTAAATAATATTGAATAATATTAAAATATATTGAAAATAAATTGTTTTTGCCTGGGATGACAAACATATTCACAATTCTATAACATCCATTTCGCCCCAGGGTATGTGTGCATGGTTGTCAATCGGGTAAAAGAGGTCCTTACCCGATTCAAGTTCGGTTATCGATACCATCGACTGGATACGAGTGGTGCGCGCCAAATATAAATTGTTTGAAAGTGAAAGAGCGGATTTAAATGTAGTTCATTTGAATACAATTAGAAAACCTACATATGGAAGTTTTTATACCCTTTGTTCTTACAAATGGTATATTTTCTTAAATATTCCTATATTTATTAATTTAATGTATGGTTGATTGGATTCGGTTTAATTTTACCACTAACCATACAGTATATAGATGTGCCAGTTCATACAACGAAATTGTCACACACCGACTTGCGCTATCCGTACCCCAGAGTGACGTCATCATGAGAGATAGAGCGCAGAGAGAACATCTTTGCATGTGTTAGTACACACGCAATATGTTTCGACAAAAATATGTGATTGTATGTTTTTTCAGATTTTTTGAACTCTTTCAGGTCTGGTTCTGTTTTGCCACCAGCATGTTTTAGTGTATGGGTGCACATGCATTCTCACGTACTTTGCGTGTGTGTGTTTACTATTGCTGGCCGCTAGAACTGAAATTTGAGTTTGGTTCTTGTTTCGGGTCTTTTGATGGACTGACCTACCGCCACAAAATAAATGAAGAATGGGCAGGGGGTGGGGGTATGGTACACTAGGGCGCGGGAAACAAAATAAAAGCTGTTATTTGTTTCATTTATACCACAAAATATAAAATATTACAATAATATAATTACACATTTATTTCCTTATTTTAAACAGGTTGATTATAAATTATACAAATTATGCAAACGCCGTCGGTTCTCGACTTTTTTGTTTATTATAACTAAAACAACGATGTATCTAAATATACAATATAAGAAAATATATATACATATATGTATACTTAAATAAATATGCCTAAATATAAATGGAATGGGTTTTACATATATTTCAAATCAATTGTCAATCGCGCGCTTTCCGACGGGAATCTGCAAAGCAAAAATTTAGATGCGATGCCGGTCGCACCTTGAATACTCTCATGGACAATACCCATAAATTTTCGAATTCAATTATAAAATATCTTATGTACATATGTACATAAATATTAAAGTTTATTACATTCGTATATTGCATGAGGGTTTTCAAAATTACTGCTGCCCGGTCAGCGTCGAGTCGGTGTGTCTCGAGAGAAAGAATACAAAAACAAAATATGAATCGTCTGCGTGCCGAAACCGTAGGGCAGCTTGGTCGCTGATGTCTTTGGCGCGGCACAGTGGGACTCAGCCGAAATAGTAAAAAAATTGTATGAGTGCTTTAGATAAATTCTAATAGAGAATTTTCCAATCGAATTTTCCCACTGTGCCGCTCCAAAGACATCGGCGATCCGCGACCACCGCTTCGACGGTGCTGAGGCTCGAGAGTCCAGAATTGCCGAACAGACGAAACCGATGGGCAGCGGGGTCGCGGTAGAGACAAAGTACAGGCGAAAAGGGAATTGAAACCCCGCGCGCTCCCTCGTGCCTTTTGGGTTCTAATGTTAGGACCCGCCATAGAACAGCTTTTTGGTCGTTCATGCAACATCTTGGTATTGTATAGTCTTTGATATAAACAAAACGTCGAGAACCGACGGCGTTTGCATAATTTGTATAATTTATAATCAACCTGCTTAAGATAAGGAAATAAATGTGCAATTATATTATTGTATATAGTCGAGAATAAATAATCAACCTGTTTAAAATAAGGAAATAAATGTATAATTATATTATTGTAATATTTTATATTTTGTGGTATAAACGAAACAAATAACAGCTTTTATTTTGTTTCCCGCGCCCTAGTGTACCATACCCCCACCCCCTGCCCATTCTTCATTTATTTTGTGGCGGTAGGTCAGTCCATCAAAAGACCCGAAACAAGAACCAAACTAAAATTTCAGTTCTAGCGGCCAGCAATAGTAAACACACACACGCAAAGTACGTGAGAATGCATGTGCACCCATACACTAAAACATGCTGGTGGCAAAACAGAACCAGACCTGAAAGAGTTCAAAAAATCTGAAAAAACATACAATCACATATTTTTGTCGAAACATATTGCGTGTGTACTAACACATGCAAAGATGTTCTCTCTGCGCTCTATCTCTCATGATGACGTCACTCTGGGGTACGGATAGCGCAAGTCGGTGTGTGACAATTTCGTTGTATGAACTGGCACATCTATATACTGTATGGTTAGTGATTTTACCGAAAAAAATACCGAAAAGTATTAAAAATGACGTAAACGGTCATCCGGAATGTAACGGACTGTAAGCTTTTGAGTTCCTCTCTCGCTCAACAGAGGTCTGTTAGAGAAAGCTTTTAGATCACAGCACCAGCGCGGGAGAATTTGAACTTGGTTCAATGTTGAAATGAAAGAATTTAAATTTTGTTATTCGTACGAAATGGGATAAGGGTCATTGTTGCTGTTCCTTGTCGCCCCAGCCACACCCAGGAGCATACCCATGAAGACGCTCTTCAGATCGTACACCCAGGCAAGATAGGCAAAGATCATGACGAAGAAGTCTTGATCACCTCCTTCTTATAGTGACTTCGAATTTGACTTGCATTGCATCTATTAGTACTCCGTACATTGTCTTATAAACTACTTCCATTAAAAATTAAAATTCTCTATGAATGCAAGTTTTGTGGAGGCAAGCAGGAATGTGTTTATTGGTGGCATTGGGGACTTTTAATTATAAATGTGGGAGCTGTCGATTCTCGGAACAGCTGCCGTGTGCCATAGGGCTTGCACCTGCTACAAGCTAAGTTAATTAAGTAAATGTTTAATGAGTAAAAAGTAATTCCTCCAACATACCGTGTAGTCTACAGTAGAGATGGGCATAGACGAAAAGTTTTCGGCAAATATGGTCAAAACCGCTGTGTACCGTAAAGAAACTAGAAATAAAAACACACTTTCAAATGGTTTTCACATACAAACGTTGGTTGTTTATTTCACTGTACGCTCTTTTTGTTGAATATGCATATAATGTTTGCGCCTCTATTCCTTTCGCCTCGCCACGACTCGACTCCTCCGCCGCTATAACTTATGCCGCTCTTACAGTTCTAAATGAATCCGTTGCTGATTTACTTTATATATATTTTGATCTCAAGTCAATGTTTGCTCAATGTCTCTTCCTGCATCTGCATATGCCTCGCCACGTATGTATATTGAATATTCTTGTTGTTGTATATAAGTGTATAATATATATATTTAATTTAATACATAAAAAGTATGCGCTCGCTCCGCGCACGGGTATCCTCGATCTGCTCGATCTCCTTCTCTCTTGTTTAAAATAGTTTACGTGTGTGTTTAATATTAAATTGTTGCCTGCCATTGTTGCCGCAACGCTGCAGCAAAGATCATATATAAAAATACAAAAATCATAACATTTACATACGCCTCCGACTGACGCGTCTGGCCGCCATATAACTAGGTATTCCATATAATCTATATACTCATACTCGTACTCGTACGTACGTCTGCATATCGACGCCACCTTGCACAGTACAGTCAATATATATGTACTACATCAAATGATCGTTAAATTACAGAAAACTAAACGTATTTATATGCATTCGAATTATACACAACTACACCGATCGATCCAATCGGATCCGATCCGATCCGCAGTATAAATAAATTTCTTGTCCACTTAATAAACAATTTCACTTTTGTATGCCTTAAGAACTAAACTCTCCTGCTGCTCCTACTCCGCATCCTCCTCCTCTGCCCTAGTGCCAGGCCAGACCCTCCGCGCATCCTCGTTATCTGCGTTCATTCAATAATTTCACTATTTAGTCTTAGTCGTATGTATATGGAAGTTGAAATCGGTACTCATATGTTCAAGATCGGACGGGAAGGCGCTCGCCCACCGCCGTATCTGGGGAGGAGTGTACAATATTTAGTGGCTTTCCTTTATATATATATATATCAGTATGTATATATATATTTATGTATGTATAATACGCAGCAGTCAATTGTTAATTTAGCTTTCTAATTTCGCTGTATAGATCGTATAGATCGCTTAGATCGCAGGGGTAATGCATGTTTACTTGTATATCTAACGCTAAGTTGCTCGAGAGTCAGAGTCCTGAACACCGCACTCAATTCCGCTTTGAACTGTTGATGTTTCGGTTTCTGTATCTGTTTTTGCTGAAGACTTGCTGGTTCTTGTTCCGATGTTGCTTAAATTGAGTTCGTATGAGATCGTGTGCTTAGGAAATTGGTTTCGGTTTTCTTGTCCGGGGGGAAATGCAGTGAAGTGACCTTTCTCTCGTGCTCCTCCACAGACCAGACGACTGGGGGAGTATGAGAGATGGATAGATAGGTCGACAGATAGAGAGAGAGAGCGTTGATGGATGACATTTGTGGAATAGTTTTGTTTCGCCTCGCCTCCAATCGTAATACTTAATTTCTTTTAGGTTTGGTTAATGAGTATGCCATGCCCATATATAGGTACTATATAAAGTTATGTATATATGAAAGGGTGTCCTTTTATATGTACGTATGCATATGGGGTATTCGTGTGTTTGAGTGTGTCTGTGTATTCGTGCACCGATCCAGAGAGATACATCAAAATGGTATGTATTACAAAAGTGGTTCAAAAACATTCGGCAGGTAGGGGAGGGGAGAGGGGACAGGGGACTGTTGACAGAGAACAAACTAAAAGGAATCCGCCTGGTGGGAGCGAGGGATTGGGAGAGGAGAGGTTAAACGAAAGAATTCTGGTTCTCACACTAAAATTGGTTTAGACTTATGCAAAATAATGTACAATTGTAGAGTTAATTACATACTGAGGGTCGCCGAATATATAGACGTATACGTAGACGTAACTTAAAAGTCGGTAAGCAGTTCCCACTAAAAATATAATTACTTTGACTAAAGTTCCACCTCATACGCCTATTCTGCGTTTGTGTGTGTGTTTTGTGTTTGTGTTTGTGTTTGTGTTTATGTAACCCTACATATAACCTAGAGCATATGCTTTATACATATTTACTCGTATGTATCTTTTCTGTGTACGTATTTATGCCCATGCCTTCACGCCCCACTCCTTCGGTCGCCGAGTGCATTCAAGCTTGCTCCTACTGCTGCTGCTCCTCCGACTTGGACCTTCGAGAGTGCGGGGCCCACGCATATCTTGATAATATGTTGATCTATCTGCGATTGAACTCCGATTTGATAGCTGCAAGAACACACAAGTTTTATTAGACACCATCCGCAGGTCAATGAAGGAATTGATCCACCCACCATCTATGATCTCGTTCTTGACCTTCTGGATCTCCAGGCGCATCTCGCGCACTATCTCAGCCTTCAATGTGTCCAAGTCTCCGTTGGACAGTGCCAGGGACAGGCCATCGCCGTTCACCTGTCAGACAACAGAAAGAATTAGCCTCTTGTGCCAAATTCAAGGGAAAACTCCAAGAGATCTCTCACCTTGAGAATGGTCTCCTCGCTGGCACTGCCGAAGCGCTTTCGCATGGGTCGTGGCGATTCCCCGCCGCTGTTCGTTGTGTTGCTGCCAGCTCCGCCAGAGCTGCCGTTGGGCCCGTTCGTCCCAGAGCCGTTTCCGGCACCGCCGCCCAGCTTATGGGGCAGCGTGTTGGACTTCTCCCACGGACGCTGCTTCACCTCGGGCTCAGGATCGGGCTAAAAACGGAGAGAACAAGGAATTAGCTAAATGGAAACGCCCACTTCAGTGCACTCACCTCTTTCTTCTCGGCCTGGGCACGACGCCGCGCCAGCGTCTTGGCCATCTCGTCCATCATGGAGGCCATGCCATTGGAGCTGCGTCCGATTGTGCCATAGTTTCCGCTGCCTCCACTCGAGGTGCTGCTGCCACTGTTCTCCGGAGCAGAAGTCGTGGACTGTTAGAGAGAACGGATAAGGGATAAGGGATAAGCCATAAGGGATTATATAATGTACTACGTTCTTCCAGTGCCGGAGAATGCGTCCCCCACTCACCTTGTTTTTCTTGAGCTTGAGCTGTTGCAGTTGGGAGGCCAGCGAGCCCATGAGATCTGCTTGGGGGTCATCTTTTTTGGGCGCTCCGCCCATTCCCGGGGGCGGAGGCGGTGGAGGAGGGGCGCCAGGACCCCCGGGACCACCCGGAGCTGGCGGTCCGCCCATGGCTGGCGGCGCTGGTGGCGCCGGTGGAGCCGGCGGCTGCGGCGGAGGCGGGGCTCCGTTGAACATCTGTGGCGGCGCTGGCGGAGCTCCGCCGAAGGTGGGCGGCGGCGGGGGCGGGGCTGGAGCAGCGGGCTGGCCCCCGCCCTGGCTGCTCATGCGGTTCAGAGGGATCTGGCCTTGTGACGGATTCATGGGCGGCGGCATCGGCACCTGGCCATACGGATTCTCCGCCTGCTGCTGCTGCTGCTGCGGCGGCGGCTGTGGGTGTGCCTGGGGCGGACCGTAGCCGGGAGCGGGCATGGCCGGCGCCTGTGGCGGCTGCTGCTGGACCATCTGTTGCTGGCTGGCGTACACGACGCTGTTGGCGCTGGCCGAGCTCGGGATGTGGCCGTGTCCGTGGCCGGGCTGCGAGACCACGTAAATGGGTCCGCCCCCGTTCTGATGCGGCGGCTGGGGCTGCTGCTGCTGCGGCAGAGACTGCTGTGGGGGCTGTGTCGGGTATTGATGCATATTGAGATTGGGATTAGAATTGGAGAGCACGTAGTGCGGCTGCTGGTACTGATGGTGTTTCATTGGAGCATTGGAGCATTTGTGGTGGGTACAGGTGGTGCGGGCGGTTCGGGTGGATCAAGAGGGGTGGATCAAGCCAATTTGCGGATGAAATGAAACAGAAAGACAAACACGTGGCAGCGAAATGAGGAATCTGAATCTGGGATCTGCCAGGATCTGGACATATGTATGTTCTGGACGTACCTGAGAGGGACCCGGATAGCCCGCCTGGACCATCTGCTGCTGCTGCTGGGCGGCGTAGACGGGTTGCTGCTGCTGCTGCTGGTACGGCTGCTGTGGCTGTTGCTGTTGGGGCTGCTGCGGCTGCTGCAGGGCCTGGCCCGGGGCCGGGGGGATTTGTGTGTTCACCTGCGGCGGTAGGCCGTTGGGCGTGGGTCCGTTGCCGGCGGGCGGTCTGTAATGGGGTCCCGGCGGGGCCACCTGCTGCTGCTGTTGCTGCTGCTGCTGTTGCTGCGGCTGGGGGGCCGGCGGTGCGCTAAGGGAATTCCTTTAGTGAGCAAATTTCAGCGGAGGATCGCATGCAAGGATGAGGCATGAGCGGGAGGATGAGAGAGTGAGAGCATGGATTAATGAGTGCCCGATCGAGTGGGGAATCGATCCCTGATGCGGTGGATGAGAGATGGTAGCGGTACCCACCTGCTGGTGCGATGGTGGCCCTGGGGCGTCGGCGGACTCTGGGGTATGTTGTTCTGGTTGGTCTGCGAAGTGGGCGTCTGGGCCGAGGGCGTGATGTGGCCGGCAATGCCGTTGTTCTGCCGGAGAATGGCCGCATCCTCGCTGGTCATGGTGCGGTAGCCCATGTCCTCCTCGTACCCGTTGCCATTGGTCGGCTGTCCGCCCGGGTTGTTGGCCACCCGGCCGCTGAGCACCTGCAGCGATTGAGAGACGGACTATAGATGGGGTGGGGAAGCGGCCCGAGCAAGCGGCACTTACCTCCAGCGCGTGCATCATGGCCCGGGCGAAGTTCTCCGCATCGTTCTGGCTGGAGAAGTTCAGCCCGTAGACGAACTTGGAGTCGCGCCACTGGTGGAACGTGGCCGTGGCCTGGTTGTACTTCAGCCCCTTCAGGATCGAGCAGTTGATCACCACCTCGAGGTCGTGCAGCTTCCGTCCTACCACCCGGAACGTGTTGTTCTGCTGGTGGTGGTAGATCTGCACCTTGCTCAGTCCCGACGAGCTCCCCGAGGGCACCCACTTCTTCTGGTTGTCGTCGTAGACCATCACAGAGGCGCGTGCCCCGATAATGCTCTGCTCACTGGAATCACAAGAGACAGAACACAGGATTAGACAGTGGAGTGGTGTAGAGTGGAGAGAAGAGAATGATGATATACGAGTAATGAGTTCAAAGGAAGAGATCAATAACAATTACTAAATGGATTTCCCAGAGTCTGTTCCGAGAAACGGAATGTCATTAGAGCTTCTTCTTCTTCTTCTGTGGATCCGCTTCGCTCCGATCCACACACTTTTCACACGACTCCACGTCCCGAGAGTGCTTTGATCTATGTACATATCTATCCCACCAGTCCCTCCCCGCACCTGGAGAGCTGGAGAACTGCAGAACACAGGAAGTGCAATGCATTTCTTTGCCTTGCGGCGAAGGGAATCGCTCACACACCTGTCATGCAGCCAGTCGGGAGCGTCTACAGTCTACAGTCTTCAGTCTTCCGTCTCTCGAGTCTCACGGAACGATTAAATGATTCTAATGAAAGTTCTAATATGCTGCTGCTCTGATGCTCAACCTTTAGCATTTTTTCCCTCTTCTCTTCAGTTGACAATTAAAGCGGAAAGGGGATCGGTTTGGATCGGGTACTTGAGCAAACATGTGGCAGGCAAACAGCGAATGAACGAACGAACGCCTTCATTGGAAAAATGCAAAGGCGATGACGAGTTGTTGACTTGCCCCGCGACTCGGTTCTGCCTGTTTTTTTGCTGTCTTGCACTGCTCCGAGTTGTGTGTTAGTGGGGGAAAGAGATAATGACAGCAGCAACAGCAACCGACCACAAAACGAGTCGAGTCTGCAGAATTCTCGCCTTAGCCAGACTCTAGCTCGCGAGACTCGCGAGACCTGGTCCAAGCCAAAAGCCGCGAGTAGTTTTGCACTTAAATGGAGCTCCGCGGACGGGGCGGACAGACGGCAGGCAGAAATCTCTGTGCGAACCCGAGCTCTGGCCACAGCTGTGCCGTAGATCTCCTTATATAACTACTCGCGGGGTGGCCAGAGGGGGCTCTGTGCTCTGTGCTGTGTGGCTGTGGCTTCGATTTGCTTCGAACGAAAGTGAAGTGAAGCCTGTGTTTCCCCTGACACCCTGACACCCGCCCCCCTCTCCCCCCCTTGGCCATAGGTGAGTAATCCTAGAAAACGAAAATTGGCAAACAAATGAGCATGTGGCAGCTATGGAGCTCTGGAGATCGGCGAAGCCTCTGCTGAGCACTGAGCACTGAGCACTGAACTGTTGCTCTCTTTTGGGGAGGTGCAGGGGGTGGGGGCGGTGTCGTGTAATGGGAGGCAGGTGAAATTGGGCACGGCGGGGCACTTTAGTTAGTCGTGCGTTAAGCTGCATGCAGATTCGTTGTGTTGTTTGCTTCTGTGGTGCATCACACACGAAAGTGGTTTCCAACTTAATTGGCGTTAAATTATAATTATGATTATGATTAAGTGGGGGCCAGTGGGGTGGGTGAGGGGGGGGTAGGGCGACGTCTACGTGTAGCAGTAAAAGCGAATTCTTTGATATCTCGCTGAAATGAAGAACGAAGCTGAGATGACGAATTCTTTCATCCATTGCCATATGCCAAGCTATGCTGCTACGTGCCGGAGAGATCCCACCCCAACCCTGCAACACCCAAGCCCCCCAAGGACGTTGCCCAAAAGACCAAAGAGGGGGACAGAGGGGCGGTGGGGAAAGTGTTGTGGGGAAACTCAAAACATACGCAAAAATTGTTGTCATGCCCCCAATGGATTTATCTTTGACCGAATTATGGCGACGCTGAGGGAGGATTCGTTGCTGATTCTGTTGTTGTTGTTGTTGTTGTTTCTGTATTATGTTGTGTTGCATGTTGTTGTTGTTGTTGCTGTTGTGTTGCTGTTGTTGTTGCAGGTAATGATGTATGTTGCTGTAGAGATGCTGCTGCTGCTGCTGCTGTGTTGATGATGATGGGATTGTTCTAATTGAGAACGACATGGAACAGCCAAGTCTCGATGGGCCAGCCTTAGAAGGGTAGGAGCAGGAAGTGGAAGTGGAAGTGGAGGAGGAGGAGGCTGAGGCGGATGAAGTGGCGCCACTCGAGGAAGAAGTGGGGCAGAAGGTAGAAGCAGCCGGCGGGTTAGAGGTCGTTGGATTGGAGGGGGAAACGCATTTGCGTAGAGTGGAAAATATAACCGACGACGAGGAGGAGGACGAAGCACTGGAATGGGATGTTGATGTGGATGCTGATGTGGATGTAGATGTGGATGGATTGGCTATCGTGTGTGCTGCAACTGGGGCAGATGTGGCTGATGGTGGCTGTACATACAACGACTGATCCTGGACGGATCGCTGGTGTTGTTGGTGGGGCGCTTCGTAGATGGGTGCGGCGCCCCGGTCGGCCTTCGGCAGCTGCAGGACGAGCTGCTCGTGCTCGTGGTAGGCCGATCGCTGGCGCAGGAGCAGCTCCTGCTGCTGCTGCTGCTGCTGGTAGTGGTGGTACATGGGATGGCGGTAGTCGAGCAGATCCAGCTCCTGCAGCTCCTCGATGCTGTAGTACTCGGACAGGCCCTTGACGCGGTGCAGGCTCTGGCTGCGACGAATCAACTCCCCGGCGGGCTGTGTGGCAGCCACGGGGGCACCCTTCGGCACCTGGAACTCGCACATGCCGCCGGCGGGGCCGGTGGACTGGTGGTAGGCCAGGATGGGGCCCGAGGAGGCCACCACGGCATTGGGTTTCTTGCTGCTGAACGAGGTCTTGGCATAGAGTTTCTTCATGGCCATTAACTGTTGGCCAATATTTGCAGAGGCGGCAGACACGCACACAGCTGGGATCCCACGATCCCACACACACACGCGTGCACACACACACAGGCACAGAAAAACACTCGGAAACCGACGACCGACGACCGACGATCAGCTATCAAAGATCTCAGATATATCCAATTTATGTTTGTCTAGGCTCCGCTGCCACTGCCACTGCCTCTGCCTCTTCCCACTCGGGTCTTGGATCTGTTGGTGTCTGCGGTCGGTGTCTCTGCTCTCGTGCCACGTCCGATCCAACTGAAACCGCGATTGAGATTGAGATTGAGACTGCGGCTCGAAACGAAACTAAACTGATCTGGCATTCGACTCGCACCAGTCGGAGGCCAAGACAACTCTCTGGCCCCGACGACGACGACGACGCTCACTCTCCCGCCCAGCCAATGGCCAACAGCGAGAGCAAGAGAGCGAGAGCGTATGCGAGCAGTAGAGAGAGAATGGATGGATGGTTGGAGAGCGAGTGGATAGTCGCTCTGTTTGAGCACTTTGAAACCGTCTAAAAGGCAAATAATTACTCTTCAAAGTCAATAAAATAATGAGAAATAATGAGATGATGGCGGATGAGTGATGAGCGACCCAGAGAGATGGCCAGGTAGTGGAGCAGATCGCTTAGTCAACAGAGGCTGCAACATGCCTCACGGGCTTCATACCAGAGGCAGTCTCTGGCAAGGCAAGTATTAACCCAGAAGATCCCCCAAACAGATCTAGAGGCAATGTACAAGCACATTCGAGAGATAGAAAGACTATCTTTAAGGTCTATCCTTGGCTTTCTACCAGATTTGGCTACGAACAGTTCCAAAGTCTCTTCGAAAGGGTATACGAAAAGTCCTCTAGCGAAAAACCTCCCAGTGCGAAGCTGGCGGGCAATCTTTTGTTTAGACAGCGACAACTTCTCATGACCGTCAGTCAGTCAGTCAGTCCGTCAATCTGTTCGTCACTTGGTCATTCGTTCAGTTAGTCAGTTGGTGGTTTCATTCGTTTGTCCGCCAGTGCGATAATTACTTAAGAAACGAGCTCAATAATTTATATTTCCCCCTCGAGTGACTATTACAAGTATTTTTTATTCCTTCCTCCCTCTCCCTCTCCCTCTCCCTCTCTCTCTCTCTCTCTCTCTCTCAACTGTTCTTTGGCGGCGGAAAGCGCAGAGAGGGGCAGAGGGATGGAGGGGCAGAGGCGGTGCACAGCTTGTGGCATGCTATGAAAAATTCATATAAAATTGTAAATCCCGCGACTGTGTGCTCCGGTCTGGAGAGGTCTTGAGCTTCAGATCTGTTTCAGAGTTTCAGAGCTCCAGCGTTGAGGCTTTCGGCTTTCGGCTTTTTGCCCCTCAACTTCTCGTCTCAGTTCTTGAATGTAATTTCCAATTAACATTGTTGTTGTTGTTGTTGTTGTTGTTGTTGCCCCGATTATCGTATTGCTTTAATGGCTTTGTCAGAATGGTAGCCCCTCAGACCCGATCCGCCTTCGGTCTAGGGTCTAGGGTCTGGGCCTAAACGTGTGCCGCGGCTTAAATGATTTGGCAACTAAATATTTTTTTTTTCTCTGTTGTCTGATATTTTGGTATGGGAGGGTGGGGGGCAGACCCGCAGGCAGACAAGCGACAAAGCAAACAAAAGGCCCCACATGTGAGCAATCACCGCACAGAAAGTAGGTTGCCAGGCGGAGGGGCAGGGCGGGGCAGGGCGCGGAGTCAGCCAGGAGATGGAAACAGTTGACTCCAGGCAAACAGCCAGAAGGGGGTAACGGAACGGAATCAATATCCAATATCACTGCACGAAGGAGCGCTTCCTGCTGCCGCTGGCTCCATCATAATAATCCCTTCGACGACAAGAGATTGCGATTTGGGTCACCCTCTCGCCACACTCACACACAGGTGATGAGTGGATGAATGGCAGGATGAATGGATGAGTGGTGCTGCGGTGCAGTCAGCTAATTGGAATCGACTTGAATCACGGCACTCTGGCACTCTCAAGCTTAAAGCTTCACATAATCTCTGAGTCTGTCCAACACACAAATAACATACCCCGAAATCTATTTGGGTTCCGTTTTTGGATGCCCCCTTAGACGCCCAGAAGAAGTTCGAAGTTCCCAGAAGATTCGAATCGATTAATGCACTCGATAGGAGCCTCCAATTAATGGTTTGAAGCAATTAGAGAGGGAATCTCCCTCCAATCCGAACAAAGCACTTGCCACAGCCCCCTATCCGTTTTGACGAGTACCTTGATGGTCCCTCTCCGAGCAGCTCCGATCCGTGGTCCGTGGGACAAATGTTACCCATCGAGCGGCGCAATTGGAACTGGAACTGGCACTGGCCCTGGCACTGGGCACCGCATGCACATTATGGGCCGCGAAATACGATAGAACAGACCACGGAATACGAGGAATCCAGCCCCTGGACGCTGCTGAAACGCTGAAATTAAGTTTAAAGCGAGGGCCGGATTTCCTTGGAGACATCAAAATGATGACACGCCCAAAAAAAAAAAAAAGCTGGCTGCGTTTTTGCTTATTCACAATTCAGTTACCACCAGTGGGGAGGGGTGGCCTGGGGGGGGCACTGTTTTAGCCCTGACTAAGCAAACAGACATCGGATCGGATGGGTGAGCTCCCCAAATGGGAAGCCGCACCCCGCTTTAGACCAAACAAACAAATTATGGGGATTAATAAAATATAAAAAAAAAACGGACGGACGGAAGGAAGGAAGGAAGGAGTCGCGTCGTCCACCGTCCATCCCGCTCCCCTGGGTGCGGGCTTTCGCATAAATTCTGGGGCAAATGAGCCACAAAAAGGTTGAAAGTTGACCCATAAATTCCGTGAAAGATGGAGCCAAGACCCGTCAAGGTGGGAAAGTGGTGGAGACGTCAGAGGAGGAGGAATCTGTGAATTGAACTCAATTTGAATGGGATTCATAATTGAAATGTCCTTCACGGGCGATTGACGTGAATGAATCTCTAAATGAATGGGGAATGGGGAGCGGGATGGATGGGGGGTAGAAAAAGTATCTATTGATTGCCAAAGTCGGGGAATGTAAACTTACGTCATTTCAATTTGGTTTCTTCTGTGGCTGCGGCTATCGTTCTAGTAGTTGCTTCTCTCCCTCTCTCTCTCTCTCTCTCTCTCTAAAGGTAGGGGATCCCAGATCCCGTTCCACGTGGCTCTGTACCCTTCCTCTGGCTGGGCTGGGCTGGGCTGTGCTGGGCTGGAGTGTCGGTTCCTCGTGCGGCTGCCTTCTGCTCTGGAACACTGAGATCTGCGGAAGAGAGGAGCAAGTGGCGGAGAGGATACAGTGGCAGTCTGGCACAGTCGAGTGTCGTCTCATAAATCAACTGCAGGCACGTGTGAGTATCCAGCAGATAGTTTATCCCCACACACACACACACACACACGCACACAGCCTGCAAAATGTTTGCCAATTTCCGCTAGAGAGGACATCGAAGGAGCAGAGCAGCCCACACTCTTTTATTTGCTGGTTTTTTCTGTTCGGATGGATATGAATTGATATTGGCCAAATCGTTTTGGCCACACATCGCACACACACACACACACATACATCTACATAGATACATTTTTGATGAGGCATTTTGCGTAATGAACAAACCAACTTCTGTGGACGAAAGGGAGGGAGAGGGAGAGAGAGAGGTCGATGGAGGTCAACAAACTCTCTGAGAATCTAATAAACTTCAATCCCCCCCCTTGGTTCTGGCTCTGGCTCTGCCTCTGGATCCATCGATAAATCGATGGATTGGAACCTTGAAAAATACTGCCAGCCGCCAGCAGGATGGATCATCAATTAACCATCGCCGTGCTGGCCGGCAGTGAAAGCTTCGACTCTGAATTAATCATTAGCAAAACGAAAGCCGAAAGCCCGGTGACCCCGAGACGCGGAACAATCAAACTGTGGAATAGAACCAGAACGAGAATCCCCAGTTCCACCACCCTCGGGGACTGGGGACTGGAGGGGGGCTTTTTACTTTTTCTTTCTTTCGGGGCAGTGACAAAAGATGGTTCCATAATAGAAGACCACAGAAGAACAGAGAAGAACAAGGGGTGGGGAGGGGGGGCGCCAAAAGGTAGCAAATTTACATGACAAATGTGGCGTCCAAATGGGAAAAGTGGGGCGGGAATCAGGTCAGAGCTCTCTAGAGACGATCTAGGTGAGCCTCGAAGCAGCCTCCTTTGCAGCCCACCCAGCGGCCACGCCCCACGGCAGCAGCTTCAGCTTCTGCTTTTCTCCTAAGAATGTTGACCTAGTTTTTGCCCCACTCCCTGCCCCCTGCCCCCTCACCCACTCTGCTTGCGTCATAGTTCCATAGAACCTTCGCTGGTGGCACGCACTTGCTCAACTATTTTTTTTTTGGAGCCGGAAGTAGTCTTGGTGCAACATTGCAACGTCTTGCTTTGAGCAACGGCAGGGGGATGGAGTGGCACTGCGAGGGTTGCTCGTTAATTGGAAATGGGAAATGCTCGTACCATTGGGAGGGACGAGCGTGGGGTGAGGGGGGGTGTCCTGTTAATGGGATAACATTTTTCGAGTTAATTTCGGGTATTCCTTGTGCCGTGTGCCGTCTGTTGTGCAAGCAAAAGCCATTGAAGGACATGCACCCGCTGGGCGGGGGAGGGACGCACATGTACCGCTTCCTCCTCCTTCTCGTCCTCCTCCCCCTCGTCCTGCAGCGACAGGGTTGGCCAATTACCCAAAAATACACTTGAAAAAAACAAAAACACAGAGCAGCGGAGCAGCAGAGAGAGAAAATTAAAAACAAGTGAAATATTTCGCATTCTCCCAAAAAGGGGAGGACGAAAAGACCAGCGAGAGAGGCACGGCACAGAGGGGTGGATTTGGGACAACCACCCCGCTGGAAAGGACTCGCTCGCTCTCTCTCTATCAAAGTCGCGGCGGGGGGAGAGGCTACGAGTGTGTACACTCTGTCCGGGATCAGGGATCTACTGGGGTGCAGAAATGGATTGACAAAATGCGAGTTCAAATTTCGACATTTAGCCCGGAGGCACCGAAGGGCACCAGCGAATTCGCCGCAAGGGTGGCGACAAGCAGTTCCGGGAACGGACGACCATGGGATCCGTACTGCGGGATTCCTTGCGGTACGCAAGGCTTTCCCTGGAATTTCCCTGGGCTCGCGATGATGTCAGACAGTGGGGGTTAGGAGTTGACTCAGCCCCACCGACACGGCCATCCCCCGCCTCCACACCACTCCCCTCTTTCGCGTGATACCAACGATTTGTCAGGGGAAAAAACAACCGCTTTGTCCTAGTCACGGGATGGCGAAGGGCCTTTCCGGTGAGTCAAGTCAGTCCCAGCCACAGCTCCACCTACAGCCAGCCTCAGTTGCACCTCATAAAAGTCCAAACAAATCCTCATTAAGTCCGGCTCCCTTTCCATTTGTCTTCTTGCCACCCGCTTTATGCGGTAATTTCTGTTGTGTGCCTCCCCTGCTCCACCCCGGCCCGCCAGCTCTGCTGTGCTGGCCCCCCAGGCGAGGCCCAATGGAGGTGCTGGTAACTGGTTTTGGGGCCAGGCTTTTGTCTCTCGTCTGGAACTGGTACTCGGACGGCTGCACGTGTTGGCCCCCGTCGAAATGTGCCTCAATTTGGCTGCGTATTTGGGTCGAACAAGTACTCTGCGGCGCGTCAGAAGTCTCCCGACTGCGACTGGAAAAAGATCTAATTGATCGATTTGGAAAGAGAAGATGCGATAATCGATCGATGGGATGAGCGACTGAACGACTGAATGGTTGGGTGGATGGATGTGGAGATGTGTGGCATAGATGGGAAGCTGTTCCCGTTGACCTGAATGCCACTGCGAGGCGAATGAAACTCCCAGGCATATCGGAGAACAGAGCTGACCAAGCGGCAAGCCATGATGATGATGATCTTCTCATGGTTTTGGCTTCTCTGCCTTCGCCTTTGGCAGGAGCTGCAAATTAGTAAATGTATCTACAAGATATTAATTTGCCAAGGCTCTTTGGCTGTTTCAACATTTTGTGGGTCACTGACTTTCGATTGTGGGCGTGGCTGGGCAGCAGACCCCGCCATTGCAATTAACCCTAGACAACCCACCGTCCCGGGATCGTCTCTCGAGTCGATAATCTCCGCTCTGATTCGTGGCGGACAATTCTTGGGGCGATGGAGCTGGAGGTTGGTGCGGGGGGAGGAGGAATGGGGGGGCCAAGTGTTGTCTACATATTTGGAAAACATTATTTTCAGATTATTGTTGTTGCTGTTGTCTCGCATCAGCGACCGACAGCGCGTACATTTAATGGAGCGCGGCAAATCTTTGTTTCTTTTCTGCTCTTCTCCTCCATCGTATCGTATCTTTCGTGTTTCTTGGCTTTTCGGAGTGGAAGAAACTCCGATAATTATTGAATAATGTTTCAATTGTCAGTGCGGAGTGGCGTAGAATGGCATTGTAATTGTATTTGTATTGAAGATTCCTCTACGGACTGATAAAAAATAGAGCCAGACCAGACGAGACAGAACCAGCAGAACAGAATGTGAAACATTTCTCACTACAAAAGGCGAAGAGCTCTATTAAATTATTACACTGCTGGACCAGGGGACGGGGGACAGACAGCGGGGAACCCTGTGACAATGCAACGGCCCCTGCCTCCCGCCTTCCATCCGCCACAATCCGATGCGGCGGGCGACACAAAGTTCAAGTGAGGAGCGTCATAAAAATATCATAATCATAATATAATCTAAAGGGAGGGGGGCACGAAAGAGAGGGGGGAGAAATGCAGTTGCAAGTCACAGCAATTGAGCGAGAAATAACAATAGATGGGAGGGGGAGTGAGTAGAGTGGCGAGGCACAAAAAAGAGTTCAAGTTACAAAAAGTACAGGTCCAATGCAAGGCACATTCCACCAGAAGGTAGGGCCAGTGTAGGAGAGCAGCCGGAGAGAGGGAGAGCCACACACCTGCCACGTAATACACCTTGGAGGCAGTGCAGGAGAGAAAAAGGGAAGATAGAGAGAGGGAGCGCCACCTGTGGGGACCTCTAGCAACTGCAGGTCTCACACCTCGCTCTCTCTCCCTCTCTCTATCTCCCTCTCTACCGTTCCGTTTCCAGGAAAACGAAGCTTGAAACTGAAGGAAGAAACAAAAAGTAAGTTTTGTGGAAGCTTTTAGCTGAAAACAAAAAGAAATTCCATTCCATTTTGTTGTTTCTGTTTCTGTTTCTGGTGCTGGAAACTTCAGACCGGCGAAACCCCCTCCCCTCTCCACAGACCGGAAGCACTTCAAGTGCTTGCAATTCCATTGGGCAAAGTGCGAAGGCTGGAAAGAGAGAGAGAGCGAGACAGAGAGAGGGTCGCTGGATTGACATTGCAATCAGCTTCGACGGGAACTTCGGCTGGCTGTCGCAATTCGGATACGGATTTCATATCTCCAGGGTAGCTGCCAGTCGGGTCGCGTTGATCGCACTCCATTCCCAGGGCCAAGTGTGTGCCTAATCTCGGTCAAGGGGGGAAAGCCTTCGCAGCGAGGTCCCCGGACGATAGGGCGAGACCCGCTTCGGGCGTTTTCGGTGTCAATGCTGCACCGAATCGGAGTCGGATCTTGCCACATGTCCCAAAAACCCTTCCACGAATTTTGATTGCTGCCCACTTCGATCCAACGATCCAACGTTCATCCACTCTGAACATTTTCACGATCAATTTTCAGATCGCAATTTGCCTGGAAAGCCCAAAAAAGAGCAGCCAGAACTTCTTGTTTTCAATGTTTTATTCGTTCCCAGAATAGAGGCTAAAAATACTTCAATACCCATTTGTTTATGGTTTAAATGGAAATGCTTTTGGCCAAATATATGATTTACTGGGAAATGGCAGGGCGGCAGAGCTTTCCCGTGCCCTCCGAAGACTCTCTTAGGATAATCCCAAATTAGCTGCAGACATCATAATTTCGTTTTAATTAATCTTCAACTCTGGGGAATTATATGGCTCCGGATATCTGAGGCACTGCATCTGCCGGCGGTTCGAGGACAGAGCGGGAGGCGGCGGGACGGGTATGGGACCAAGCCAAGCCAAGCGTTAGACCGTGAAGTGGTAAGAAGCACACACCACTCGTAAAAGCAGGCGAGGTGGGAGGAAGAGGCGGCGCAGGGGTGATGGTGGGGGCTAGGTCCGTGTTTTCAACGTTTCTGTTTCGGTTTTCTGTGTTTGCTTGTGGCAGAGAATATCTAGGCCGTAAAAAATGGTTAAACGCCAGAGCAATTACCAGGCCAACAACTTGGGGAGACCGTGGTTGAGTATGATGCGCTGCCCATGGCCAACGAGTACAGTGAAGCCCCCCGATGGAGAGTCCGAAGCTTGAGAGAGAAATGAATCCGAGCAGCTGCAGGCAAAGGCATCCCCTGGGCTGCTCTTCTCTCACATTTCTTGGCCTGCATTCTGGCTTCCTCTTCCACAGGGCTCTGCCCTGCTTCCCTCTTTCCCTGCTCCCCCGTTGTGGAGGGGCGTCAAGACAATGCCACCGAAACGCCTCAAATGTTGCCCACTTAAGCGAAATTTCATTTCTGCCGCCGCCAGTTCTGCTTATCTGTGCAGTTCTTTGCGTTTCAGTTGTATCTAAAATGTATGCTGTATATATGTATGTGTGTGTGTATTATCACAAACACACACACACACAAAGAACCATTGAATGTTCATGTTTAATCTGAGTCGGTGGCGGCCTTTCCTCGTTGCGATTTCTGAGAGCCGCAGACGATGCCCAGAGCAGTCCCCACTATTACAGGGTGGATCCATCCTCCCTCTGCCGGTCTCCATGAACTGTTATGTTGGTTAATTGCCGCTTGACACGACACTGCTCATGGAAGCGGTATGATAAAATTCCATCTGAGATAAGGTGAATCGTCTTATCTATTCCCCCCCTACCCGCGCCCCCACACGGCACACGCTCCATGTGACTCACTTCTCGCCAATTTTCAGTCGGAATAGAATCAAATCAAATCATTTCCCCAATTGAGGAAGAACCCAGCAGAGGCAGAGAGGAAGAGTCCAAACAGAAATATAAACAATAACAAATTATTGAATCAACAAGCGGAGAAGTGAAAGAAAAGATATTAATTAGTCGGGGAATGGGGAAGGAGATTGTGTGGATGGGTGGAGAGGGAGGGGGGTTCTGTGCTGGCGTCTAATGAGTAAACCCAAACACGTTCCACACTCACATCCGATCCGATCCAATCATGAATTATGCAGTGGACGACGCACATACCACAAATATTTAATAGAATTGTTTATCGAAAAATGGCAATGCTTTGTTGTTGCTGTTGTTGTTGTTGTTGTTGCAGTTGCTGCAGTTGGGGCACAGTAATGGAACCATTAGGCCGCAGAAGTGTGCCATCAGCAGGGGAGCCATTTCCTCGCTCTCTCAAGTGGGAAGGAAGCTAGCGGTAACGGAGCGACAGAGAGTGCATGATGTCTCAAGATTCTCCTTTCCCCCCCCCCTCATGATGGTCCCGCATCACCATACATCACACTGAAATCGGAGGGAACAAAGCTGTTGGAATCGGAATTGGAATCGGAATGGATTGGGACTGGGATTGGGCTGGGATTTGACTTGTTTTTGTTGTTGCTGGACTGCCAACGTGGGAGGAAGTGGATAGCCAGCCACAATGCGGAAATGTTAATTGGATTTTGTGTGTGTGTGGCATCCACATCCATGTGGGTGGGTGGCGACCCTCCACTCTCGGCTCTCGGGCCAGCATCTCGAGTTCAGAGTTCAATGCATTGACAAGACCATCCGCCTCTCCATCCTTCTTTCTCACTCTCGCTCGCTCTGTCCCTCCCTCGCTGTCTCTGTCTCTCTTTCCCTTCCGCTTTTGTTTCTGCAGCTACAACGCGCCAAAGCTGTCTGCTGCGACACTCCGCTCACGTTAGTCACAGACGGAGTGACGGAGCAGGTTTATGATTCAGATTTTCGACTCTTTTTCCCCGCGTAGTTTTTGTGTGGTGCATCAACGAGAAATACCTGGAATTTCTGAATAAAACACCGATTCCTGCGTACCCCATCACCTCCTACGAAATGTAGTCATCGTAAAACTGCCAAAAGCGTAATGTAAACAACAAAAGCGAGGGGGGCAGGCAGGGCGTAGGGTGTCCTATCTACTGTCTCTTTCCCTCTCTGGCACACATCTCAGTATGCTATGCTGATAAAATGGAATGGAAATGGAGCAACAAATTTGTGTGTTTGCTATTAACGAAAGCGAATCATACAGCGACTGAAGGGGGGAGAAGGTGGTGGTGGTGGTGGGAGAGGGACATGTGTGTTTTTGGTTTTGGTTTTGCTTTGCTTTGGTTTGGGTTTTATCTTATCTTGAGACGTCCCCAATTGCAGCTGTTGATGGGAGCGAGAGGGAGAGGCTGATGGTGATGGCAGGGGGGTGCTGCAGCTGGAACTAGAACTGGAACTGGGCTAACGGTGTTCAAATAACTGTGTCGTCACACCCAAGAAATGGCTACCGACATTCGCCGGCTGGCTCTCTTTCGGGCTGTTCTCTCTCTCTCTCTCTCTCTCTCTGTCTCTCTCTGTTTTCCCCTGTTCTAATGGAACAATTACGAAATGCTCGTTGCATGCAACCATGTGGCAGATTCTGTGCTTCTGGTTTGGCCCGCGGAAACGCCAGACGTAGGCTGCCGACCAGAAGATGGATGGAGGGCAAGTAGGTAGCCACAGTAGGGTACGCGAAGAAGAGACATGGCGAATGCAAATTGTGTAGCGTCCATCGTTCGGGCCATTGTCCGTTTCAATTGTAACTCGGATTTTTCGTCTATTTCTGAACGGGTTTTTGTTTTGGCCCTATATATTGTCTGTGTGTGTGTGTGTGTTTGTGTATCAGTGGCGGGTCTTTGGCCCGCTTCATTTGGCAGCAAAAAGCGAACAAAAAATAAAACAAGAAATGAGTCATGGAAATTGGCTGCCATTTCATGGGCTCAGGCCTTGGCTGGAATCGTTGCTGTTGCAACATTTAAATGTCAATGCACCATCGGCTGTAGCTGTGGCTGTGGCTGTGGCTATGGCAGCGGCAAAAGGAAGCCGCAGTTTGGAGCTGAAGCTGGGTCTGGGGTCTGCGGCCTGGGCATAAATTAAAGTTCAAACAAACATAAAAGAGGAAGAAAATGAGGCTGCCCCACCCGCACATGCTGCGCATCTTTCGCTCTTAGCCCCCCCTTCCCACCCTCTGGCACGCTCTCTCGCTCTCTGTTGCTGCCGCTCTCTTAACTCAATTGGCAGGTTTTTGTTTGTTTTTGTGGCAGAATTAAGGAAGAAGGGGAAGAACCAGCAGCCATCAGACGCAAGAGTAAATTCAGATGCTCTGTAAAGCTAGACACAACAAGCAGGGGAAGAATAACAACACCGAAAAAGGAAGAGAGAGCAGGCTAGAAGGAAGAGTAACAATTAAAGCACAGCCTCCTCTGCCGTCGCCCCCCCCCCCCCCCCCCCCCCACAAACAAAATGTGCAGGGAAACAGGTTTTGCGGCAGGCAGCAGAGCGACAGCTGTTCGAAGCCAAGCTGCCAGCGGAGGGAACCGAAACTGAACCGAACCGAAGAGCAAACATTTCACTAATTTGCAAAACTCTAAGCATAGGGAAATGAACGAGAAAAAGCATAAATTATTCGGCTAGAAACTGCACTCTATCCACACACACACACACACACGGACGCATGCGAGGTGCGCAAAAAAGGGCGTGTTTGTATGGATAGAAGAAGCAGAACAGGAGAGGAAGAAGCAGAAAAGGGAGCAGGGCACGGCCAGGGAAGATGAACCAGCAGCAGCAGCAGCCGCCGCCACCGCTGTCGCCGCCGGAGCAAAAAGCGGAAGTCATAGGCGCAAAGAGGAAGGGAAAAAATAGTAAAACAAAACATGCGCAGAAAGTAGAGTGGAGTTTTCGATTGGATTGGCTGATAGGAGAGGAGCGAAGAGGAGAGCAGCAACAGAACTGCAGAGTTATAAATAAATGTTGCAAAAAGAAAACTTACCACAGCATTTTGGTTAATTCCGTTTCCACAGCGAAAATGCGTTGGTATTGGTGCGTGGCGGCGTCTGCTCGGCCTCTTCGTCTCACCCTCTCACTCAATAACTCGCTGGCTCGCTCGCTCTCCACCCACAAGAAAGAGAAATGCGTCTCTGCTTGGCAGAGGGAAACTTGATTCTTACACTCTCTGCGGTAATTAAGAAAATGTTTAATTTTAATTTTAATTAAATTACGTTTCTTTGGTTTCCAACTCCCAGCACACACACACACAAACACGCGCGCACGCACGGAAACAAACACAAACACCGACAGCAATAGCAAACTCCTTTTCAAGGAGTAGAGACACGAAATTTTTTCTGCCCTCTCTTTTACCCGAACGCTGTGCAGGAAGCGAAAGGGAGTTTCGTTTTGGGTATATTTAGATCTTTTTAGCACGGAGAGTTTTAATTCAGGTTAATAATACTAACTCTGCTGGAGAGCGGCACCAACACCACACACAAAACACTCATACACTAATACACCACTGTCGTTGGTTGTATGCGCCTTTTTGCGAGAGGAGGATGTTTTGGTGGAACGACGCCTCGGAGTTTAGCACTAAAATCGAACTCTAATATTCACTGAAAACGCATCCACATTATGTTATCCCCCACGCGACACACACTTCTCCTTTTCTCACACTCCACACTCACAGCTATTCAATTGTTGCAAAGACATTTTTCCGCGATGGCAGTTAAGGCGGCCTTTTCAATTTTCAATTCGGAAAAAATCGACGTATTGTTGTTTGCGGCCCGAAGAATTTTGCGGTGTGACCGCGGGCTTTTCGATGAAATATACCCTCAGGAATATACCGTCTCATTTGGAAGATATACCGTAAATATACTGACAAATTCAAGTTGTATATTACATATTCCTCGGTTTTGATATTCCGTGGAATAATACTAGCTATATAGAACATTCAGCCATGCCCACGTAGTTTTATACGATTGATAAGTCAATTTCCTAATTAACTGGCCTATTCTAAATACATGCTTTTATTGGATTTCTATACAACGTTGAAAATGAAATTTAATGGGTAATGAAATCGACAAAATATACCAATATACCGTAAATATACCGTCGGTTCAATTTTGACCTAAAAAAAATACCGAGAAGTATTAAAAATACCAGAAAAAGTCACCCTGGGTTGCGGCCCGAAGAGTTGTGCAGTGTGACCGCGGACTTTTCGATCAAATATACCCTTTGGAATATACCGAAATATAACCCATTATTTTCAAAATATACTATACATATACCGCTGAGAAAAACGAACCTTACCCAGCACTAACCTTGTGAAAATACTAGTCGCAGTATTCAAAGCGTGACCCTTTGCCAAGAAAAAAAGGCGCCAATTTAAAATATAATATTGAGAAATATATAATAATTAACTAACAAAATGCAATTAAAGCTACTTCAACTTCGCATTGGGGTGTCATCCGCCAGTAGAGCTACCATCTTTCTCTTCTTCTTTCTCTTCTTCTTTTTCCTTCTGGCAAGATTGCGGTTGTTGCTATTCAGCTCATAATTTTGATCGGCGAACTTTTTGTCAGATGCTTCTGGCATGCGAACGGTGGGACTATAATCGGACTGAGCTGCTGAAGATGGCGTTGGCTGCGAATTCAAATTGAGCTGCGTATCGGCGACGGGCTCTAGGCGAGCGGCTGCTGCTGGGGCTGCCTCGAACCGCTTTGCCTTTGGGAAGGGCCGCTTTCTGGCCATCAGATGCTGGAGGTGCTCACGCCATACCTTTACCTGCAGTCTGAGCTCCTCCTCACGAGAGGCAGCCAAGTCTGCTAATCTCTCCTTGGTGCTCGCCGGTCGAATGCCAAAGAAGAAGCCACGATGCAACTTCGACTGGGTCAAGGACGGCTGGGTAGGTCTGTCCAGTCTCTCGCCAGTCTTTGTTTTCTTCTTCGGAATGGGGCCTTGGTGGGACTGGTGACGAGGGCAGATGTCTGGCGATTGGCTGAGCAGCTCCATTTCCAGGAAGTTCAAGTTCTTGAGGATGGAAAGGGCATGCTGCTTCAAGGCCAGGATCCTTTTCTCGAGGCTATTTGCTGAGGAAGTACCAAGCTTCTTTGACTTCTTCTTGCCCTTCCTGTGCTTGCACTTCGGCCTGGACGGCGGCGCCAACGGTTTGGGAGAGGACATCTTGGTGTGGCGAGTTGTGGGTGGCCGAAAAGTCGTTGCCGGACAGGTGCTTGGTCGAGGCGTTACTGGGGAAGATGGCAGTGGCTTCTGGCACTTGGCTTTAGACGCTAAATGGATTTTTCCGTTTAAGGGTTTTGCAGGAGCAATTTTTACCAAAGAGGGTCTCGCCAAAGAAGGTTTTGCAGAGGGATATAGGGGGAGGAACACAGTCTTAGCGCCCTTGCCCTGTTCTTTCTGGATATTTATCATTCGGTCGAAAGCTAGATCGGCAGCAGCATTCTGGAAAGCCTCCATTTGGCGGTGACGCTGTTCGAGCTGCTGCGAGCTCTTGTCCGTCTTCTCATTGAAATTCTTCATCACCGGCCCCGTAATCAAGTCGTCGATTTCCTGGTTCCCTCGTGCTCCATCTAACACTTCATTTTGGTGGAAACGGTTTAGCCAGTCTTTCAGCTTGTTCTTTTTCTGTTCCTTCTGCAGCTGTTGGGCTGAGTTTGGCTTGGGGCCCCAGATGTATCCCTTGTCCAGTACTTTTGGATCACCGAATTGATCGAATTCTTCCAGCTGTTGGAACAAGAGCTCGGGGTCCACTACTGGTTTTTTGAAATCCAATGGCGAAGGATCATGCCATTCGTCTTGAGCTGGCCGTCGTTTTTGCCATATCCCCGAAGCTCCATTTTCAACATTGCGTCCGTAACTGGCAGACACTTGTTGCAGAATTACCACAATCATTACCATTACTGGAACTCTGACGTTGATGTGGCCCCGACTCCGCATTACCATGTTTATACGCACCACATTTCTTCGGATTTCAGAATTGAATCAAATTCGAATGACAACTTGAACAAAGTAAAGCTGATCAACTTCAAGCTGCGCGCCTTGTTTCTCAAATAGTATTAAGTTTAATTTTTAAAAGTAGATTCAAGAATATAGGATATAGAAACTCCTATACGCAGGTTTTTCATGAATGAATGAAAATTCATTTCAAACAATTTTTGAATGAATGAATGAAAATTCATTTCAAACAATTTTTCGTTGGCGCGCACACTTGTATCCAATCGATAGTAACAAGCCGCAATCGATAACAGCATCGATATTAATTTTAATTTTATAATCAATAATACCATCGATATCGCTATCGCTGCCACCACAGCGATCAGCTGTCGCGATTTGTCGAAGCACTGCCATCTCAATTGAATTAATCGAAGGATACCCCCGAGTTTCTAGAGTCTTCTTTTCGCGTAGCTCGCATTCTCTCGACCGTCGCACCTTAAATGCCACACAAACGCAAGAGGAGGCATAAAAACTAATCGACCCGAGTTTCGTCATCAGTTTAGTTGAAAGACTTGCATCCAATCCTTTGCGACAAGTGCAATCGTGCCTTAACCGTTGTGCAATGACTGTCCTCAATATGCACACTAAAATGATAATATTGATTTTATTTTTCTACAACGGTTCCTACAATTGGAGTAAAAAGCTGTAAGGCTGTGGACTCGACTCGACCTTTCCCCCTGACCTCCGACCTCCGGCAGGCGGCGACTGATTTTGCGGTTGTTCATACGAGTGTGATTCTAATTCTAGTGCGAGTGTTTGTGTTCCCTTAGAGAACCAATTGAAAGGGTAAGAAATCCCTTCCACCCCCTACAAACCACTGTGTGTGGAGTTACTCTATCGATTTTACTACTGGGCCAATTTGGGCTCCTTTCCATAATAGTGGGGTGTTGCCAAGGAACAGACAACAAAGAAATATGCAATTCGATATACATAAGTGCGCAAAAGCAGGATACCAAATACAGTGCCGTCCCACTATAGCGCCCAATACTAAACTATTATATTTCTTAATAAAACACATTTTATCCCCAAAAGTATACCTTTAGCTAAAGAACCGTTGCGATGCACTTTTTGTCTGCGGGCGATGCTTACAGTGCTGTTCTAGAATAGTGTGCAAGCATGAATTGAACGGGTTGTATATAGAAAAAGTAGGAAGATTGCCTCTGTTCTAAGGTAAAGTTTATACTTAATGAGTTATGGTTCCCCATTTGGACATTGTTTCTATGGCAATGAGTCCATACGTTTTCCATGTCCATCTGGAAGAATTCCAGCGTCTGCGCTTGGATCGGTCTGCTGTTGTTTTGATTGTAAAAGGCCCATCACAGTAGGTGCCCCCGGATGCGAATTTGTTTACAAATTCACAGACGCGAGACAGTCTACTTGTGACACGTGGACTGAGACAACCCCTGGAATGGGCTGGGTCAATGGGGAGGGCAAACCTCACCTGATACCCATTCCAAGTGCCGGCCGGCTTGAAGCTGTGGCAGCGAAGTGGGCCATATATGTACAATGACGTCAGGCACCGTTTAGCGACATTGAACTAGTTTTGATAGAAAAGTCGCCTTTGGGAAACTGGGATAAGGTTTCCGTTTCGTTTCTTCCATTTGCGTATGACGTCAATGCAGAAAGCGTGAAGTAACTGTCGTAGCCAATTTGCCCGCCACTGGTTGCGCGACCTTTCCATCTTTGGCTTCCGTTTTGTCCAACAGAAACTTCTGTGTGGCTCATAAATGTCACCCCACCACAGCCCTGACACAGCTTACGCGTCGCATTTAGTAGTTAATTAATAAAAACATATTTAATCGGTTTGTCTATGCATAAGCTGCCCTCCTAATGGATGTCACTTTGCTGAATTTATCTATTTGTTATTTGTTTCAAAACGGAGTAGGGGTCGCACCGACTAAGCGAGCATTCTATCCTGCTTCGAGTACAGTTTGTGCAAATAGTTACCCCACACCAAGGACGACCTTGGGTAGTGCAAAATTCTCTCATCAAATTGCACCATCACAAAATGTTTGTCTACATTTGTACAATGTGCATCTCGGCAAACACCAGAAGAGAACAATTTCATTACGGCGCAAAAATTAAAATCTCAGCTATATGGTAGCTATATAAAAATGAGGGGAGTGGGATGGGGGCAGGGGTATGACACCACTCTGTAAACAAGAGTGTAAAGGCTGTGGCATTGTTCTATCTGGTGGGGCCCTGGCCTCGACCAAATGGGATCAGCATGAGCAGCGTCCTAGGCCTAAGAATATATACTAAGATACGTATCTATAAATGGAAGGGCAGCTGGCGTCCTATTGCCAATTAGTTCGTGACACTAATTACGTGTTGGCTAGGGGGACCTAAGGGACCTATTACATAGTTCGCAGCACTTGTAGGGCAAGTCCTTTCCGCTCCCTACAACAACCAGTTGCCTCTCAAGGCGCCCACGTTGCCACCGCTCCACTGGCTCCCAGCGGGCGTTGCTAATGCGCATTACAATGGGCAGCAGCCCCCATAGAGCCACCCACCGATGCTGCCGTATCATAATCAATCGAATGCATCTTCTGTGCCAGAGGAGGGCGTCCAATCAGATTTACCATTGCCAATGGTTACCCACGCGACACAACCCATGGAATGGCAAATTTTCCACTCAACTAGTTATAAAACAGGACGGAGGGCGGGAGGGGCCCGGTGACGGTACCCATCGTAAACTATATAAATAAACTGGAGCATAAACAAGTGCTGGCTGGGGATAAACAATAGATAAGAGTTGCTATAATCATAGTAAACAGTTTCATCAGTTGATTAGTTATACGATTATTTTACGATGATTTTCCATAAATTATCCTTCTTCTTTCACCTTTCTCTTTGCAGAAGAAAGGCGTGGTCCCGATCCTATCCCAACACGATTCTAGCCCCCAACTATCGTGTAAAAACAATAACAATCGCCCCCACAGCCACAGCCACTCGGACACGAAGTTACGGAGCAAAACAAAAGTCGCGTTCCGTTCCCCCGTTATCGGCCCAAGGGCTTTGTGGAATTTTTCAAGCTTTTTTGCGTCATAAATTGAAATATTTTGTTCGTTTGGTTTGGTGCGCGCGTATAAAGAAAACAAACAAATACCGAGGCAAAAACTACAACAACAACAACTGGGCCAGCTACGGCCACAGTTCGTAGTCGAATCGGGGGAAACAATACAATTGCGATCGGATTTTTGTATATATAGAAGCAGGGCCGCACTCGACTCTCATTCGGTCTTCGATTTTCATAGCTAACGGAACAGCCAGCAGTCGTCGGAAAGAAGTCATCTCAACGCTACGAAAATAGCCAAGTGCAAGTGCATACTATACCGCGGGATATACATAGTGTCTGTATCTGTGGGCCAGGTTAAGCATAAAACGTGTTGAATAAAATTCACTTCAATGTCGATTAATTCGCCAATATCGTTAAAAAACTCGGACCTGCATTGAACAGGCAAAAGCAAAAGCAAATCAAATCTATCAAATCAAAACCAGAGCAAACCCAAACAAAAAGCAAACAAGCAAGCAGAGAAACTCAAAGACAGCAAACAACCCAAACAACTCAACAAGTTGTTTGCCTTTAGTTCGCGTTACGTTACCCCTTATTTCGTTACATTTCCCAAAGTTTGGGGCCTGCCCCAGACCCCCGTTAGTGAGCAACAGTTGAGCTGTGTTAAGTTAAGCGGAATCTCAGTAACAGTCGCGAACGGCACTCCACTGAAGCAGCGCGTGATACCACAGATTGTTCGAGGGAACGTCTAACAAAGGAAAAACCACAATACAATCTCGTTTATTGGGCTTTAGGCCATTGTATGGGTAAGTAAATTGATCTAAATCATGGGCATGGGCATTCGAATCAGCAGCTATCAAGTGTCTCTACAGTACACGAATATAAAATAGAATTCTCAGATCTCGTGAGGCTGCCAGAGAAGCTGCAGCCCAGACCTTCGCACATTTGGCCGACCATGATTCACCTGTAAATAAGCAACAATTTCGCGTGGTATAATAAACATGCCCAGAACTTTGTGTCCGCACTGAATCATATTACACACAAAGAAATTCACAGAATCAACTACGCAAAAAATGTTTTCTAATCATAAAAAAAGTGCGACCGAAAAACAAGCGAGATAAGCGCATGACGAAGATGGGGCGAAATTCACAAATTCACATGCATGCAAATGTGACCAAGGCACGTGCCCCATCCGGCACCGCCCTATGAGTTCTGAGTGTTTTATTCGTCTTTTTTTGCTAGCTCCAACTAACTTTGGTGAATTATCAGCACTTAAGCGCATACTAAACAACCCCGCCCACTTCCTGCCGCGAGTTGATAAGGCTGTACAATGTCCGTACGTGTACATTGTACACTCCACTCCAGAGTATGTGTCTGGCAATTGTTTATTGCACACTGAAGACGGGAGGCGGGACTGTACGTCCATGGCAACAGCATTGAGCGGGATACAAACAGATAACGATCCCTTTACCTACGGGACTCATTAATAACCCATTTGACTCTACCTGAGGGAAAACTGATTACGAAAGGGCTGCTGGGAGAGGGGCTGCTGGGATCATTGGTTACCCTTGAGACACTGAACGATCGAACGATCGATAAGTAGGGGTCTAGGTCAAGGGTTCAGGCTCAGCTTTTCTCACATTCCGTTTCGACCACGTTTCTTTACCCACAGATCAGTCTAAACCAACAACGAAATTTGGAGACGAGCCGGACCTCCTGTTCAACCGAGCGCAGGGCCGGATTAGTCTGTACAGTCTTGGAGCTGGAGCCACCATCGCTGCCATCCAGGCGACCGAACCTTTGAATCCAAACGCCAACGCAACGCAACAAGTCGCCAACATTCAACTAGAAGCTATAATCAATGACTGCGAAAGTGGCTACGTGCCCTCCGTGGGCCGCTGGGGCTCCGAGTGGCCAAGTTGACTCGCCGCTGCCCACGGCCAGGATGGAGCAGCATCGATCCCCGTCGATGGGGATGTCGATGCTGCCGAGGAGGGGGCCGCCGCCGTCACTGGCTCGGATTCTGACTCCCAGCAGGAGGAAGACCAGCATCTGGCGGATGCGGTGCGTGGATTGGGACTGACTACGAAGTCGCCCTTCACACATGATCAATCCGGGAAGGCAAGAAGCACTGGCACGATCCGGCGAACGCCCTCCACTTCGAGTGAGGACGATTACGAGGATGACGAGGTGCTACAGTGGCTGCCAACCGCCGACCTGACATCGGTGGATGGATCGGAGCGCTACTCCGACATCCGGCAGCTGCTGGCCAGACAGCAGCCGTTCCTCCCGGAGGACCAGCACTCGCTCGGCTCGGATTGGGCCGTCGGCGATGGCTACGACCTGAGCGCCTACAACCAGATCAACGGAGTGTGGCCTTTGGGTCATCCGCTGCCCCTGCCCGACTGGACCAGCGGCGAGGGCGAAGCCGGCAAGGGAACCCTGATCTTCGACAACGTGTGGCAGTACGAGGAACTGAACGGGATTGTGGAGACCACGCTGCAGCGCATGCTGGAGGAGACCCACTACAACACGGTCAATCTGTTTGTGGACTTCTACCGTAGCTTCAAGCGCACCCGCCGCTCGGATCTGCGCAGCTTTTTCCAGTTCTACGACGTGCCCATCAACCGTCGCCACCACATGTGCGTCTCGCTGGCCTTTGAAATAATGGCCAGGATGGTGCAGATGTTCCCGGTGCTGGCGCAGTACTTGTATGTGGTCTCCTGCGAGGAGCAGGTGATGGACTGCAACGACTACGTTCAGCTGGACGAAGAGTACGGCCTAAACTCGGCCAACGCGGCCGTTGAGAAGGAGCACGTCATGGTGGCCATGCGTATAGCCATAGGAGAGCGTCGTGGCGTCATGATTCTCGATCCAGGGTACCACGTGAGTCGTGCGGTGACTGTAATGAAGGATCAGAGCTATCCACACACTGGTAAGTCTGCTTCACAGAAGTGTATCGCAGATTATTAAGAGTCTTCCTTGCAGGCTGGTTTACCCAATCGAAGGAGCCGCATCTGCAGCGGGACTACTGCTACGCGTACAGCCAGCACAGCGGCAAGTTTGTGGAGTGGAAGGAGCGCGAGATCCGCGGCGAGAAGAGCAGCTTTAAGACCTCGCTGGTCTACGTGGCCCAGGAGTACATCACGGCCATCGATGTGACCGTGCGCCGGAATCTGGTGTACAACTTCCGGTCGCTGCTCTCGCGCGATGCCAAGGGCCAGGTGTATGCGGGTATCTACTTCCCGCTGGTGGCCAACGTGCAGGAGTCGTATCTGACCATCTTCTACGACGGACCCAACGAGCAGAGGGTGCGGACGAAGCTGATGTTCAGCGGCTTCAAAGTGGGCAAAGGCAAGGTACGTACTCTCAGACCGAATGCATTATGGAAACCCTCATTCTAATGGCCATCCTCCTACAGCTTCCAGACTCCATAAGCCACCATTTGGGGAAGCTGGCACCACAGCTGAAGATGCCGTTGCAGGAGCTTACGGAGCTGTGCAAAGCCCTGGCCGAGGTGGTCACCGATCAGAACTTTATCGGCCAGGTGCTGTCCATCAACGACGACATCGGCAACATGTCCGTGGAGAATTGACGGTTAAAGGAGCCTAAGGATGTGGCTGCAAGTCCCGAAGAGATGGGGAAAGACCCTGACACAGCAGCTGCAACTTAGAGTTCCAAATCTAAATACTTTATCCTTTCCACACAGTAATATTCTTTTAGTAGCACCTAAACACACCCCACATATATCAATGTATACACCCTGAACACCCACTTGCACACACAAAGACACTACATATATCTAAAAACGCCAATCGTATGAGTTAACCGAAACTTAATCAAATGAAAAATTACACTTGTATGAAAATTACATTTAGATTTCGATTTTTGCCTAGCTTCAGCTTCCGTTTCGTTCTTACTAAACGTAAACAAAAATACTTATATAAAGACAAAAATTAGTTAATAGCTGGTATCGATATGTATAACTTAAATTGTAATAATATCTTTTTCGTTACACTTTAAATGCACCGTACAAAATTTCCGTTTAATAAATAAATTCAAATCAGCTAGCAAAAAAACCACTTTTTTGAAGGCTCAATATCAATCGTATAAAATTATGTGGGCATAGATAAAGGCCCGGTTGACAACATTTAAATCCTTGTCGCTCACATTCAAAAAAGTTCGATTTGGCGCGCACCACTCGGTATATTTTTCAAGTGAGACCGTATATACTGTAGAAACTGGTTTTCGCCGCGCTCCCATGTGGTGTTTTTTAGTGCTAAATGGTATTTTTGTCATCTATTAATTTCATTTTCAATTTTATATAGAAATCCAATAAATGCAAGTATTTCGAATAGGCCAATCATGTATAGAATTGATTTATCAATCGTATAAAATTGCGTGGGCATGGCTAAATGTTCCACATAGACAGTATTATTCAACGGAACAAAGAATATGAGGAATTGGTCGTTTTTTTGAATCGAATTTGAATTCGCCGCAGTTCGCCGCATTTCGCCCCAATTCGCTTTAGCAACAATGAGTCTCATTCCATACACAAATGTTGCGCATTCCATACACAAAAGTTGCGGCAACATTTACTTGAAAACCGCTTTTTGGTCAAAATAAAATACATAAAGGTAATTAAAAGAAGCAATCTTGTAGAAAATGCATTTATCTATGGGATAAAGCTAAGTTGGCAAATCTATATAGCTTGAAATATAGGCAATACCCGATTCGCCGCAGTTTCGCTATTGCAACAATGAGTCCCATTCCATGCACAAATGTTGCTAATTCCATGCACAAATGTTGCTAATTCCATGCACACATACCCTGGGGGAAATGGATGATATAGAATTGTGAATACGTTTGTCTTCCAAGGCTCAGTAGGTATCAGGATCGACATAAATTTATACAAGACACTTAAAATGTACTTGAATATGTCAAAAACATATCAATTTGAGAAAAGGTCTTAATAAATTACGTTTGATCTACATATAAAATTAGCGAAATAGGGTGTACAAAGGCCTATACACTCATAATGTCTTCAAATACCAGCAACATTGCGACTGATTTTTTGTTGAACTATTTTGTTTAAACCTTGTTTTAGTCAAAATACAACAAAAGCAATGACTAAAAACTAACCTATTGTGTAGAAAATTGATTCATCAATCGTATAAAATTATGTGGGCATGGCTAATTGTTCTATATAGCTCGTAATATTCGATGGAAGATCAAAAACGGGGAATATGTAAAATAGAACTTGCATTCGTCAGTATATTTACGGTATATTTTGAAAATGAGGCGGTATATTTTGGTATATTTTTGAGGTGTAAGACCGTATATCTTATCGATAAATGATCGAAGTTTGCGGAATTTTGTTCGTTGTTTTTTTTTGCGTTTTTCAATTAAACTGTCGTTTTAAAGTGTTTTGCTGAGTATTTATTGGGGTAAGTACATTGGGGCTTCAACCAGGGGTCAGTGGGGACCCGGATTAAGACCTGTCATCAGCTGTTTTGCGGCCCCAGCAGCCGGCACCTACATATACACCTGTTGTGGGGCCACCAAAAATATAAGGTGACAGACGAATCAAGTTCTATACGGAAAGGCGCGCATTTAAAGCTCACAGTTCGCTTTTGAATTTCTCGCGGTGCGGTTGTGACTCCAAGGGCCAGTGCGGAAACCGGTTCTCGAAATCGGTTGATAGAAATTGAAATCTTCAAGGCGGCCAAACCCAACCTTTAATTGAATAAAAGGGTGTCAATATTAGCATAGACACGTTTCGCTATTTACTAGGCAAGTGCACTTCCTTTAGTTTCGACAGAGAAGACACTACGTGAACCGCAGAGGGAACGGCAACGGCCACGGCCACGGCATTAGCAACCAAGGAAATAGAAAGTTAACAATCCAAGTTGCAACCAAATTAAAAGCAGAAACAGCAACAATAAAACTGCTAAGCTTTTGCGTTTTGTTGACGGAAGTCAGGGAAAGAGTCGACAACCAGAGACGCACGTTCGTAGAGAGTCATACGTAGACAGGTCGATGGGCCCCCTCTGCTTAGCGCTTCTTTTTTCGGCTCTGGCCCCATACGAGTATTCACTCTTTTGGCCCCGATCATTGGCTATCTCTACAGCTAGCTTTGGCTTTGGCTTTGGCTTTGGCTCTGGCGCGGGTTCTTCAACTTTTATTCTTTGTTGTTTCTGTTACCGCTGTTTGGTTTTTTAATTTGCATTTTACGAGCATTCACACACACAATCACAGACAAAAACAGTTCGGTTCTCTCACCGATGCTCTACCTGCGGCAAAGTCCCTGGCATTACGAGTAAATACTATAGTATCTCTCTAGCTATCACTAATTAATTTAATTGCGCTCCCACCTGGCTTAACAATTACGCCTGTCGCCTAACTGCAGTCAAAGTGCAACTTGCATCGTAAATATTAAGACACAAAAATATATACTCGTACCTATACCTGTAAAGATGAAAAGATGCAATGAGTCGGGCTCCATTGATGTACAGAACTAACAAATCGTGCCCAATTGCTCGGAAAATATGACAAAGCCCAGGTGAAAAAGCAGCACGAGAGCTACAAAGAAGGTTGGGTACTCTGGCTGGCATTATTATCTACCACCAATCGATTAAGTATTAATTTCTAAACACAATTTGTGGATCGCAAAGAATGAAGATAGAGACAAAAATATGCCTCACAAGAAAACCCGCTCTCATAGCAGATAGATATACCCTTACCTTACCGTATGGCTCGTGAAATTGTTGCTGACTCAGGTTAAGAGTTTCGCAAAGTGCACTCGAGTCGAATTGACTCGTCAATATTGATAATTGCCCTAGTAATGGCACTGGCTAATGGGAAATCGGCCGTGTGGCAAGCCGACATGGCTCTACTTATCATCGCCACCACGACCTTTGCTCGCAGACGTAGCTCTTCTAATCGTTATCAGGAAATTCTTTCCCTTAGGAAACATGCTGATCGCGTTGTTTTGGCTCTTCTTCGTGGGCCTGCTGCTGTGTGGCTTCCTCTTCTCGAAGACGACCAAGGAGTTCCCCAAGTCATGGTTCGAGTGGAAGACGGAGTTCCGGTATCAGTATTTGGGCATTGTGGGCCTCATCCACGACGCTCAGTATGCGGCGCGAGATCGTGTGGGTAAGCAGTGATAATCTTAATATTAAGATGCTTATCAAACTGAAATTAATTGTGAACATTATCCATTTAAGCACTTTATAAGCAGCCGGACCGCATCGCTGTCATCACTGGAGGCAACCGCGGCATCGGACTGCGGATTGTGGAGAAGCTGCTGGCCTGCGACATGACTGTCGTCATGGGTAAGTGTTGACCAATTCGATCTTTGTGCCCAGTAGGATGGGAACTGCTGCTAGACATGACCATTAATCAGATGGTTTCGAGTGGATAATTATATATTCTGAAAACATTTAATGCGACAACAATGCACGTGCGTGGAATGGACAATTCAAAAGGAGAAAATAAATCGAAAGACTGTCCCCAGCCTTGTCCATCCGCTCGGCAAAACGTGACACATGCTCATCAGTTCTTTATCTACCTTATCAACTCCCAACTCCGATCACGATCGGATCCCAGATCGCCGTTTATGGAATACAAAATACAAACCCCATGAGATTGGTCTGGGGGCTGAGGCAGGGCGGTCACGGAAAATCGGCCCCACAAATCCAATTGAGATGGCAGTGCTCCGATAAATCGCGACAGCTGATCGCTGGTGTTGGTCGCTAAATTTACTTTTTACATGATACATGTAATCTACACTACATGTTTCGTCGCTAGGTGTCTCCCCTGTGTAGTTACCGTGTAGAATTTCTTTGTCGAATCTTAGACCTTTTTTACATGTCGAATTTCGGGTAGATGAAGATATTGGTCGAATTTAGCTCGAAAGAAAGAGATAGAGCTCTATCATGGCAGACTAGAAGAGTTTGGTTGCAACAGATTCGAAGGTGCCCTTCCGCTTACAATGCATGCGGGGGTGGCCCAGGAGGGTGACCAGGAACCAGGGTGGGACCAATAATGTTCAACCAATTCATTCAAGGAATAAAATAATGTTCTCCTTAAAAAAGCGTAAGAAAAGACTCTGGACTCCATTTCCATCCTTAATAATTGTATTAATTTATATCATCTACAGGTGTTCGCGATCCCAAAAGCGCCGAAGCCGCCGTCGGAGCTATAGTCGATCTGAAAGCGACCAAGGGCAAGCTAATCTGCGAGCAGCTCGACGTTGGCGATCTGAAATCAGTGCAGGCCTTTGCCCAGCGCATCAAGGAACGGTACACTAAGGTCGATCTGCTGCTGAACAATGCCGGCATTATGTTCGCCCCCTTCAGGCTCACCGCCGATGGCTACGAGTCGCACTTTGCCACGAACTACTTAGGCCACTTCCTGCTCAGTCACCTGCTGCTGCCCCGACTGAAGGCGGCGGGCAAGGAGGGGAAGAATGCGAGGATCGTAAATGTGAGCTCCTGCGTAAACCTCATTGGACGCATCAACTACAAGGACATCAACGGAAAGTGAGTGAATCATCCCAAACTTGCTGGATGTCCACTCACATGGTGTTTTTTTTTGTCCTCCACAGCAAGCAATACTATCCGGGAGCTGCCTACAGCCAGTCAAAACTGGCTCAGATCCTGTACACCCGCCACCTGCAGACACTGCTCGATGCAGAGAAGTCGCACGTACAGGTGAATGTGGTGCATCCGGGCATTGTGGACACGGATCTGTTCGAGCACTCGGCCACCACATCGGTGCCAATGTTCAAGAAGCTCTTCTTCAAGACGCCGGAGCGGGGTTCCCGCACGGTTGTGTTTGCGGCCATAGATCCCTCGATCGAGGGCCAGGGGGGCACCTATCTGAGCAACGGCGGCAAGGGTCCCTTCCATCCCGACGCCAAGAAACCAGCCAAGTGCGAGCAGTTCTTCCAGTTCTCCTGCGACCTGCTCAAGATCAAACAGTATGGAAACGGCGAATACTGACACCTCCAAACCACTCAATCTTTAACATTCCTTCCACAATTGGTTCAATGCTAACTTTTAACAAACATTCAGTCTTTTTTTGTGAAACGATTCTTGTATAAAACAATTTTATATGGAAGTGCAGGCAGTGTTCTCTATCTTTGGGACTGTATCCTAGGAGCTGTAATATCTCCCCCGCTCTAGGCGAGGTTTTAATTAACTTGTCTTTGTTTGATTGCCATCGGCATCGGCGGGTGGGGAATGCAATTAAAAATGCAGCAACCACAGCAGAAACTACGAGTACGAGTACATTCAAAATGCACTCAGTTCTTGGCTGCGGCGGCGGCGGCGGCGGCAGCTTGAAAGGCGACAGCGACAACAGCAACATCTGCTATATGTCAAATTCGCAAAAAGCAAACAATTTAATTTTGTGCGCCCCCTTAAACAATGAGCGATTAACATTCAACATTTTTGAGGAATTTTAATCGACTACAGTTACGAACCATAAAAGAGGAGCGAGGAATCCATGAGATGGAGATGAAGTGGGGACCAGACAGAGAGAGAGAGAGAGAGATTGTGCTCAGGTAGGTGGATAGGTAGGTGTATCATCTGCAGCAACTACAACAATTCGGCTGTCACTTAAGCCATCGGAACGTCCCAAGTCAACGACATCCATCTCATATTTAATGCATATCCAAAAGCGTCTTGTACGGGTAGATAGAGATAGACCCCGCGATAACTCAATGTGTGAAGCTGCCGATCGGGTGGGCGGTGTCATCCATCAAAATCTTAGTGGACGTCGACGGAGGAAGGCGGCCCGGCTTCCCAGGCTGTCCGTTGTATGAAGTGGCAACCAAAATGAACTCATCCCCCAGATCTTGCATGTCTGGCGAGCATTAGCGGCGGTGATTGGATTTGATTTCGACAAGCGACGATTGCTGATGAGATGGCGGTTGCCGACTTTGGGATAAGGCCCCAAACAAGTTTTGATTACTGAATCCAGAAAAAATTCCTCTTCTTCGTCTAGGATCCGGGAGGTCTTTATGATCCATGGCACGTCCCCTATCTGACAAGATGTGTAGGTGTTGTAGCTGAAAGGAAATAGATTTACAGGTACCAGGTGATCGGAAATCGCAGGGAGCCTGCTGATGTGGGTATATGTGTAACTCCCAGAAGAAAGCGTTTCCGACCCCATAAAGTATATATATTCTTGATCAGCATCAATATTCGAGACGATATAGCCATGTCTCAGAAACTACAAGAGCTAGAGCACCCAGATTTTGTATCCAGACTCCTGTAATATCTCACTGACACAACTGTGGCATCTTCCACTTATTTCGTAAAACACTTTTGCTTTAAATGCACACTTTTTGAACCTTTAATAAAACATTACAATAGATATGAAATAAACTTTACCCGATTGGCAGTGCAACTAGAATGTCCACAGAAACACCAACACCGATTTATAGCTATAGAGAACTTCCTTGAATTAAATTGCCATACTTAAGTGCAGTTCCTTCCCTGGTCGCCATTGACCATTTGTGGCCGTTCAATGGAAATGGAGGCCCCTCCAAGTATCCATTCTTCCACTGCACCGGCATTCCATGCTCGACGAGATTCTTAACTGCGTCCGGCTTCTGCTGCAGCTCCATGCTGCCACGGCTGCCACAATCCAATTAACCTTTTGACATTTCGCGACAGGCGGACCAAAGAGCCCAGACAAGAGACCAGAAACCAGAGACCGGAGATCGGAGACCACTTGGCAATGGCTAATGACCACGCGTAAATCAAACAAATTCAGATACAGTTGCCAGTTGGTGGCAGTGGCAACCAGTGATCGCACTGGCTGTACGAGTAATTAAAACACTCAACATGCCTCTCATCTGACAGCCTCAAACGGTGTGCCGCAGCCGAGCAGAGCCGGGCTGCGCCACGCCAGCAGCTGCAGCTACTTCTCTTTGGCTGTTGCAGCTTCTTCGCTTTGGATGCTGCGGCTTCTGGTGGCAGCTTAATAAACTCATTGGATTGTGTGCATTTGGATGGTGGATTCTTTGGTTTCTTCATTTATGTTTTATGTGGTTAATATGGTTTGATTTTGGCACCTGCTCCAAGCGGAACTCCAGAGAGGAGTCCGCCAGTGCTGCTGCTGCTACTGCTGCTGTTGCTGTTGCACCTCCAACGCCCACAGCAGCAATTTGTTCGAGTCTTGCCACATCGTTTAATTTCCACACGCTTCTAAAATGGCTAACAGAGCATAACAATGCTGGTGCTGAGGCTGGAGATGGAGATGGTGCTGGCGCTGGATAGTGGGATAGTGAGGAGCTGCCCACACGCGCAGCTACGGCTGCTGCTGCTTCTTTTCGCTGTGGAAAAACGTGAGCACATGCGTCGATGGCGACGGCAGTGGCGTGGGCGCCATAAATCACCGCGTGATGAATGTACTCACGCTTGGCCAGAAGAAGCAGAAGACGATGAAACGGTAGTGGCAGCAGGAGCAGAGCTTGTTGGAGCTTAATTGGAGCAGCAAATTGTTGCTAAGAATTCGCCGCCAGAGTCGAGTGCAGCCGAATGGTTGCCTCTTTTGTCTAGCAGCGAATTTAAATAAAAAGTACATTAAGTGGGAGCGCAGCAGGGCAGGGGCAGGCACTTGGGTTGGTCAAGCAGATGAGCACTGATATGTTGGGAAACTCTGGACAAATTAATGGCCAAAGTGTGAAGATTCGCCGCGCTGGGGAATGCGCTGTGCGGCTGCGAGAGTGGGAGCGACTCGGCTGAGACCCCTGCCCCATAGAACCTCCCGCTGTGCATATGAATTGCGAATCTCTCGGATGATGGATGTGCCAGAGTTAATGATATTGCGGGTCACAACAGAGCTGGGAATGGCTCTGATCTGAGCAGTTGAGATTAGAGTAAGCTGCTTCCTCATATTTATGATATAGAATTTGATTTGCTTTGCTGCATGAATTGAATGGATGCTAGTCCGAAAAATTACCGAATCTACTTTTTAGTGTGATCAAACCGCCTTAGCCTCGACTCCTGAGAGAATCAGCAACCTTTACCCAATTCCCATGCCCATACCCGTCACGCATACGCACCGTTGTCTGTCGGACTCGAATCTGCAAACATGCATGCATAATCCATCCAATAGGTGGACGGATGGATGATCAATCATGGATCGTCCCTTGCCAATTTGCATATTGACACCTCTAAACCGTCCCTCGGCTCTCGTACCACGTACCCCGGTACCAAAACGGTACAAAGTCTTCGATCTTTTTGGCGGATTATTTTTGGAAGCACTTCAAAATGGAAGCGGCGCGGCGCGGCGGCTTGTGAGAAAGGCACAATAAATAGATACAGATACAGATTCGCATTATTTCGGATGCCCTTTGGCGCCACTTTGATGTGGTTGTGCGATGCTGCCCCATTTAACGCTCCATTATTATGATAATTATCATGGGCAGGCCACACAAAGGCCGGACCCACTCGGAGTCGAAGAAATTTGCCATCGAGCTGGGCCGGGTTTCGAGTGTAATTAATCGTAAGTATTTACACAGCTCGAAGTATCTTTTGGGGTTTTTCGAGAGCCCACTTGAGGATGGGGGAAAAAGGTCTGCCTCTGATAGGTGAAAAGTAAGAGTGTCCAAGGCTGGGAATGACACATTGACAGGGCCCACGGAGAAGGAGGAGCTGCTGCAGTGGCACCAGCTCGTTCGACCGACTGACCCACTGACAGCCTGCTCCCGATCTCAATTACCCTTACCAATTGTGATGATGTTTGTTGCATAAACCCCACTAAACAAACAACAAACTAGGGGGCTGACAGACGCAGACAGGCGGCTCTCGATCGTCGAACGACAGACGACAAACGACCTTGTCCGCACACAAAACTGTATCAAGTAGCGGCAAGAAATTGGGTGACTGCATTTCGTAGATAAAAGTGAATGTTTAGGGTACTTGAGATCTCGACTGCTGTGCCAACAGCCACCAAAAAATTCCCAACACCAGAGAGAAGAGCCACGAACCCAACTGGATTTCAATGGGATGCGATTGGATTGAATTGAATTGGTTTCGCGTTTCGGTTTTGGTTTTGGTTTTGGTTACGCGGCCCACTAAAATACTCGAACGAGATCGAAATTCATGCAGAAGAGAGCCCTCGTAGTGGTTAGAAAGTCAAGACCCTTCCAGGTGCCCCGACACCCGACAACATCGAGTCCCAATTTATTTAGATACTTTAATTGAATGCAATTAAGTAAGCTGCCACTTATGCAAGAGCAATTTCTGCTCAACTAATTGATTTCTCGGCTTCGATTGCTATTCCGATACTGTCTTTTTGGACTGTGATCGAATGTGAGGTGGAGTCAGTGGGATAGGAATAATGGAAGAGGTGTGGAAAGGAAGCTTCTTCATTACTCTCGGGGTCACCATTTTGCAGTATCTTTGGGTCACCAGCCAAGGAATTGCGATCAACCCATATTCCTGTCTAATTTCTCCCAAATCGTTCTCCATTTTCTTCAATCGAAAGGTATGTATGTACCAACTGCACTTGCCCAATTCTGCCTCGTCATACCCGCAATCTGACGATGAACCAATGGGGTTGTCTCCTTCCCCGCAGGCAGGGAGGGCATTGTTACCACCACCAGTGTTGGGTCTTCAGGGTGCCAATTAAACCGCTATTTAGTGCCCAGCATTAAGAGGCCTCTGCGCTCTGCGCTGTGCTCCCGCTCTAATCTTATTTATGCTCATTGATTTCCCGTCAGCCTCTTATTTGCTGTGTGTGGCAGGTGGATAGCTGCAGATGGAGATGGAGATCCGTTGATCTGCCTTGAATTTGGGTTGTGAAAGAATTGCAGCCAAATAAAAGATTTTTTCGCAAGAGCCCCGAAATCATTACGAAAATTCTGCCAGTACCGAGATGGAGATGGAGACTCGAAAGATTTTTCATTTAGCAAAAATCATATGTCAAACACTCAACAAATAGACGACGCTGCCTGCCCCCAACTTCTGGCTCTGGCGGTGGCTCTGGTGGTGGCTCTGGCGATGGCATTCAGCACATTCACCTGCGCCAAAACTGAGCCAAGATTGCTTCCTAAGCTTCCTTCTGGCTGTCGGCCCGGCTGAGACTCAACCTCAGACTCAGCCTCTGGCTCCATAATTAATCTGCTTTGGCGTCTCATTTTTGTGGAGTTGCTTGCGTGTTGCAGCAATGTACTAGTAAGTGGAGTCCCCGACTTTTGATTACTAGTCGAAGATGAAGCTCAAAATTGCATCGCCGCTTGCTTTAATAGATAGATAGATACTTTCAAGTCCCCGTCCGTCAGTCTTGAGTTTTTCTTTATTTTTGGTGGCTGCCACTTGAGCACAAGCGGCGCCCCAGACAAGAGCTCACATGTGGCACGCCATCTTTGCGATACACTTGCACATAATCCTACACTATTTGCCGCTGTCTGGCTTGGAGTTCGGCGGAGTGGGGCATCGAACCGAGAACCTTTGCGAGAACCTTTTGTAATCCATCTGATCTGCGGATTCCTGCCTCTGAATGACGGGGACAGTGCTGATCATTGTTTGATTTTCACACATTTTCACACAGAAGCCAGCACGTTTGGGGTTGCGATCCGGAGCCGGCTTCAAGTCGACAAGGTCGCCAGAATGATTGACTGTCTCTCAGCACTGATGGCACTGATGGTAAAACAAAGTCTGGCCTTCACATTGTGTACCTGAACCTCGCATCGGAGTGCGACCAGAGAAGCTTACGAAGTACGATGGTTCGGTGGGGTTATCGTTATTCTCGATTAGATTGGGCCCGGCCGGATGTGGTTACGCTAATGGTCATAATGGGTAAAAGTGTCTATTGATAGCAGATGGGTCTCTTTCGGGTTGGGCAACCAACGAACATAAGTTGCTCCACATTTCAAGGCTGCTCCCTCCTCCTGCATTCCTTCACACCACTCCCAAGCCCCCGCAATCTGTGCAGTTTTCAGTCGTCCCCAGAGCCATAAATAATGTGCGGCCGATACGTGCATATCTAATTAGCCCAGCGAACTACACATTCTAAAACTCTGAAAATCAGCATCGCCTGCGGCAGAGGCAGCATCGCCTGAGGTAGAGGCAGCTATAAAGAAACAATTTAGAGTCCCATAAAAAAGAAACCCATGTAGATCTGCCACAAGAGCACCAGCGGCAGCCCACTGCAACGGTTGCAAACTGCCGCAGCATAGAGTCAGGGATTGCACTTGCAGAGTGCAGCGAGGGGCCGCATCACGTTGTTGTGACTGGCAGAGCCATCAAATTGTAACAATTTTTCACCTGTCGTCTGGGGCTGTGCATGATTATTATTACATCAGTAGAAAATCATAAATTCCGAGATTCGTGAGGCTGCAGATGCGTTGCAACACATCTCATCCTCATCCCCATCCCCAACCCCATCCCCAACCCCAACCCCACTGAGTTCCAGCTTCGTAGCATCCTCAGCTCCCACACAGAGAAACAGATGGGATGGCGGACATGGAGATGCCCTCGTGGCTCTTCGAGGAAGCGACTGCGGTGCTTCAACAATGCGTTTGATTTATGTGGCATAATTTTGTCAGAGTTTATTGATTTCGATGGCGAATCAATTGCGGAGATAAGTGCAAATAAACATGCCGACTTTACTTTCCCCCGAAAATGCCAAAGGAATTTATTCACATTCAATTACAATTACGGCAAATGATTGCCAAATGATTGTTGCATAAGTGTCTGGTATCTTATATCTTGCAGATGTGTCAAGTCTCTCAAGGTTGCGAGCTCTTATCGCTGAATCCGAAATTAGGACCACAACTAATCGTCGCCAAGATCCGACCAAGTATCCGTCAGATACTCGCGGACTTTTTGAGGCCAAGCAATTAGTTTTCGGTGAAACAATTGCTCCACCGATGAGGGCGCTCTCCAATGGCGCTCCATTCGATTTCAAATTGATTTCAAATTGCTTTTTGCTCCACAAACAGCAAGTGCCAAACGATCTTTAATGTTTATGCGGTGCCCAAACTCGCGATAAGAGTGAATACTTTTCATAGTTTTTTTCTTGGTCTTTTAACCCCAAAAACCCTCTGATTCCAGAGCTGCATATCGTTTTGGATGCCCCCTTTGCGTATCGCAAAGATTTCATCCCGTGTAAGCTCTTTCGTCTTTTCATAATCACTTGGCCGGCGGCATCGGCATCGCTGGCAAAGCGAAGAGTGATTATTAATTGTTTGGGGGTCGATTGCTAACAATATTCTGCAGCGACATGCAAAAGAAGAAAGGATGTGCCTTGACATTTGACTACCGAGAGCACGAGTGCTCTAAACAGATGAAGATCAACGACGATCTATGTTACAGTCGTTCAGGGGGTGATAATGATCGATCGACTCCCACTCTGAGGCGGATCCAATCCCCGCCGTCAAAGTGCATTCGTGACAGCCTCGGCTACTCACAATTGAAGGGGGGGACTCTGCCAGAGCGGACCAGATGCCAGGTGCCAGATCAGGCTTCAGTGCTGCATATGCAAATGACACGAATTATGCTCTCGGATCCAGCTCCCACAATTTCCCAGCACCGTTAATGCGCATAACGAGACGTGTTCTACTGGGTAAAAGTCCGACCCGGTGCGACCCACTGCCTCATTGCCCCGACCAGCCCCAATCTTGCACAATCATCTGCTATGCTCTGCTCTGGTCTACTGTTGGCCTGCCCGAAACTGAAAGTGTTTCGTTTCCCTCCACTGAGATGGGAGTGGGAGCCGGAGCTGGAATGGGAATTGGAATTGGAGCTCACCCCTTACCCTGACGAACATTCCATCAAAACTTGGGCTTTTTGTGTAGTTTCTTCTTGTGGTGGTGGTGGTGGTGGTGGTGTTGGTGCCGCACTTCATGATCTTTATTACACTTTTCGGGTTTTCATCTAGCTTTTGTGTTTGTTGTTTAATTGTTTTATAAACTTCAGCACCAGAAATCGAGCTGTGAGCTGCACAGTGGGGCAAAGATGTGGATATTTTAAATCAATAAAGGTGGGACTTGACCATTAAATTAAGGTTAATGATCTCTGCTTTCCGAACCACTGTGCAGCCCCGACTCAAAGTTCAATTCAATTTCAAATGAATTACGAACGGGCCCAAAGTCATGGCTCCTCGATCCAGCGTGTCAGAGTTTCAATGTCAGTGCGACGGGGCAAGGATGGGATGGGTTCAGCATCAGATGGAGAGCATGGCATAACCTTTTCTTCTCGGATCGAGTGCTGGCTGGCAATGGCGGAAGTTGGATCAATCGATGTATCAAGTGCGAGAATCGTAATCATTTCTGTTTGTCTATCAACATGTGCGCTGATTTATCTTGGAATCTCTACCAATCGTCTCCGGGGCTCTTGTGGATGAGCTGTGATGCGAAGCGATGTGATGTGAGGTGATGTGATGTGTTGTGGGTAGGCCCGCAGAAACTGCCAATCAAAGACCTCAAACAGGTTGACCCCCACGCATGAGGATGTAGACTCGGTGGAGTTCTTACAAGTGGCTTCGAGTTGATCCACACGTTAAATTTGGCAAGCGGATTAGCTGCTCGGCGGACAAAGATAGCTACATGGCTCTTCCCTTCCCTTTTCCCATGTGAAATTCAATGGAGACAATGGACCATATCCTCACCTATTCATTGACCTGTGATTTGGCAAGCGGCGCGCCGATGACTCTGCGCCAGAGCACGCACTCATCGAACGTTCTCCAATGGCTTGAGACTGAGATGAGATTGAGCTGGATGGAGCCCCTTCGAACTTGCTAGCGTTGTGCAACCAGCGATCCGCAACAAAAGGCAAATTTTTTCGGTAGCTGCCACACAATCATTTTTGCTGCCTTGGCCGGCTGCAACGGCTTCAACGGCTTCAACGGCTGCAGTGGGAACTATTTTTATGACCGCTTGGGCCGTAAATAAATCAGTGGACCGATGCTCCCATCGCCCACAAAATGCAAGGTTTAGACGCTTTTGTTTGCTCAGAGGCTCCACTCTCTTCTGTCCGACTGTGGGACACATCAATCATCGCAGAAGCCGGCTGCCACTGATTGAGCGCCAAAATGCACATCTCCCGGCGATGTCTGTGTCTACCACCAAGATCTATTCTGTTTCAAGTTTAATTGCTTCGCATACGTTTTAATTATGCCGCGCACAGAATGCTCCATTCCATGAATGAGAGGTACTTGCAACAACTAATTTGGCAATTTTGCAAACCCGGCTCAAGCTCGATCTGGGGTTTGGGCCAAGGCGCAGGCGCAGGCGCGAGTGTAATTACTTTATGGAGTGCTCTGTGAATGCGTCTTTTATGACAGCCATCGTGGTGTAGACAGAGTGCAGAGCTGAGCCGAGATCGAGATCGAGTCCATCGCTCAAATGCCAAAGTTGAGTTGAGCGTTCCTCAGGTTCCTCAGGCAGATCTCGAGATTTCCCAAGATCTGACCTTCGCCTGATTGAGATGAGCGCCAGGCGATACAGTTTGATGGAATGTCATCGACAAATTCTTTAGGAAGTTGTCCATCAAATGTATAGAATGCTATTGAATTTTATCCATTTATGATTGGATTTATTAAAAAATATATTGGTTTGATCTAATGGTTTGATCGTCCATCCTTCGTCCTTCCCTTTGAAGTTCGGCATCAACTGCATCCAGTTATCGAGTATATCTTATCGATTTAATTGATGATTTTCATTGAGGAAGTGGGATATTTCCTCTGCCTCTCCCGCACCACGCCCCCCGCCCTACACCCAGTGGCCGCTCCTCTACCCACGAGTTCAGCTGAAAATGTCAAATCTGTTCGTTTCAGCCGTGAGTCAATCAACTTTTACTCTGATTCTGGCAGAAGGCAACGACCTTCGCATCGGGCCAAGAATGCAGTCGGTCGTCAAAGTGCGAAAATCTTGAAACAAACCGCAGTCCCATCTGCTGTGCGCCCCGAACACCTCCTAGAGATCATCGTGATGGGGATTTTTGATCATTTTTTGAAGTGCGGCGCAATTTACATCAAAAGATGCCTTAATTGATTCTCTGGCCGTGGTTCCGCGGCTCCGACTGGGGGGCATTGCATCAGAAATTATCGTAGTTTAATTTAAATTATACGTTTACGTTCCACTCGTCAGCATTCTAGGTTACAAAACAAACACAGATAGAGATCTGGTCCGCGATACAGATACAGATACAGATACAGATACACATTGTTGTAAGTATTTCAAGGTCCTCCCCGTCCGCAGCACTGGAGAAACCATCAGGAAATTACCGATAGTCATTGTCTTTTTGGGTTTTGGTTTTGGTTTTGGCTTTGGCGCATCATCACCTGGCTGGGTGCCATTAGCATTAGCCCTCTCTAGAGATCGACACACCACAGCTGTCTCCGCCTGCGCTCCGTCCCCGTTCCCGTCCCCAAGTCGGGGGACGTTCAATGTAAATTAGCCGATGCAGGAAATTAAATGATTTTTTAATGTGCTGGAAAAATGATTACAAACATGAACAGAAACCCCCAGAAGAGACTGAAAACTGAAAACCCAAAACAGCAACAGAAACAGAAACAGAAAACAGATCTCAAGTTGTTCATGGAGTGCTATTGAATATGAATCTCAGTTATGGCTCAGTGGAATGCGGCACAAACGAAGTTTTATTTAATTGTTTTGTTTTCCAAATTCAAGAGTCAGGCGCATACTCGTATATTTAACGAAATTAACCATTATAATGTTACCTTAGGATGTTATAGTTTTTCTTTTTTGCAAACATAATTCCAAATGATATTCGCTATTACAAAACTTTTGTGGAGTTTATTCTCCAATTTAGTTTTATTATTCGGTCTGGTGGCAAGGTCGCGGCATTACTTGCAGAAACACTTGCCGGAATTCGCATGGAGGAAGCTGGGGCATGGCGTCCATGGGGCATCTCCTCCTGGCACTGCAATTCACTCCACTCCCTCCATTCATTACCAGCTCATTTATGGGGTGGGGCGGCGCCTGGCCTTTGGGGCTTACTGATCGTAAAAATTGTGAAAGTCAGCCCGTGCCAAATAATCAAATAATCAGCGGCAACCACAACAATAGTGCCCCTAACCGTTGTAGCAAAATGTTTGCCAAAAAGTCAATAATCATTTGCCACGCACTCGATCTCGATCGCGAAATGGGCAAGAAATGAGCCAGAGAGACAAAGGCAATTGGCCAAGGAAATACGAGCAAGTATTTGCTGATCGTGATGGATGCTACGCCCACTCGTTGAGGGAGTCCATTGAGGGAGCATGTGGCAGCAAACATATTGAATTACGAGTACTTTTCGAGTATTTATCGAGCATTTCTTTGTGTTATGCAAGGGAGCTTTCAAGCGATAAGTAGCTATTACAAAACAGATTTTGATCACATTTCATTATAGATCGTATGTCATCTTTAATATATTGAAATAGTTAAGATCGGGAATGTTTCGTCCACTACTCCACTTCTTTTCTTTCAAATAATCCTCATAGAGCACAGCTTTGGAGAATATGGAAAAACTAAACCACTCGCATAATGCGCTTATCATCAAATCTCTGGGAACTGCAATTGCCCTCGCCCTCCCCAACGATCATCCGCCTGGAATCCATGTCGACACATCTGTGAGATCTATCGCATAATCCGGCTCATTAAATCGTACAGAAACTGAAACAAAATCCCACCGAGACTCCCACGCACTAAAGGGAAACAATTTGTTGGGGTATTACTATTACCCAAAACATGGAGAACATTTCGGATTACGATTACGAGTTTACAGCCCCAGCCGGGCCGCCTTTCCAGCCTGAAGAGTCTTTTGTCTTTGGCAAAGTTTCGCTGCCGCTGCCGCTGCTGTCTCGGCGGCGACTGAAGATGCGTGGAGCGAGTGGAGTCGCAGAGTAGCCGTGGCAGAGCTCCGCTCACTTTGCTGTCGGCGTCGCTGCCAGCTGTATGACTAATTCCATTACAAATAACTGTTTTTGCTATTACATGAGCGACAACAGCAGCGACGGCAGCAGCGGCAGCAAATGCCTATGGTCTGTAGTGGAAGGAGCGCACATTACATTACATTACTTCTCCCGCTACCCGTCTCATTTTCCGAGTGCCTGGGAAGCTCATCTTCGCTGTAGCCGAAGCCAAACCCCCGCCTTCGTGTTCGTTAAAATGTTTGGCGCTTCAATTTCAAAGTAGTTTACTATAACAAACCCCCTCCCCGCTCTTTATCGCCTTCCAACCACTGGCCTGATCTTCCTCTCTCTCACAGCTTCGGCTTAGCCAAAGCCTAGCAATGTAAGGTGAGGCATTCCCGTTTTTCGGGTCTCTCTGTGTAACCGAATGGGATTTCTGGGACAACGAGAATTGGGTTTCGGTAAATGTTGGGTTGGGGAGAGAGCACTTGGAATTACTATTGTAATTTGCCTCACCTGCCAAAAAAATACTCGTTTCCAATGCGCTTACCGTCTTCTAACTCTCGTGAGCCCGGAGAGCAATATGCTCTTCGGCTGCTGCTCTACCTCTGTGCCTTTGCTTCCTCTACTGAAGTGTTTTTGCTTTGCATTTATTTTGTAATGAGCTTTTTGTTGTTTTTGATGTGGCTGTTCGAAAACCGAAATTGAAATACACCGAAAAAAACACATTTTGGCGCGCGATTTTTCGCAGTCGACGCTGACTGAGATACCACGTCGTTAGAGAGATCTGCCACAGCCTCTGCCACAGCCAGAGTCGCGGTGCAGCGCATTTCAAATATAAATACTGGCCTACGAAATTGTTTCAGTATCACAATCCGTTCAACCATCTTCGCCAGAAGAACCCCAGAAGCAGAGTTCCACAGAGGAAACAAACAGATTTCGTGTGTGCCAAAACCCCCAAACAAGTGACAACACAAAATGAAGGTATATATCGTGTAGGATATCCCCATCATCATCGTATTGGGAGATGGGATCCTGTGTGTTATACATACTACTATAAGAACTGTCGAATAACGGATCAAGTGTCAAGTGGTGTGCAGTGTTCCAAAGAATTATCCTGGTCAGGGGATCACGGCAGGATTATAAGGATTAAATAATGTGATAATGAAAATTAGAAGTTTTGAGGATGTTTCTATCGGATATATCCTTATTTATCAGACTTAACATATGTGCATAAAGAGGACATCTGAATAATACGGAATACTATAAATCATATTACGTACATAATGGGTTATTCTAAGGATTTATCATAGAATCCTTTCGACAGTTTTGCTAAAGTCAATTTTCTTCATTCGGTGATTGAAACTGCAAACAAAATCTCCTAATTTGGTTATTTATACCAATACAATATTTTTGGGATCTAAACTAAATTTCCTCATACTTAAAAAATCGATCAAAAATGTGCAAAAAAAGTTGTACACAAATTTCTGCTAATTTTTCTTCAACCAAATTTGGTGAATCCAATTTTTTAGCAATCGATCGATCAATCAATTAAACAACTTATCAAGCTAATGAAGCAGCGCTTGTATTGGCCATCCCGCACCTATAACTTGGCCTAAACATCAGCGGAATATGATAAAACGATAAATATGGGTGGCAGATCAAGAGTCAAGTTCAGCTGGGCGATTAATCAAGCGCCTCAGTCCGCGGTGCCCGCCAGAGATCCGCATAATAAATTTCATAAGCTGCCATCATCATCCATTTGTTGTAGGGGGCTACTGTTTTTGTTTATTTGTTGTTGTTTGTTATCTCGGATGTTGCACAAGATCAGATGAAACCAGAACATCCATGAGCAGGGCTCTCCTGTTACCTGGGAAGCAATTAAGGCAGCCGATCCCAGTACCTGGGCCCCTAATGGCAGTGGAAGTAACACCATCTGCTACTACATTTTGCAATGCATAAATTAAACAAAACTTCGAGTGGCGGAAGAAGAACGAACCACTGCCCAAGTACGGAGTCTACTCGCACAGAGATGACCAGGCAGCGATAAAAGACGGCCAGAAGCGGTACTAAGCGTACTGAGCGTAAGCGTACTAAGGCCAATGAAGCATGAAAGTCATTGACGGCCCTCTTCTACTTAGACAATCTTTTGCCAACCATTCGGAAACGTGTGGCGCAATCCCAGTCGGCCTATGCAGATGAGGTTCTCCCACAGGTTGCACCACGAGGTAGCCCTTCACTTGATCAGCGACACAATTACACCAAATTTGCATACGTCCCAGTTAAAAGCTATAAAAAGCAGACGTACAATGCCCCAGAATCGGCGACAGACCATCGAGACGAGATGTGTGGAAACAATTGCTTTAGGGCCACACAGAGCAGGCCTAATTACGATTATGATTATGATTATGGGAGTTTAATGGGGTAGGTAAACAGATGAACAGAAAGCACAAACAAAAAGGGGAATTTAGTTAGTGTGATCAGAATTGCGGCACTTCTAGGTCTCAACTTCCTGCAAGTCCTTTTGATTTCCTTGCGACTCAGAGCGATATGCAAGCTGATGGATCTTGAAGCCATACAGTCTGGGAAGTGAGGGGATACATATATGTATGAATAAGGAAAGGGTACATCGAGTATAGGACCCACCTGGGCACAAACTTGGCCTTTGCTCGCTTGGGTCGCAGCTCCGGATTGACCATGAAGAGCATGTGGGGGAAGCCAGTGCCGAAGAAGGCGCCGTCCAGGTTGGCGTGCCGAGCGGACCTCGGAAGGTAGACATCGCTACACTTGGGGCAGTACAGACGCACCATTTCGTCGCCGGGATTGTCGCTCAGGCCGATGGGCAGCACATGCTGACGCTGGCAGAAGACGCGGGGGCATGTGCCAAAGACGCCCTTCTGGAACTTCTCGAGCATCAAGTCGATGCCGCGATTGGTGAGGATGAAGCGGGCGTGGATCAGGCCGTACAGCTTCTCGGCGCTGGCCTCCACATCAGCATCGGTCACATTATCGGAGCCGGAGCCATTGTTTAGGTCGAGGATCACCTCGAGGGCGCAGCGATAGTTGTTTACGTCCGTGTCCAGGAAGTTGAGGTTGAACTTGTCGTGGATGTAGTCCTCGTCCACCATTGCGAAGAACTCGTTTCCGCGCTGCCTGCAGAACCAATGGATCCAGGCGGTCTCGTCCGAGTCTGTCATAGCTGGAGCAAAATATCCTAAAGGATCCTTAAACTATAATTTGATTTAGATTTGTATTTGCTGGGTGGAGTGTTTCCGACTGGGCTACTTGGGGCGGATTACTTGGTGCTATAAAATGCTAATGTTTTCTGTTTTTATTCTTAATAGTGCTTTACATCGATTGCGCTGCTCGTTTGCCTGGCCGCCTGGACTCATGCGGAACCTCCAGTGCCCCAGAACCAGTATCTGCCCCCCAACCAGTCGCCGCAGGCGCCCTCCAACAACTACCTGCCACCCACGCAGGGCTTTCAGAGCCCTTCCAGCAACTACCTGCCGCCGCAACGCACTGGTGGAAATGGAGGCGGCATCGCGGCGCCCAGCAACAGCTACGGCGCTCCCATTGCCCAGCCCCAGAGCCAGTATGGAGCACCGGCGCTGACCGGAGCGATCTTCAAGGGCCAGAACGGTAACGGAGCCGGCGGCTACGGCGGCGGCAACGGTAATGGCAATGGATACGGACAGCGCGACGAGGAGCAGTACGGCCCGGCCAAGTACGAGTTCAAGTACGACGTGCAGGACTACGAGTCCGGCAACGACTTCGGCCACATGGAGTCCCGCGATGGCGACCTTGCCGTGGGCCGCTACTACGTCCTCCTGCCCGATGGTCGCAAGCAGATCGTTGAGTACGAGGCTGACCAGAACGGTTATCGCCCCACCATCCGCTACGAGCAGGTGGGCAACGGCAACGGCAATGGCAATGGCAACGGAAACGGAAATGGCAACGGCCGCAATGGTGGCGGCTACGACAGCAATGCGCAGCAGGGCAAGTTCAACGGCTACTAGAGGGAGGCAGGAGAAGAGTAGAGATGCCTTCTGTGTGTTACCGAGTTAAGTCGACCCCTAGCTATACGATCTACTTCGTGGGATCGCTGGCATAATCCCTGGCCGAGTATTAAGTCCGATGCCAGGGGCAGCGGTTCCTCAACAGTTTGACAGTGACTGTCTTACTCCATCTATCTCTATCCCGCTCGTCTCTATGTCTATCCCCCCTCTAGTGGAGCGCCCGCCATTTTTGCCATAGCCAGGCGCGCTCCGTTCCCCCCTACCAGCTGTTCTGTTATCTCCACCACTGTCTCTATGCCACGTGCTCCATTTTGTATTTTTTGCCGTTTGTTTTGTTTAAGCGCCTCAATTGTGTTAGTCCACGCACACACCGTCACACACCGCACACACTCTCGATCACATCTATGACCATTAACGCATTCACACATTCATATAAATAAGCATTGTATTTAATTTTTAGCTGAGGAAATCCCAAAACGAGATGAGAAAATGGAAAACATGCAAAGGAAACGAACATATGAGATTTCTTGTGTATATTTAATAATTAAACGAATAAAGATGCATTTTTGTATAAAACAAAGTCAGAAAAAGAACAAAAACTACATCGTTTTTTATCCTGGAAAGCTGTAAAATTTCAGTAGAATAGAGTCTATTTGAGGACCCTTTCCAGTTGTCCCTGGCTGTTGTACCGATAGACCGGATCCTGCAGCTGACCCACGGTGGAGTACCTCAGCTGCGCCGTAAAGTCATCATCATCATCGACCTTCTGCAGTGCGCGGAATGAAACCCTCTGTATTTTGTTATCCTTCGAAACGATATAATAGCGACCCTCTCTTACGTTGGACTGCCGCTGGTTGGCCGAATCAGAAGTAGACGACTCCTCATCATCGGGATAGATGATTTTGAAAGCAGGATTAGGATCAAGATTAGGGGCACCGTATTGATTGGATGGACGGAGGGAGTTCCTGTCCGGAGAGTTTCCCAGATTGGAATTGGGCAAGCCCTCCTCCTCGGGCACATCTAGTAGAGAGGGAGAAGGAGGCAAATAGTTCGATTGAGGCGTGTCTATTCGTCCAGCATGTTCCACGCGTTCCTTGGTGATCTTCACACCTGAACCCTGATTGGTACGGATGGGAGCGAAGTACTCGTTGGGTAGCTTGAAGGGAACCCGTGGCTGCCATCCAGCCGGGGCATATGGAGCTCCCCGACTAGTAGGCAGCTCTCCTCGAACACTGGCCATCAAAGCAATCAATGGAATTATCTAAAAGGAATTTGTTTTTCACATATTTTGGTGTTAATCCAGTAATCCCTTACCTTTGCCAGCATTTTGATGGACGTTACAATCGAAACTGCAATCAAATGTTTGGGACTTACGCATTTTTATATTAAAATATCTAAACCACTCGCATCGTTGATATGCCAGGCACGCGCCCTTTTCGGCTGACACACATTGGACGAGGCGATGGCATCTGTTGCATCTCAGGCCACATAGTCACGTATCCAATCGACAAGCAGAAAACGCAACAGAATCGCGTGAATATGACCTTTAGACAACGGATGAGCACATTTTTGGCACAGGCGCGACCGTTATCAGACAATATCATAAAAAATAGGTTTTCTCGTTACTAATAGTTACCTCCAAATTACCATTCGTAGAGTGACGTGTTCATCAAGTTCAAAGTCATTATCTATTTACAAAGGCTTCTTAACCTGTGTTCTTTCTCCAAATGCTGGCTGTCCTTTCAAATTTGAAAAAAAAAATACGTTACTTACAGTTTACCATACGCTGGCACTATAAATCTACACGATCTATTTACTAGGGCTGCAAAACTAAAGGACCTAGAGGATTTAAATTGTGTGTCATTCCAGGCTCTAATTAACACCTAATCAAATGCATGAATAGACCAACAAAATGCAATCTAAAACAAGGCTTTTACTTATTACGTTTTAAAGCAGGTTGGAGAACAGTATCTTTATATAATATTCACGAAATAGGGTCATCGCCTGGTTGACAAGAAAGGAGTCTGCAAATACCAGCAACATTGACGTCACAGCCTGCGACTATTGAACAGTTTTGTTAAAACCGTGTTTTTGTCAAAACAAAAAACATGCAAGTACTTAAAAGTATTTAATCCTGATTAAAATTGTTTCAGCAATCGTATAAAATTATGACGGCATGGTTAAATGTTCTATATAGCTAGTAATATTCGACGGAAGATCAAAATTGAACAAAGTGGTTACCAAACCTCGACGGAGAACGATTAACCTATTATAAGCCAAGGGGGAATCTCAATTTTCCACAGAAAATTATACAAATTTTATCATTTTAACACGGTTCAGGTTCAAGTTTTTTTTAAGTTCAGAGGAATCTACGGATCTACAAGAAGAATTTACAATCGTTAATATATTCCGCCATTTACCTCAATTGTTAAATAGAGGGGGCTTAAGTGGGATAAGTTCATACGAGATGTTATTGTTGTTGAGGATCCAAAATTGCGCCAAAATAATGGGCATGGCTAATATGGCTATTTAGTTAATATGGAGGCCATGGAAGTAGATGAAAACGCTCCCCAGCTGTAAGTGTCCAATAAACATTCATGGGATTCATTGGGAAAATCCTCTTCCATTGATAGATACGTCCGCACGCCGGAGGATGTAAAGGCAATTGTGAAACATGCCAAGTTGGACGAGAGGCAGCTCACCCAAGTTACTCAGGCACTGTATTACCCCTCGGCAAATATTGTCGCCGACAATCTGCGTCTGCTAGAGCTTGATTCCCACATGCTGCATCACATCCGCGAGGGTCAGACGCTCCACTTCAAGGGTGGCCTTAATGAAAAGATCGTGCTCTGCACTGACGAGCGGACGTACGATGTTAAGGGCGCTGAGATCTCCAACAGCTTGTTGCTCGTGCCGGATTTAAAGTTTGGCGCTGCCACCAGCACATCCCCACTTAAGAGCCCGCGCACAGGCAATGCAAACGCTTCTCTGGAGCGAAGTCTCAACGACAGCACAGAAGATGACCTGGAAGTGCCTCGTACTCTGGAGCAGCGTTCGGTCCTGGCCGTGTTCCATGAATACTTTGAGTGCCGCGAGATCAAGCCCCGCTTCCGCAAACTGGGCGAGCTGCTTCAACTAACTCGGTATTCGGGGCCGGAGAACGAGTATTGCATTGAGCGGAAGGTCCTCTTCAGCTATCAACAATTGCTGGACACGGTCCAGTGCAGTAGGGCACAATTTGAGGAGGGTCTACGGAACTTTCGCGCCTTGGAGTTCGATGGTCATATACGCGTATTGGAATACGAGTACGAGTATCGAATAATCAGTCTGATGCTCGGTTTGATCAGCGAAAACTCCTGGGCCCTGGACGAAGTGGAAAGGGGGGAAACAATCAGCGCTTTGAAGGGCATTGCACCAGAGCCTGTAGTGACTGGACTCTTCGACATCTATACCATTCCCAGCGAGCGCTGTCCAGGCCAGTTCTCCTACCAGGAATCCCTGGTCGCTCGGATTGTCGCCCAGAACATTCTGCAGCCGGGGCTGCGTTTCCGCAATGAGGAATTTATGCGTTCGTGGCAGGAGGCAATGCCCGAGGGCATGTCCTGTGAGATGCAATATCTACGTGGTCTGGGAATCTGCGATTCGGAGGGGGCACAGCCTTGTATACGCTCGCTGGCCGAAGAGCGGCTTCCCACAAATCTCAACGATCGCATGAGGGATCTGTTCAAGACGAAACGAAAATGGACCCTGGAGGAGATGGAACCGTATATTGAGTAAGCATGAGTGGGTTTATCGTTATTTTCACTTGGTCTGAAAACTACGTTTATTCTAGGTGTTTCACAACTCCAACTCTGTCTGTTTCCACTTTGCTGGCCAAGAACGCGCGCTCTCTGACCGAAGCTGGCGTTAGGTACTACGTGTCGAAGCACTGATCAACTTATCCGGAACTTTATTCGTATAATCCTTTGTGAATCTTTTAAGTAAACTAATGTTGATTTAGGCATTTTTTTTCCGTTTGTTTCGTTGCTTTTTGGCTAGCTTCTGGTCCTCGATGGCCGCCTTCATAGTATCCACGGCACTTGTGGTATGACTCGTGGTTACATCAGCGTTCTCGCTGTTGGGATACTTGAAGCTGAAGCCTCTGGGGAAAAGGGGCTGAGCTAGGAGAGAATGGAGCTGTGCCCGCACTGTTTCCACGTGGACGCGATTGCGTCGTCGTTCTATCACAAAGGGATCCTCATCTTGGTCGCTGCCACTACACCAAATTGTTATATTAGAGCAGACTTTAATGTGGTTTCATGTAGACTTACGACTCATCGTTGTAGCCATCAATGATCATGTCCATTTCCTCGGCGTGCTTCTTCATCCAGCCACGCTCGCTCTGAACCCGCTTGAGTTTCAGCTCCTCCTTGTCGAGGTCACGAGCTAGGTTTACACGCTCTCTCACACCGGCCAAAAAACGCTCCGAGATGGGGAATAGTGGCAGATCCTCGGCTGCAAAAATAAATTGTGTGTGAATAAGTTGTTTCGCGATATCTAAGTATCACTCACTTCTCTCTAGCGTTTTGTAGAGCTTCACGTAGCTTCTGACCTCTCCAGGTTCCATGAACATGACAGTTATTCCATGCTTATTGGCTCGAGCAGTACGGCCCGAGCGATGAACATAGTTCTCACTGGTGCGTGGCACCTGATAGTGAATCACATGCTCCACATTCGGAATGTCCAGGCCACGGGCAGCTACATCTGTGGCGATTAGCAGACCTGTGGGACAGTCGCGGAAGCGTTCAAGGTTCTTCAGGCGCTGCTTCTGAATCATGTTGGCATGGAGGGGAAGAGGACTGCAATCCAGCAGGCCAAAGAGCGTGGCCAGACGCCTCACACAGTCTATGGAGTTGCAGAAGACGATGGTGCGGCCGGGATGGCGCTGGATGAAGTAATACAGATAGAAGTCCTTCTGATCGATGGGACACAGCAGACGGCTTTCGGTCAACGTTTGAGCGGTTTCTGTCAGAGATCATTTAAGGTTTATTTTGGATGCCATTTGGGGTTCCAATGAGATCTACTCACGTTGAGTGCTGGTTATATCTACAATTTTGGGCTGAGATATGCCCAGCTCCTCAATGAGGCTTTCGATTTTCTGATCCACCGTTTGCTTCACAAACTTGGGACGCTTTCCCACATTGCGCTCTACGAGAAGAAAATTACATATATTTTGACATCGATGAAAGGTTTCTCTATCTTACTCTGCATATGATCTGGCAGATCATGGACCAAAGTTAGTGTGGCGGAGAAAACAAAGTTTTGGCGTTGTTGCTTCTTTTGCTCGTCTGCGTTGAGCACCTTGAGAAGGCTCCTAAGCTCTTCGAAATGACCCTTCTCGACCATACGATCCGTTTCATCAATAACCAGGAAGCTCAAATCATCCAGTTTGTTGAGGTGCTGGTTGCCCTGCGCAAATAGTTCCCAGAGACGGCCGGGGGTGGCCACAACGATCTCCGGACACTGCCGGAGCACACGTTCCTGCTTGGCTACGGACAGGCCCCCGAAGATAGCAGCTACTTTGATTCCAGTGTATTTAGCTGCAGACACCAGGTGATTCTTTACCTGGACGGCCAACTCCCGAGTTGGTGTTAGCACCAGACCGTACAGGGGAGTTTGCTTGCGCTGTTCCCGCTCTTCGGCGTCGCTGTCCTCATCGCTGGCACCAGACACGTGGTCCAGCTCGTCAGGCGGCGGCGTCAGTTCATGCTCATCGTCGGCTGGCGGAGCTATTGGCGCGCCCTTCACTTTGGGGGCCTTGCGAATGCCAGAACTAGCATTTCTCTGCTTCAGCTCCATAATTCCAGCCAGCATCGGAATGCCAAAGGCCAGGGTCTTTCCACTGCCCGTTTCTGCAGCTCCCAGGATATCCTTTTTGCCGTGGATGGCAGCTGGCAGAGTCATGGACTGAATTTGCGTGGGTGACTTAAAGCCCTGTTCAGCCAGTGCTCGTAGAATGTTAGAAGGCACTCCCAAGCCATTCCAAGCGGACAGTTCATCCTCGTATTCCGTCGAAGCGGGCACAAGCTGAGGTACTTCTTCATCACTCGAGGGCTCCGCTGCCTCCTCATTTTCATCGTCCGATTGTGGAGGTCTCAACAG